>NC_041053.1:37234542-37541130 GCF_900634775.1 Gouania willdenowi | reverse complement strand
TTGGAGCTCTGTTGTTCTGCACAGTCGATCATTTCCCACCAAACCAAAACACAGCCAGACTCTGCAACCGCAAAGAAGAGTAAGAGGGAGTCACTTACCCAAGATAGACGGAGGTCAGCGTGGAGAGCAGCGAGTAATTGCAACGCCAATTAAGACAGAACAGGGCATGCTTCTTTGGAGCAGTGGAGGCGGGTCGGACTGTCAGCGTAAACCAGCCTCGCTTTCAGGCAAATAAACAAGGACTGAATTGTTGTTGATATAAAGACTGGGCATTCACAGGTAATCAGGTCTGGATAATTCCTCTGCTCATTTGGGGACTTGGAAATCTCACTTAATTTGAAGACTTTTCCCTAAACGCCTGGCAAAAAACCAAAAAAAAAAAACCAAGAATAACAAATTAGTGAGACAAGAAATAAGAGATAATGGAAGATTGTGGCATCAAGTTTGTTTGTAGACTTTTAATTACCGTAGCTGTCACTGAAATTTGTTGCATTGCTTTAAGTCAGGTGATATATTATTATAAAAATAAAAAAAAACAGCCCCAAACAACTTTCAAGAAAGTATGCAAGTAAAATGTGTTGTACAGACTAATATAGCACAGGCTGTTGTGTAGGTAAACAGATTTTCTGCAAATGGCTGCACATGTGGGCAACTGTCATGACAGCAGGGGCCAAAAAAAAGGGGGATCGTATTGAATCGAAGGGTCACATTATTCACAATAATGTCCAATTCGAAAATTAACACAGGAAAGAACAAAGTGTTTTGTCTGTTTTTCTCTTTTTGTTGTCGTTTGGGTTTATTTTGTGCCTTTTGTTTTGCTTTTTTAAAATTTAGTTTTGTATATTCCTCTCATTATTTGCATTTTTGTATTTATTTTTGTGTATATTTGTTGTCGTTTGGTGTCTAGTGTATTTTTCTGTAATTGCATATATTAGTGGAAGTCATTTTGTGTGTATACTTTGGGTGCCGTACAAAATCAGAGCAATGGCCGCATGTGGAACCCGAGCCGCTAATTGCCCACATCTGAGTTATGCATGGTCTGGTCTGCTGTGGAGCAGTAAGGAGCTGGCATCTGTATATCTTTGGTCTCAAACCACTGAATTTAAGCTTATGGAAGCACATAATCACCTCCTGTTGAAATAGCGATCCAGTAATGTAATGCATTGAGTCAAGGCCAAAGGCGACAGCAAGTCTGTATAGTGTTGGATTATACAGCTAATGTTGAATTTTTGTAAATCTTTTTTTAGCAATCTTTCCAAATGATTAAAATAAAATAAAGTAAATATCCTGGTTTCAGCTTGCAGTCAAACTCCCATTAAGAAAATAAAATAAAATAGACAATACACAACAAACACCAGTTTTCAAATTTATTCACAATTTATACACTCTTCATTACTACACGGAAAGTTCCATCTCAGCAGCTCCAACTTCTGGAGAGTCACAATTCAAACCAGTTATCACCTAATCTGATCCTCCCTGGGTTTGGACTCATAGACTCTGGTTTAAGCACTTAGTAACACAATATCATACAGATTTCTTATTCCCTTCAAAGATGGGTCACATAAAGACAGGAGAACCACTGATAGTTGGCCCACAAACAGTTCACAGGTATTAAATATCTCAACATCACCTTATTAAATCAGAAGTCTTCATCACATACAATTTGATAATAAGCAGCAGCTTTGTTTTCAACATAGGTTGAAATATAGTAGATATTAAATTTTACTACGTGGAATATGTGATACAAAAAAAAAAAAAAAAAAAAAGAATGTCATTAGCATAACATTTGTGGCTGACCAGTTAATGGTTCATTCATTAATTATTTTATTTGTTAATTGGTTTATTGCTGGTAAAACAATAAAATGAAAAAAAAAATGTACAGAAGTAAAACCGCGTAGAAGTGAATGCTATTTTATTTTTAGCATCTAGCTAACTATATTTTTCAAGTAAAGGCGCAATTTTGATTCCACTTAATTTTAGGTGATATTATTGTGTTAAAACTTAACTATGCGATAGTACTACTATCATTTGTTATTTGTTAGGTTTGTAACAGTTTATAATTAGGCAAGTAAACAACTAGCTAGCTTATTAGCTGTAGCCAGAGGAGCGAACAAGCTTAATTGTGCAAAGAATTTCATTAGCTTTCGCTTCTTTAGCGAGGAGCTAGATTTGTGTAAAAAAGAATTTTTTTTCATGTAATTTGTCACCTAATTTCATCCTTTTTTCCCATTGAAACAGATAAAAACTTAACTGTGTGATAGTACTGCTATATTTATCATTTTTTAGGTTTATAATATTTTATAATTGGGCAAGAAAACCACTAGCTAGCTTATTAGCTGTAGCCACAGTAGCGTTTAAGCTTGGTTGTGCTAAAATGTTCATTAGCTTTAGCTGTAATAACAAGGAGCTAGCTTTGTGTAAAATAATTCTTTAGTTCACGTAATTTGTGGCCTAATTGCACTCCTTTTTTTTTCTTATTTACCAAAATGAAAAATAAATGATAATGTATTCAAAGTACAGTACTTCATATTCTACGGGAAAAAAATAAAAGACATGTTAAGAGGATATTTTTATTCACCAAGCTTCATTTTTTGAAGGATTTTGGATCATCAGATTGTCTTCGTGTCTCCACATATATTAAAACGTGACCTTTAGGTCTAAACATAAAAACGTGTAGGCGGTAACTCTTCTCTTCTTATAAAAAAAAGGATATTTCTAGTCTGGGAAGTAATATTTATTAAGTTATTTATTTACTTTCATGCCTTGTTTCTTGACTTTTCTCCCCCCAAAAAAACACTTTGGTTCCATTTGTCAGTTCTACCTTGAACAAATTCACGCTTTTGACCAAAACAAGCATCAATGTTTGTTTTTTTTTAAAAAAAAAAAAAAAAAAAAAAAAAAAAAGAATACTCCACCATATGATTCCCAGCCAAAAGGGTTTTGAATGTAAACAGAGTTGGGTAAGCATAACGACGTGTTCAAAATTAATATTATTTGTTGTTTCAGGGAAAATTGGTATAAACTGCACCAGAGAATGTATATATTTATCTATATATATATATATATATATATATATATATATATATAAAAAGATATATATATATCTTTTTTTTAAACAGTGTGAAAGCATCAAAGCATCAAAATACATCTAAAAGGCAACCAGTCACAAACCTTCTTGTATTGATGTAAACATTTTGAGTCATTGTAGATTTTAAAAACTCTATCTTAGCCTCAGCAGCTCATCCAACATCCACGCTGCAGTTTGAAAACGGTTGATCCATTGTGAGAAAACACCTGCACAGAGTCCATGTCCTGCATCACAGGTACGAAGACGGACTGCTGCACATTTAGTCTACCATCGGCCTGCGGCGTTGAAATGTTACATCCATTTTTGGAGCAGAAAAAAGGGGATGGAAAATAAAAAACGGATTCTCTTACAGCATCTATCCTGACCTTCCAGTCTTCGTTTTCTTAAGCACATGTAAAGCACGGTACAATGCACACGCATCACTGGAAGTTTTGTTCAGCTCAGTCTCGTCTTTGCAAAATGTAAACGCAGAAGCAGCAGGCCCTTATGAACAACGTAAAAAAAGAGAAGAAGAAGAAAAGCCTGGCTCAGGTTTATGCAGAAGGGTGAAATGTACTAAAGGCAGTTTGACTGGTACATGAGATATTTATCAAATGTTTTCTTCCTTTTTGTTGTCAGGGAAACAGCTACTCTTGAGCCCCGCAGAGTCCGAACAAGAGGAAAATGAACACCTTTAGGAAAAAACAAGACACAGGAAGTGCGTTGGTAAGTCACGACTAAGTGTATTTAAATTTAGTAGCTTAAAGGGTACCTGTAGTGTGTAAGTATATACAGTAACAAAATATAAGTGTTTAGTGTATTACCAATAAACAAAAAATGTGCATCTTTTTATAAAAACACATTACGAGGACTTTTTGGAAAAATGTTATACCTTTTGGCATAAACTATGGAGAGCCGCCATTCATGACGCACGTTCGTTGATTCCTGTTAGCTGTTGCTAGGCAACAGTGTTCCGTTGATCTACAGTTTTTTAACAATGGTGGAGTGTAAAGCCAATGGTTGCTATAACAACGAGAGAAAACCCCACAGAAACATTTCCTTCACGTCTCTAAGCCATAGAACGACACTAGAATTATCCAGATGTTGGCTCCATAATATCAGCGCGGGATACACACTTCAAACTTTTCTGTTGCACTTTTTGATCTTGTAAAGCACATTGAGCTGGCTTGTGTATGAAATGCACTACACAAATACATTTGCCTTGCCTTAAAACGTTTACGTACGGATGAAATTCGGTGATATGTGAGAACCGCTTCAAGCTGAGCTGCTAGGAAAGGGATCTGATGGCTAAGCTAATGGGCTAAGCTAATGGGCACAAAGCCAAAGTTACGTCTGAAACCAGACGAGGTCCCGACAGAATTTCTCCACAGAACGTCTCAATGCAGCTTGTAAACGTACTTGTTTGCAACACTACTACGTTTCTTAATTACTACTCAGTCTCGTTTCTGCTGCTAACAACAGCTCTGTCCATTATGCCAATTCTGCATGCTGAGTGGGTGCAGGGAGGCACGCAAGAAGCAGTTTGTTGGTGAGAAAGGTGATATTTAATTATCTTATAACATACAACCTGGATACAGCACTTTTATCCCTGACTGAATCACACTGAAAGCGAACAGAAAAACTACACCTCCCACAATGTAAACCGACCTGTTACGCCTCTACCTCCCGCAATCCACCATTTCTTTATAGCGACAGGCCATGCCGATCAACAAAAGTGCGTCATATCCTGACGAAAACGGCGGCTCTACATAGTTTGTGCCCAAAGGTATAAAATTGTTCTAAAAAGTCCTTTTAATGTGTTCTTTTAAAAAAAAAGGTACACATATTTCGTTTATTGGCAATACATTAAACACATTTTTTGTATTTTACATTTCCACTACAGGTACTCTTTAAAGCGATACCAACCCATCACATGAATAATAAACCTTTGTTACTAATTTTTGTAAGAAATGCCTTACGTCAGGAATTCTCTTCTTATTTTCCGCTTCCAAAAAAGGTCTAATCACTATATGTAACATGTCGCCTCCACAAGCATGTGTTTAAAGTGCTTTTTATTGCAGAAGCTGCTTCTAAATCTAAATGTACTTTGGGTTGAGTACAGTATATCTTTAACACAGATTTTAACATTTTCTTGAAACATCTATGAAGTGGAAACACTAGCCAAACATGCAATTCTGACCCAGAAAACAGATTTTAATTTGGTATCCGAGTAAATTATTTATTTCCTTAACTTTTTTTGCATTCAAACACACTGTATGTTTGTTTAAAATGGCTTGAAACTGGTTTGCAGAAAACAGGAAAGAGGTCAACTTACTCCGGTGTGTTTTAGTTCCAGCTTTCGACGGCACTGAGGAGACAAAAAGTGACAAAAATCTGTAATTCTTCACTCTTTAGAAATGTTCACAGGATAATAACAAAGCTTTAACTTTAATCCTCTTTAATCTTTAATTCAAGATTTGTTCACGTGTTAGGATGGGGTGATGGGACTCTTGTTTTGAAAATCTGGGACAAAATAAAGAATACAGCTAAATAATATATATATATAGATATATATATATACATATATATATTTTTTTTAATGGTAATCATATCTTCATATAATCTAGTGTCAGAGTGAAAATTAGATTAATTGAATGTTTTAATTTAAGTTTTATTCAGAAAGAAAAAAGCTTTTGTTTGAATGACAATTGTAACAGACATGAAAAAATGGAATAGGGTTAGCTATCCACTTTGTTTACATTTAAAAACCTTTTTTATGGGTTAATAAACACTTTAAATCAGGGGT
The DNA here is from genome assembly GCF_900634775.1 of Gouania willdenowi. Classification (NCBI taxonomy): domain Eukaryota; kingdom Metazoa; phylum Chordata; class Actinopteri; order Blenniiformes; family Gobiesocidae; genus Gouania; species Gouania willdenowi. The sequence goes on along the minus strand of NC_041053.1, from coordinate 37,535,257 downwards.
GTCACAAGTGGGCTGCAGGTTTTAGGCGGGAAAAGGAACAATTTCATCATTAAGGTGCCCAAGTTTGCACTTCCAGTTATAAATTAGACATAAAGTATGAAAGGCTTCAAGAATACCTATGCAATAAGTGACATATACTTAAATATCCTTTGATTTTTGATTATTTATTTATTTTGACCAATTTATTTATTTAATTTAGGGAGATTTTGTGAAATAACTTAAGAAAAATTGCAGAATTTAAAAAAAAATTAGTTCTTTCAACAATTTACAACTGAATTATTTCTCTGTCATTTTCACTTTCTCCTGTGGCCCAAATAGGATGCTCTGGAGGGCCAGATTTGGCCCCCAGGCCTTGAGTTTGACATATGGGCTTTTAATGTATATTCCAAAAAAGTCGTTAATTTAACAGAAATTTCGAGCAGTGAATTGATGCAATGCAAGCAGGGATTACACATTTAGAAGGTTCTACCTTCTTCTACAAATTCTTTTTTTTTATTTTAAAGCAGTGTTTTTACATAAATAAATCCCTTTAAAATAATTCAACAGCATTCATGCACAGTTCCAGAAATATCGGTTTTAAAAGTAGACAAAGAGGGAGAATAACGTTTTAAAGTTTTTAATTGTCAAACGATGGTTGTCTTAAACATGTGGTGTCCTTGATTTGTCGGCAGCATCTGGTGCACACATGCATCAGTCAAACCACAACTTCATTTTTAAGAGACCCATCAACCTCTGGGAATTACATGTTTACCAATCCTGGGGTTTGAAAACAGTAATCTTTCTCACAAAATACAAAGTATGGATAAAAACAATTAAAAAACACTTGCAGAAAAGGAAATTTCTTGCTACATTATGTTGAATTATAATTTGAAAAGTGTATTATGACAATTATGAATACAAAAAAAGACATTTGTGATTTGTTAGTGAGTCTAAAAGTAGTGATTCTCACCATGGGTGGATATCGTGCAGGCAGAAAAGCACTAAAAAAGGCTGTGAAGAAGTGTTAGAGAGGCAAAAGTCAGAGTGGCAAATGAAAGTAAGATTACAAAGAGAGGATGAATGGATGGTGTGCGAACACACGGCAGCTGTGTAGTAGAGGGAGCAGATGAAATGAGAAGGTGTTAAGAAGAGAAAAGGAGATGCTCCGGATTGTTGGTTTTTTTTCCTCTGTACCTTTAAGGAGCTGGAAAAGCTCCGTCACCAGTCAATGTGCCTCGGAGGAGCCGAGGCCCTTGGAAACCTGTTCATGGGGTCATAGGTGGGAACGCTACAGTAGCACAACAAAAACACAAGACATGGAGTTAACTCAGCTGGTTTCTGCTCGGTGTGATGGTGGATGCAGAAGACGGAGAGCAAATCTGCGTCATTTGTTTCAGAAATAAACTGTTCCCTTAACAAAAGGCATTACAAAAAGGCAGTGGCTATCACTACGGTTACCGAATCAATATACCGACATTCTATCTGTACGCAGCGCCCCTATTTGGCCAGTTTAGGTTACGTGATTGGTCAGTCATTGGCCAGTTTAGGTCACGTGATTAAGACTAAACCTAACCTTAACCCTAAAAATGGAAGCGATATAGGGTTATAACCTAACCCTAACCCTAAGATGCTTAGGTAACCGGACCAATAGCACCAGGGGTTGTCCGTATGGCAACCGTACAGTACATAGTCAAAGTCATTGTTATTGTTCAAAATATTGGATTTATAATAAAAAAAAAAAACATTTAAATTAATGATACATTTTCATAAATATTTAGGTATCTTTTTAAAATGTGATATGAATATATACAGTATATATATACAGTATATATATATATATATATATATATATATATATATATAAATATAAATATATATATATATATATGCACACACACACAAAAATATTAATAATAAATAAAAATAAAAATCGAAAAAGACATGTTATTTCAATTAAAACTTAGTATTAAATTGGTAGCAAAACATAGGAATTAAAAACCAAAGTTTGATCATTTAATTTTTTGTTGTAATTTATTTTTTTTCAATTTTGGTCCCGAAGCTTAAACATTTGACATCTACTGATGTACGCACTGGTTGACTTTGACTTTAAGAAAATAAAAGAAAGACGAACAGTCAGAGGCTTTATATTGTACCAGTTACTTACACATCTCAAATCTATTAAAATAGTCCATTGACTGTTTTTCTTCACTGTGCTGTGGTATCCGTCTCTGCCTCAGATCTGGCTTAACACAGGAGAGACTTCAGCTCTGGTTATTTCATGTTATTCTATATGATTTTAAATAATATAAGACCTGAAAACAAAGCTTTCTTCAATTTGATTTAATCAGATTTAATATTGATGCATCTTCAGAGATGATGCATCAATAACTGGTAAACTTATGGTGAGTATTTCCTGGTGTTATATCTCATAGTGTGAAACTCAAAAGCCAAACAGTGACTGATTTTCCATCCATTTGCTCTCTGTCTTCTGCTTTGGTTCCTGTTGGTTTGTTAAACTCAACCCAACCAAACATCAAATTAAATACTGTGCATGCAGTTGTTATGAGCTTTGTTAGAATCAGAGCAGCGTTTCTCAGCGTCACACCAAAAGCTTGACATGCTTGCCTCTCTCTGAACAAAATAATCAGGTGCACATTCATCGGGCTTTGGCCGACTCTAAACAGGAAGAGACAGGAAGGTTTTTCAATCCACGTGAACATGCAGTTGGTTAGCGATCATCACCACCAAGCTAAATATTTAGCAACATGATAGAGACAAGTAATGGGTGCTTTGATACCAACATGTCAACATTTGGCTGGGCTTATTTTGAAGGGGATTTATTCATGCAGCCAAGTCATTTATTGCCACAAAAAGGGGCAATAAACTGCCACTTTTTAAGGTTATTAAATCAAATATACTTTTGTTCTAAGACTGTTTTGAGACTTAAATTAAACTGTAATATGTTAAGGTTTCATGTATTCAGACAACTGTATCCCCAGGAAATCCACTTTGATCTCCTCACATGTTTCGGCTGACAACTGCCAGTCTTCGTCGGAGGCATCTGCTGACCGCTTTTATGTTTTTTTTGAACATTAAACATGTCAGGAAATCAAAGTGGATTTCCTGGGGAACAGTTGTCTGAATACATGAAGCCTTAACATATTGTTCAAAAAAAAGAAGAAAATAATTTTAGATAAATAAATTGGACTTACCAAATTAAACTAAAATTAAACTTCTAACTCAGGTTCAAACTAAGCCGTATTTCCTCAGATACATTTTTTTTATTTGTGTCATGGCCTTCCAGTTTGGAATAAATGTCTTTTAAGGAGTAGTTACCCAAGTGTTTATCTTAGACATGAGTGTCTTATCCCAATGTAAAGACAGAGCAGCTTAAATATCAGCATAGGCACAGCTCAGTCATGACCTCACTGAGACGGTACAGCAGCAATGTGGAGGGAACAGTGTGTACAATGGGATATGTAAAAAAAGAAAAAGAAAAAACTCCTCCACATTTTGTCCATTTTTGGGTAAAATCACTTTGAGACAGACTCCCTGTTTTAATAATATACAGTCCAGTGGCACGACTGGATTAGCTGTGACAATTGTAGGTGTTTAAACAAATTTAAAGTGTAATTTATGTTCTCATACAACTTACTTAAAGTGTGTTGCTATGAACAAGAAGACATTTTTGTGCATAGAATTAACAGAAATGCATTTATAATCTACAATTAAAAATGACAATTGGTACAAAACAAAGAAGCTGTTCTAAATTTTAGGTTTCCTTTATAGTAGTGCTGTACGATCCAGCTTTTTCACTTCCGATACGATGCCGATGTTGCAGCCTTACATATTGGCCGACACCAATATCAATCTGATACGATACCAGCATGAATCTTACTTTTACATACTTTTATGCCTGAGGAAAATTCTAAACGTTTATTATTGACAAATTGTTACACACATTTTAACCTTAAAAGGAAGAATATTCTACAATTGAATAAAATAAATACAGTTAAGTAAGAAAACCCTGAAAAATAACATCAATAAATCCATTAATAACAAAACTTTTTTTTAAAGTGCAAAGCAACCACTAGTTTAATACAAACGCAAGAATATTCTACAATTTAATAAAATGAATAAAGAATAGATTATAAGGCCTTGAAAAATGACATCAATAAATAAATTAATAAAAGTATACATGTTTAAAGTGCAAAATAACTACTAGTTTAACATCAATGTAAGAATATTCTACGATTGAATAAAATAAATAAAATTAATTAATTAAAAGACTCGAAAAATAACCACAAAATCAATACAAACAAATTATACTTTTAAAGTACAAAATAAATTTTTTAGTTCACTTCAGTTATTTTTAGTTTTTCTTTTATTGTCAAATTTTTTTTCGTTCTGTCTGCTTGTATCGATTATTTTAAATGCAGGCCGATTTCATCCCCATTATTTATATAACTAAGGTTTACGATTTCATTTATTCAGACAATTGTTCCTCAGGAAATCCACTTTGATCTGACATGTTTGGACTGATCACTTTGATGATTCCTTTGAAGTTTCCTTGACTTGTCAAACAGCACTAATATTTACTGCAACCCATTACTCGTCATTTTTCATGGTTATTATCAACATGTCATGTCTTAGGTTAATGCAGTGTGTGTGTGTGTGTGTGCACCGTGAACACACAATAAACAGCCATGCAAGTCCTTGTTAAAATCAAATAAATGAATAAATGGAAAATCCTGCCACCACCACCACCACCACCACCATCACCATCATGCTCTGAACAGGATCAATATAACAATTACCTTGTCATCGCTGGATTAGTAATACCTTGTGAGGCTTCACTATGATAACCATTATTACCAATTTCCATACTGAAAACAAAACATTGTGAACACAAACTCAGGTGAAAAGGAAATGGGACATGAGACATGGTGGCATGCTGAAAATTTAAGAGTAGAAATCCATTTCTTCTTAAGCTTTAAAGTGACAAACATCTTCTGAGTACAAACCAGAATGTTATATTTACACCAGGACGTACAAACAAAGAAGGTTGGGCTCATTTAATCAGGTTGTGATTCCAAGAGCCCTTCATTAGCTATAAGGGTCACTTTTTTAGAAAAGTAGCACACCACAATTAATAAGCAACGCCATCATCCATCATCAAGAACAACTCCAAAAACCTAAAACCAGCACCGAGAAGTGATTAAACATCTGTATGTACACGACTGAGAGAGAGCAAAGCAGAGCGGGGTGAGAAGGGGAGGGCGATAATGTCTTACGTTTTCATGGGAATTGTCTCAATGCTATAAAGGTAGAGAAAAAACAAAACAGTAACTTAAAAAAACGTCATTCAGAATGATGCACCAGAGAGTGTAGAGACGACATGAAGAGGGAAATGTTCAGTAAACTCAGAGTCTCTTTGTAAAGTGCAATGTGCTTGAGCGAAGAGGGGGATGTAAAATAAAAGATTCAAAGAAAAACAATGGAAAATGGAAATAGTAGAAATGGCTATCACAGAGTAAAATGCCAAGTCCCAGAAACAGAGGAGCTACAGGGAAGAGAAGAGAGAAATCAGCCCCAAAAACAGTGAGAAACAATATAAAAACTGTAAAGACTGTGTAGATTGTAGATTAGGGAATAAAAAAGTTAAAGAGGGAGAGTAACTTCACATATAAAGCCAGGTTTAAGGTCAAATATAATTGTAATGGCATAAATGGTAATTAAGTACAATTATGACGTAATTAGGATGCAAACTGCTTGGACTTACTCATCGTAAACATCCTCCGTCTCCATCCTGCGGTAATACTTGGCTAATTTCACAGCGAGGACAATGCTGGGCAACAGGAACAAAGTGCTGCAGCCCAAGCCCATCCAGAAAGCGTTCTGATGGAGAAACCAACACAAGTTAGAGAGCACACAGTCTGCTAATTATGAAAATAACTTTATTATGGTTTTGCTACAGTGATATATCTTTACATTCAGTATATAGATAATCCAGTACATATAGAAAAACTGAAGAGCGCTCATAATCAGTTCCATTTTTAGTAGCTGTTATACCGCCTTTATGGGATGATCTGACATGTTTGTGACCCAAAGTGACACAGTGGTTAGACAAAACAATGGACTATCATCTTAAATGGACTATTCCTGTGGTCATAAGAGGTGGGGAGGACAAGAAAGTGGTGTAGCAGCTCATGTGAGTGTTTTAACAGCTGACTCCGCTGATAGTTGAGAGTTTACTTTCCTGTGGCGCAGAGCAAGCGCTTACAATCAGTTCCATTTTTAGTAGCCATTACACCTCCTCGTATCGCTTTTATGGGATGATCTGATGGGTGTGTGACCCAATGCGACGCAGCGGTAGGCCAAAACAATAGACTATCGTCTTAAATGGACAACTTCTGTGGTCAGTAGAGGTGAGGAGGAAAAGGAAGACTGTTGATGATTTACTGCTGTGATAAACACAAACGCTGAAGCAGCGCAAGTGTGTTTATGCATTGTTAATTCCAGCAAGATTCTTTTTGAATAATATGTTAAGGTTTCATTTATTCAGACAACTGTTCCTCAGCAAATTAATGAAATCCACTTTGATCTCCTGACATGTTTCGACTGTCAACTGCCAGTCTTTGTCAGCGGCATCTGCTGATCGCTTTGATGTTTCCTTTGAGTGGATTTCCAGAGAAACAGTTCGCTGAATAAATGAAACCTTAACACCTTATTCAAAAGAAACAAAAATAATCTTGCTGGGATTATTACATGGAAGTCAATAAACATCAAAGCGATCAGCAGATGCCTCTGACGAAGACTGGCAGTTGATGATCGAAACACATCAGGAGATCAAAGTGGATTTCCTGAGGAACAGTTCTCTGAATAAATGAAACCATATCATGTTTGTACATTGTTTTTACTTCATTCTTACAATAATTAGTCCATTAAAACACACAATATGTGTTGGGAAGTGACTTTGCCAGAGTTTTTTGGAGGCAGACACCAGAAATCACAGTAAGAATAAAGTAAAAACTTCCATCTCCAAGACTCCACATCCCACAATGCAATGCGTGAAGCTTTTCTGACAATGTGAAAAAACTGTGTTAACATTGGAGATCTAAAAAAACACACACTTTCAGGCAACAATTTCAACTTTTGTTCAAGCAAATGAAAATCTTCCATTTATTGATTTATGATGCCTTCACTACGTCTTTATCTGATCAGTTTTAAATCCTTTGTTGGAGCTAAACAATAACAGTGAACAACAACAGGCTTTTCTATTTACAAACAAAGGGGTGTGGCCAGTTATGGACGCCTTGTACTTTCTAATTTCTGCCAGAAAAACAGCCTCGTCTTAAAGTGTGGTTTGACTATTTCGAGCTGCAGCTCAACCACATGAGCGCGCCTATTTAGCGCTCGCTTACTTATGCTTTCTGCTATCATTACCATAGAGTCGACCAGGAAACTGCAGGTCATGATTTCCGCTGTGTCGAGCATGTTGGTGAAGGGCTTGCATGGCGCCACTTCCAGGGCCAACTGCAGAGAAAACAAACATGAGCACACAGTTACGCTAACAGCACAGCGTCTTTGTCCGAAAGACCACAAGATAGTAGGGAGGTTAAGCCCAAAAAAAGTACTTTAGGACACTATAAATAAATTTACCCTCAGACACAAGTGAGATCACACGTTGCTTAAAAATGACCATCGACCATACATGAGAGGCCCATATCTCTGCTTCTGTTATAGCTATAATGACACAATTGGTGTCAAAATGTACATTTCTGGGTCAAGGAACCCCATAAAATAAAAGTTTAAAAAATCATCAGTATTCCCTTTGTCATGACAATTGGAGGTAAAATATGCAGTTTTTGATTAAAAAAATGCATGCCAAAACACTGTCCATTCACAACTTTATAATAATTAATATATAATAACGTGTTTTAATGTAGAGCAGCTATTCCCAAACTGGGGACTGTGATTCAAAAAAATACATTTTACATACATAGCGAAAACAGAAGCAAAGATAAAGGCTCTAGATCATTTCCGACAAATTTGGTGACATTTTTGAAAACAAACAAAATAAATGTGTCCATTTCCAAAACCAAGTGTGATCTCACTTGTGTGTTAGAATACATTTATTTGTATGACCCTAAGGTACTTCCATACCAAAGGGGACCTTTGCATCAAGTCAAAAGTCACGAACATCCCTACTAAGAACATGGATGTGTTAAAGAAGAGTGGGTAGTACTAAACAGATTATTTTCTTCTTCGTCCAGATTTGATTTCCTGATGCTAATGTTTACACAAACCAAAGCACCACAAAGCAGATTCCTTAAGAGACTGTAACTGTTACATGTGCCTCCTGTGTTTTTACTCAAACGTGCCTATGTAATATCGTGCACATGCAGCTGGGCCCTTCAAACCTGAAGGTAAAATGGAATAAACAACACTTACAGATGTTTTGACCCACTCGATGTACTGATGGAAGTATCCCACGATGATCCCGGTGTATTTTCCCGTTTCCTGAGGAGGTTCAAGGCCTTACTCAGCTCATGTTACGGTAAAAAAAATTCTGAGGAATTCAGGAAATGACCATGTACATACTTGGTTGAAGATGTGTGAAGCATTCTTAGAGATGAGGTACTGAGCTGCTTCGACTGCATCAATAACGGCCAAGACTTTGTTCTAGAGAGAGAAAATGCTTAAGATTTTGATAATTCGTTGTTAAAATAGAGTTCTTTTATTGGATTTCAAAAAATGCATCATAAAGATGGGAGAAAAACAACAACAAAAACATGTATAAGTCACACCGGAGTATAAGCCGCATCAGTCAAAAAACAAAGAAGATCTATAGAATTGTATACTCACTGGAAGGTCGGAGGCTGTTCTCTCCAGATACCTCATACTCTGGTTGAGTGCACTCTTCAGAGGGAAAAAATGTTACACAAATTATTGTTGAACTTAAGTTGTTAAAATAACATGAGACGCTGAAGCCACTGTGACTTTAATGAATCGTTTCCCGCATGCTGAAGCATTTTGTACCGCGGGTAAATATCCACGAAGAAAGAAATGATTCACCTTGTTCACACAGACATAGTTCCCGACTTACCAACGCCTGAGTTACTTTGGACATAATGACATTTTTAACGTGTATTTTTAATCATACACATAATTAATCATTTGTTTGTCCAAAACTAGAGGCAATTAAACTGCAAACATGTTGCAGTTTAAAAACACAATTAATGTCACATTTAGAGTGAAAATGTGCACAGCGTGTTTGGACAGGCTTGTTGGTGAGTTGGGGGCCATTTGAAGTCACTTTTACCAATCAGCCAAAACATTAGGACCACCTGTCCAGCATTGCGTCACTTGTGAGCCACCATGGCAACAACTTTAATACATCTGAAAAAACTGCAGGTCCGTAAACTGAAACATTTTGCGTCCATTGTTGTCCAGTTGATCACACATTTGTTAGAATTGGGTCGCAGAAAAAAAATAAAAGAATTGGGTTGCTGTCTGCAGAATTCAAAGGCAAGTCAAGTTTGTGTGCCTCAAATGATTTATTTGTAATGCACTTTTTCTTTAAAGGCATGCTACACAAAGGGCTTTAAAATAACAACAATAATAATAATTCCCTTTATTTAAAAGCGCCTTTCAGGCCACCCAAGGACACTTAAAAATAGAATAATAAAAACAGTGCAATACATTAAAAACTGTACTGTAAAAACCAGAATTAAATACAGTCTTATCCACCCATACACATGATTAAACCCAGTGCAAGTGGTGGGTTATAAAACAAATAAATAATAATAATCATAAAAAACCAATTACAAAAAGATATAAAGCAGATTATTTAAAAAGAAACGTTTGAAAACAATTTGGAAAAATAAGTGAGAAAGCATTATTTTACAGGGAAGATTCCCTCATTAAACACAATTTACTGCCATTTGTGGCCAAAAATACTAAAGAAATTATCCATTCTTTAGATGTTTCAGTCTTGGATGTAACATAAAATATGTTGTTTAATAAATCACCAATGAACAAAATATGAGCATTTATTTAAAGTGTAACTAAACCCCAAAACCACTTGTTTTCTACTGAAAACAAATATATTTGGTATTGATCCTGATCCAACGCTTAACATTTTTGTCAAAGTATTTCAATTTGGCGTATTTTGTTGTAAAATGTTAAACTGCCCTCTAGGGGTTGAAATGTGGCTATTACAATTGATTTTTGCTATTGGCTGAGAACGAGATTCTGTGACGTTATTGGACCCTTGTGATTATTGCATCACTGTTAGCTCCGCCCCTTCTATAAAAACTAGTACCTGTGGACTCTGCAATCTGTAGTGAGTAGGTTGGATTGAGAGAATTGTGAACAGAGAGCTATAGTGAGTATTCAGTAGCTGGATAGCATAGCATAGATTGTTCTTCTGCGATTTTATAGTATAGAGTGGGAGTGTCTTAACTACTCCAGGAGACCCGCCCATAATCAAGGCATTTTTGGAATTTCCCTCCTAGTGGCAGGTCAGCAAAAACCAGGGGGTTTAGTTACTATATGTGTCTTGTTTTTTTGCAGTACTTTTTGGAACAGTATCCATACATGAAAAGTCTGTTTGTTTCATTGGTGCATTTGTTCCCATATGTAATCGCACACTTCTGTAAAAATAGCAAATGAAAAATAGTTAAAGCAGAACTAAGTAACCTTAATAAATCCTTCTCCCTGTGAGGGAATTGCAAGTGTTTATGGGGTGATAGGGGGGTCTTTCATCTCCCCCTGCTTTCTCTGGCCAGAAAACAGCACTTGCAACTTTCCTGCCTCTGACCTGGTGGCAAGACGTACTGCTTTATGACAGCCCACTACAAACTAATGCTATATTATGACCAGCCCTGTGGCTGCACATGGTTGTCTACAAATACACTTTTCTCAAACTTATATCATGGCAGAGCCAGCAAAAAAAAAAGGCAGAGAAGAACTTTGTTCGTGGAACGGAGCCACTCCATGTAGTGACAACTCAGCAGCAACACACACTGTGGTCACGGCAACAAGCACGCACACACTCACAACCCAGCGCTCCATCAGGCAGCACACACACAAATATCCATCCATCCATGCATCCATTTTCAGAGCCGCTTTGTCAGCACACAATAAACACATCACACACCTTTCCACACTCCCTTCCGTATTACTCCCACGTCATTCATTTATTTTACTCGTCTCTCTTCCTCATACTGTTTACATGGGACTATATGTGTAAAAGCCCCCTTAGTGTCACTGTTGTATTAGGATTTTTCAGTGATCGGTTGATACCGTTTTGGGAGAGCAAAGGTGAACATGTAGCTGTGGGGTGGGGCAGGCGGCGGGGGTGAAGAGTGTTTACGACAGTGACATAACCAAAAAGGACCTTTCGGGGAGCGCTAAGCGCAAGTTACTTAGTTCTGCTTTAAAAAATAAAATAAAATCAAATTTAATGCATCCCCAAGCTACGGCTTGAGGAACCCTAGGTTTTCTCAGACCCCAGTTTGAGAACCACTGATCTAGTGGAAGCCCGCTGCATGTAGTAACTAATGACTTCTCTTTTATCAAGCTTTTCAGAGTTAAAACCTCTGTGGTCATAATGTTATGGTGTTTTGGTGAACAGAGACATTTCTAAATGACTTGCCTTCACTTCACTGAGGGATCGACGAAAATACAACATTTCTTTCCTCGAGGTGGATATTCCATCACATTTTGGTACAAAATCCTTCAAGTACACTATGATCTCCATGGGAACGTCTACATCGTGATTCTCACACACTACAGTATGTACGGTATGTCACAACCAATGCACAGCTGCAGTCTGTGTTCCATAGAGCCAACAGTAACAGACAGGGATCTGCTTACCCGCGCTCTAACATATTTCTTGAAGTGAACGTGAAAGAAGAAGAAAACAAGAGGTGTTGGAAAAAAAGCTGCTTAAGAAGCACATCACTGTTTATCCTGAAGCTTTAAATCACCGGTGCTGAGCCTCAGGGACAGAAATGCTGTTTCGGAGAGTTTGAATGATAAATGTAAATGTGGTTGTGTGTTTGTTTTTTTAACAAAAGGCTGATGCAGCACTTTGAAACTAAAGGATGTGATAAATCAGTCTACTCAGCGGTCTGCCTGTTATTTAGCTGTCTGAATAACGTAAAGCTATAATTTCCATAATGTCGGGTAGCTTTGTTAAAAACGCTTTACCATACATGTTTTAAGACACAAAATGTAAAACGAGTAATTTTCTAAAGAGATATTTAACAGATTTTCATGATCATGAAAAACAGCGTTTGGCCTTATTTCAAAATAATGAAGGGCCTCCAATTTTTTGGAGATGTAAAAAAACTGAATTCACGTTCTGAAAATGAAAAATCATTCTGACATTGAAAAAAAAACTTTCCAATCCGTAATCATGTGTGATACATCACAACAAAAGCATCTACGATCACAGGACTGTGCGGCGTTTCGTGAAAAGCGACAGCTATCAAAGGTTTCACGGATAATGTTTTGGGACCAAATCACACATTTACATGGAATTTTTTCAGGTAAATGGGTTGCGACGTAATCTCGTGTGATTTCAGTGTAACCATCCTGACTTTGTTAATTATCTAAAGCCCATGTGTCAAACTCAAGGCCCGGGGCAAAGTAAAAAAATGACAGAAAACATGAATCATGATTAAATGAAACTGAACAATATTTGCAGGTGCTCCTCACAATTCTCCTAGTGCTTATATTGCATTAATCTTTATGTTAAACTGTTTTAACAATTTTCTTCAAACTATTGCATAATATTTCCCTTAATTAAATAGAAATTGGTCACAAAATCTAGGAAATTTAATGTGAAGCTCCTGTTGGGATTCATGTCTGTCACGTATTGCTTGGATATTGTCGGTTTTTTTACATATTTTGTGTTTTACGTAAACATAGAAGTGTAAGTAATGTTGAAATTTGTCATTTTCCCGCATAAAATCTGTGGTCTTCTTAAGAATAAACTGCTCTGTATGTTGCCCCTGAACTAAAATTAATTAGATCCCTCTGCTCTCAAGCATTTAAAATGTGACATTTAATTACAGGAGTTGCCTTGATTTAGCATGTTTGGTTTGGTTTTGGGAAGTTTAAAGGCCAGTGAAGTTATTTAAAGAGGGAAAAATGGTGTGATTATTAACAGAGCTGAGCAGCAATAAAAGGTAGAGCAGCGTTATATGAAGAATTACCATTGCCTGCTCCATAGGATTGATCTGTTGTCTGTGGATCTGCCGCAGAGTTCCGATGTGACCTTTCAGAGCATTCCTCAGAGGACTTCTTGGCTAAAACACACAGAACACAAAATAATTCAGATGATTCTCAGTAAAAAAAAGATCTTGAAGAAACTTATGTTCATGCATGGTACATTTTTTATCACTAAAATGCTCTTAAAGTTCATTTTTCATTCCCATAGGAGGACTTAATTGTGTAGAGAAATGCTTTAATAATGAAGATGTAAATGCTGCATGAACACGACAAAACAAAATGGTAACATTAAGTCAAACTTTGCTTTAAAAACCCTTCACTAAACATTTAAACTACTACCAACGTCCTTTTTCCAGCTCTAATGGACCTTTGGAAGTGTATGAATTAGCTGCCTCTCTGTAAAAAACAACACTTGAGGACTAATAACACACAAAGTCACAATCAAATGCTTCTGTGTAGGTTAATTCAATAATGCACGAGCGACCAGAGACACAGGGAAACTTTGTTTTCATACAAGCACTGATGTTTTCTTACCATGAGGTCCGTCTGGGCCTCCAGATCTCGAGAATATGAGAGCAGGTCGACCACAGTGACTCCTTTATTCACCTAAACACAATGAACAATGAGGAAAAGCAGCATAAACATGAGCCGCAGAGAAGAAAAAAAAACACAAACCAGAAAATGTTCTGCATGGGATTCACAGTTGGGGCATAAATGCACTGCTGCTTAATAGATTTATGATGGGTTTTTTTAATGTTGGTAAAGAAAAAAGTTTGTTAAACCAATAGAAGATTAACAGAGCACAGCATTCAAACTTACACAAATGTATATTCCACAGCTAATAAAACAGTAAATGATTATAAAACACAGAGGCACGCTACTATGACCTCATGTAAAGGATTTCCAATATTTGCGATTAATGAAATAACCCCAAATCTGTGTTTGGTGAATTTTGAGACTGCCCTGACGTCACAAGTCAACGAACGTCACCATTGGCTGATAAAACTGATTGACAGATTCATCAGCCAATCAGGTGCATTTACTTTCAGCCAATCGTATGGCTTCTTACATTTTCTCCACACTTTTAAACCAATTGCAGAGCTACTGATGTGTGCATGCACAGTGTTCAAACAAGAGTGTGGAGAAAATGTAAGAAGCCAAATGATTGGCTGAAAGTAAACGCACCTGATTGGCTGATGAATCTGTCAATCAGTTTTATCAGCCAATGGTGACGTTCGTTGACTTGTGACGTCAGGGCAGTCTCAAAATTCACCACACACATTTCTCTCACAAATACACAGAGGTTTCACAGCACAGAAGCAGTTTGTAAATGCACACTCAGCAATTCGCAATATCCGTGGATTTATATTACAAGTGTGCCTCAAAACAATATTTGTGAAGTAGAGCGTGTGCATTTCAGAATTTATATTACAAGTTTGCATAAAATATATATTTGCAAAACAGATTGTGTGCATTTGTGAATCTGAAATACAACTGCGAAACAAACCATGTGCTTCGTGAAAAACCCTGCAAGAGTTCATTCATTATGATACTGTTCTGATTCCATAAAGTTGGGTCCAAAATAAAAATGAAGAAGTTGCAGAAAGAAAAATTGTTTTATATCCCAACAAACCAACAAAGAGTAATCGTTATACTATAAATTAAAACAGAGATCACATTGTTTTCATACATTCCCACATGCAGTTATGGGCCAATGAAAATAGTAAAAAAATAAGTATTTTTTCAGATTTCAGAGACTGTCACCCAATAACCAATGCATATATGTGACTAATCATTAGTGATGTGAACAGTCTATGTTCATAGCTCAAATCAAAGCTGGTAAAATTACAGGCTTATTTCCCACCTCCTGTTTATGCGCCTTCCTACTATGAAACGTTATTTGTGAGCATCACCTCTTCCAGGTAATCGGCGTAGTTGATTTCTGAGAGTCCAGCTTCAGAGAAGTCCTGGAGGACCCGTTTGCCCTCCGCGTCCAACAGAATGATGCTTCTCAGGTCGATCCGAACACTCTCCAGCTGACTCACCACGTCCTTTGTAAACTGGCAACAGAAGAAAAATGAACAGGAGCAATCACAAAAATATCATGTGTAGCTGCAGCTGTGTTTGGGGAAGATTTTGTGCACAGAATCCATCTATAAGGATTGAAAAAAAGCTTTAAACAAAAAAAAAAATGAACTTGTGAAGTGATCATAACAGAAATTAAAGTCTGTTAAAAAGACTTTGTGCTCGTTTTCTTTACCAAAATATGTCATATTTTGGTAAAAGGTGTGTATTCAGGATATAGGCAGGAGCAGGACCAGAATACTGCTGAGATAAATCCTAAAGCAGTTACGCAACTTTTATAAGCGCGGGGCCATAAAAATGTGTTTGTTTGATCAGAGGGTCACATGATCAACATTCATGTCAGCATTTTGAATAATGAACGATCTGAGCATTAATCCGGAAAGAACAAAGACTTTGCTCGTTGTGAGGCATTTTGTGCATTTCGTGTCCTTTTGTGTATTTTTTCCTGTAAATGATATGTTTTTTGGAGTCATATTGTGTATTTGTGCTGTCATTTTGTTTTTTTGTTTTTAGTAATTTTTGTGTATTTCTGTTGTCGTTTTGCTTGTTTGTTAGTACTGTGGGTTTGCGGAGTCATTTTTTGTGTTTTTCTTGTCTTTTTGATAGCTAAAAAGTGTGTGGTGGACTACGAAGCTGGCAAACATCTTACCATGTTAACTTAGGCTGAACGAATAACCTGGTCTGAACCAGGTTTTGTTCTGGATAAGATCTGAGCGAGTAGTAAAGCCCCGCCTCCTGACCAATCAGTTCTCTTAAAGGCCTTGCCCAATAAAAGGTGATGAGTGAACACGTCTCACTGTGTGGATCTGTTTATAATCTCACTCATTTAAGCATCAACACTCCTGCATGAATTACTTCCTGCTTTTACTGCAGCAACAGTGTTGTTTTTGGTCTGAATTATGGATTTTAATTCTTCATATTTTTAAAGAATTATTCCTCAGTTGTGACGTAAATTGCTTTCCAGTTTATCTGCGATGATGATTGGTCTGACGCTGTAATCTCCACCTCTGTCACAAGAGCACGCACGTAGCCAGGCTGAAATCACCTCGCTTAACTTAGCGAGTTGATGTCGAGATTCGTAGGACAGCTTCTGTCTGACGGAGAATGTTTGGTTAGGTGTAGCCCGCTAACGGAGATAAATCCAGGATACAATTATCTAGCTTCGTAGTATAGGCCCATCTAGTTTCCTGCAGAGTGACTGACGGAGTCTGTCTGTGTTTAATTTACTGACCATTGTGGTGTTCATGAAGGAGGAGATGTTGAAGATTTTGTCCATCCGCATGGCAGAGTAGATGCCTTTGTTCTGTTTACACGAACTGTCAGAGATAAACAAACAAATAAATAAATAAACAATGATGGCAGTAAAGCAGAAGATAAAAGGAGAAACTTTAGCATGTATCTGCTGCCCCCATGTGGAAACACAGGGAGGTGCAGGTGATTTGATCAAACTTTCATCTGAAAATACACACAAATATTTCAGCTAAAAATTTGTCATACGGGGCTAATATTTAGCATCAAAGCAGTAAGGCAGCTCACATATGAATTTGTCTTGTCCGACATAATGATATGCAGTTTCTCATAAGAGGTAAAAAAAAAAGAAATAAAAGTAGCTGCATAAAAGCTCAAAAAAATGCTAAAGAAGTGATGTCAGGTTAATAATCAACAATAATAAGGATGACATTCAAACAGCAGGCTTAAAACTTGGTGGTTCCAAACCTTTTTTGGACCGTGACCCCATTTTGTCATCACAAATTTCTGGCGATACCAAAGAAACTTTCTTTTCTTCTTCTAGAATTTAATTAAATTTATATATTTATTAAACAGGGACAGTGTACATTAATATTAATACTGAAAATATACCAGATTTAGCCAAAATGCTCATTTTCAGCTGCACAGAATGTTCAATTGTCACCCCAAAATAATACTAATTGCACAAATTACAGGAAATATACAGTAAAAAATGCAACTACGTAATAACATAACACTTCCACTTACATTTAAAAAACAACAGTATTTGAGAGAATTCGTTTTTGATCATGTTTGTTATATTGTGTTACAAACACAGAGTGGCCAGGATTAGTGACAAGTTGCACCAGCTCAGATATTTTTTTCTTTTATTTGAACTAGATTTATATTTGACAAAGTGAAAGCATAGAATAGAGTTGTTTAAGAATGTGTGTTGTTCAAATTTACAACTTAAAAATCTAAAAAATATGTATCTTTAATCAGTATTTTTATCACTTACAATCACAATTACTAGACATGCCAGGCGACCCCACATGGGGTCACAACTAAGGGTGTAAGAAAAAAAAAATTAATTTAGCAATATATCACTGCGTGATTAATGTATCGATCTAAAAAATGTTTAAACCAATTTTTTTTATTCATGCCGGAAACGGAGAAGCGAAAGAAAATGGATGGATGGATGTTTTTTAACGTAAAAAAAAAAACATTTAATTGTGCTAAAATATGCATAGCACGTAAAAGCCCAGTCATTAGGTGACAGTGAACCACAAAATGCCTTGTTAAACTACATCACTCCTCAATGCATTTTAGCTTGAAAGTTTATTGAACTTTGATTTCATAAAAGTTTGATTAACATACCACTTGTTTTTTATATTGGTACTTGAATTACACTTAGTTACGATTTATCTCTTCTCGCAAAAAAATTAAATAAATTGTATTTTATGCCATTTTGTACATGTAAGGGTGAAATTTGTAATTATTGATAACGCGATGTAGAGCGTATTGTTTAGTATCGTCAGATTCATGACAATGCACATCCCTAGTCATGACCCCAAGGTTGATAAACCCTGCACTAGTGTCTCTAAATAAAGATGACTTCACCTGTACAAGCTCTCAGCTGTCAGCTCCAGGTCAGAGTCATTGTACATGTAGCCTGGGATGAAGTTCTTCCACTCTGGGTTGATCATATACGGTGTGTCCACAACCTGAAAAAGTAGAGCGAAGGACTGTAGAACCAATCCAACAGAACAAATCACAACAGTGGGGACATTTTAGGCTTTTACAGCGACACCTTCTCTGGTAATATTGAAGATTTTGAATAGAACAAGGGAGAATAAACAGGGCGTCGCTTTAGCTCAATCAGGGAAAAAGTAAAAGCATGGAAGACTGGAGAAGGAAACTCTGCATCAATATGACCCGGCATGATTTTGCACATATTTAAGGTTCACATTTTAGGACATCATTGGGTCTCAGAGTGAGTTGTCATGACTCAGCAAAACATCTGTCAGATGTAACGGCCTCACTTGTCAAACCAAACGCAATCAAATTACACGGCCTAAGGCTTCAAAATAAATGTCCTCACTCAACAGCCTCAGGCCTTAAAATACAACATGGTGTTTTACTTTGAAGGAACCAAAAGTACACATGATGAAGAAAGTTGAAAAGCTGCTCTTTCATTTTATTTTTAAAAGTTAAGATTATCCATGCATTGTTTTATTAATAAATACAAAGTTAAAAGAAACATCGATACTGTATATCTTTCGAAATACACATACGGAAATACACGTCATCAATATGTGCTGAGAGTAAGTTGAAAGCTGTAATTTTATTCATTTTTAAAGGTTAAGATATATCAACGGTTCATTTAACTATGTATTCAGTCATTAAACAATACGTGGATATATCTTAACTTTTAAAAATAAAAGGAATAAACGGCTTTTCAGCTAACTTTGTCATGTGTACTGTCAGTTCCTTCAAAATTGTCTTGTGTACTTTCGGTTCCAGCTAAATAAAACGACAGGTCGTGTTTTAAGGCCTGAGGTCTTTGAGTCCGAGGACTTTTATTTTGAAGCCTGAGGCCGTGTAACTTGACGGCGCTTGGTTTAACATGAGAGGCCGTTAGATTTAACAAAGTTTTTGCTGAGTCATGAGTCCGTTTGGTATGATAATTGACAGAGGTTTTCCTGATACCTCACTTTGAGATGTGGGGATGTCCTAAAACGTACACCGTACATATTAAAAATCTCAGGAAAAACATTGTTTATTAGGTTCAACTTAATAGAGTTCTGTTCCAAACATTTTATAACGAATACTTTCACAGTTTCTGTGTGTACCGTAAGTAGTAAAACACAATAAGACGTGCCTTGAAGAGTTCCTTGGAGTGATAAGGCTCACAGACAAGTTTTTCCATGTTCCCTCCGATCAGAAAGATGATGGTCACCGCTCCCATCAGCACCAGGGAGAAAATGAAGCTAAATCCAACGCCTCTGTGGAAAGAAGACAATTATTGAATAAAATCACAAAGAACTGGAGCAGGGTGAAATGTATCTTTTGCACAGGAGGAGGGATTGTAGTGGGATTGATCCCTGGACTCACGCCATCAGCATCGTTCCCCCCGTATTAGAGATGCATCCTCGTGTGGTCGGTGAGGCGTGCTTATCGTATCCCAGAGTTCCACACAGCAAACCCAGGAGGTTAAAGGCCAGAACCAGGACCACCATGCAGCAGAGGGTGATGCAGGCGATCCACCTGGAAGCACAGAACCAAAGTGATCACATTTGTACCTACAGCGCATGAGTTTAACTAGATTTAGAAATTAACTTAAACATCAAGAGTGTCCAAAGGTACAAGGATTTTGAAAAGCAATCGTTCACACAATTTCTGAAATTGTGAAGTTGAAACTTTCTCTCAAAACCAAACTTTAACGTTTTCTGGGTATACATCTAAAACACAGTCAATTCAGAAACAATTGATCATAATTAACTTGGAACTCCTGCAGGCCAGGAGGGTGATCGCTCTATCGTGGACAAAAGTGGATAAAGTGTATGGGTGAAAAAGATGGCATTCTGTATTGTGTTTTTTATATGGGAAAGAATGGGATATATATATATATATATATATATCCCATTCTTTTTCCCATCCACACTGTGGAACCTCTTAATAATAATAATAATAATAATAATAATAATAATAATAATAATAATACGAATGCATTGGATTTTATATAGCGCTTTATCATAGACGCTCAAAGCGCTTTAGAGAATTAAGGCATTGTTCTTTCACTCCACACTTAGTGGTGGTAAGCTACTATTGTAGCCACAGCTGCCCTGGGGCAGACTGACGGAAGCGAGGCTGCCATAGTGCGCCATTGGTTCCTCCACCACCAACACTCACTCACACACTACATTCATACTAGGCAATGTGGGTGAAGTGCCTTGCCCAAGGACACAATGACAGATACCACTGCAGCGACTGTCCCCCACTGTGGCCCCTGGAATTCTCAGTGGTCTCTATCCAACTACTAACCAGACCCAGACCTGCTTAGTTTCAGAGATCTAACGAGATCGGATAATGACAGGCTGGTATGGCATAGGATCTTGCAGAGTCGACAGCTCAATGTTGGCAGGTAGTCATGGTAATCCTGAGTTTACCATGTTCCCGTGACCGGAGGGTGAAAGCTGAGCTTGAGCTTTTTTTAATTTGAACTGTAATGCTATTTTTTTTTTTCAGTTTATTTTGCTGTTTATATATTTGTCTTTCTTTGAATACTTATTGTTTGTCTGTATAAAAAAGTACTTAAAAAAGTTCAATAAAAATACTGCTAAAAAAAAACAAAAAACCTAAGCATCAGTCTTGACATCAACTGGGGGTTGCCACGGCGACACCATCACATCATCCACTAAGATCGTAAATTAAATAACATGACATCACCCTGTGTAATGATTTCTAACATCAAATAGTAAATTGACTTGAGTAACTGCTCATTTTTGTCATATCCATTGTGATATCATTGACAATGTATTTATTACAAGTAAACACACAAAAATATGTTTTGAATTTCATTGCAGGACGGGATTTTGGGTCATGTCCTCTGGTTTTCTATCTCGAGTTATGTCGGATAAGGTTTGGTTTAAAGATAAATAATTGCTCATGTGTAATTTGGCAAGAATTTTTAATTTACAAATGAAGATATTAAAAAAATAAAGCCATGATTTCATTTCACATTAGAAAAACATACAAAAAAGAATCTAAACCTGCTGGTAACATTTCCTAGATAATTGGACATTTGTGACCTCTTAATTATTTTGGTTTTTATTTATATTTTCTGTTTAGTTCTCGACTGTCAATACTATTTTTATGTTGTGTTTTGATCCAGTCATTGTATATTTTGTTATGGTTGTCCGGTCCTGGAGAGCTGCTGTTCTGCCTGTTTTAGATGCTGCCCTGGTCCACCACAGCTGATCTTAAAGGGAAGGTGTGTTGTATCTAAAACATGCAGGACGGGGGCTCTCGAGGAACGGAGTCGTACCCACAAAGACAAGCTGTGATCAAAATATAAAGATTTTTATAACTACGTTTGCACTCTGTGGCTGAAATGTTGCCCCATATGTACATGGTGTACCTGTAAAAATCAATTTTGTCGATTTCAGGGTAGAAATCCTCGATTTTGGCGTGTACGTGGCTGATTAAAATGGTGAAGTTGGACAGGACGCTCTGCACTGGGAGGGCTTTGGAGAAGCTGCTGATGTTGCTGCCAATGCCGTCCACCAAGTTCTGCACATCTGAGAGACAGTTAGTAAGTTAGTTAGTTAACAGTTACCAATTAAGTTAGTCACATAAAGTAATGGGATGGACACCATTAAGAATATGGAAGTTCACTGAATCTTAAATGTTGGATATACAGTACACGTGGGAACATTGATAGACAATGACTGTAAAAGGCAAAAAAAGAAAAAAAAAGTGGCTCACTTTCCACAACACTTCTGGTCTGTTCGATCACCATGTGTGGGGTGTCATTTAGAGCGGAGTAGCCCTGAGAAGAATACAGAAATGAAACATGGCCTCAAAAATCACTTTTTCATCCAAGACATTCAAACAGAATAATACAAATAGCGAAAGTGATCCACAGTTTGAGTTGAAGTAGCTAACGTCCTGTTAAGACCTGTTCACCATTTCACCACTTCTCCTTCCTCAGCACCATTAATGATGGATAACAAACACCTCAGCAAATGATCCGATATACAAAAGCTCCCGTTCAAATCTTTACACTTTTCCGCAAACACAGTGGTTTTCAACCTTGGGTTCGCGAGGGACTGAGAGGGGGTCGCCAGATGCCTTCTAGAAACTCAGAATGTTTTCTGAACAATTTCAGCCAATTTTTGCTTCTTTTTACCCTTTTTCTGCAACAACACCAAACTTGCCATATTTAAACCTATTTTAATTTACCTTTTCTTGCCATATTTTTGCTCCTTTTAATGCATTTTTGCTGCATTAGTCCCATTATTATCACTTTTTTCTGCACATTTTTCCCACTATCAAGACATTTTTGGCACTTATAAACCCTTTCCACCGCTTTTCCACCTAATTTCAGATATGTTCACCCATTATTGTCTTTTACCCGCATTTCACTATATTTCATGCTTATTTTTTTTGTCAATTTAACCACATTCACCATTTGTCATGCCTATTATTTGTTATTTTATGCAAATACAATATATTATATACCATACAATATGTGACTATATACTATGGCCCAAATAACAATAATAAACTTCCTGGATAACAGTGGATATTATTCAGATAAATAAATAAATAAATGTGGTTATCACAGATTCATAGAACAATGGACCATCATTTTACTGACTTTATGGATGGACCCCACAATGCTGTCCCCTTTATTCCCCCTTATAGATGGTCCTGTCGCCACATGACTGTTCTACAATGTTCATGTCTGTGTTCAACCACCTTCAGTTATTCATTCTCACCTTTTGAACGATAGCACTGAGGTCTGTCTTCAGCAGGTTACTCATTTTCTCCAGCTGAGCGTTGATGTTTGGTAACTACGAAGTCAAAACACAAAAAACTCTCAGAAGCAACAAGAGGAGGAATTTTTAGAAATCGGTTAATAATGGCCTTTGGGAGATCTCTCTTTCTCTCTCTCCTTTGTTCCCTGAATGTGCTTGAGGAGAGCGTGTGTTGATCTGTACCCGTGTGTAATTGGCACTGATCTGCAGCTGTGACAGAGACTGTCGGATGTTGCGACACAGCTGGGCGCTGGTGGCGTCCGACTCTTCGTCGTGACAGCCGGGGTCGTTGAGCGTGCGGTTGATGCTGTTTCGAACAAGGCTCAGGTTGACGTTGAGTTTCCCTGTTCCTTCTTGGAGAACCTCCAGAGACACGTTGGCGTTCTCCAGGGCGTCTTTGGTTTCTCGCATGGCTGAAATCAAAGGGAATATACAGATAAGGCTGGAAGTGGATCAGGGAACTCGACTCTGTGAAGCTTTAAAATAATAATGAACTGAAACTATTTTCATGTTTTTCTGGAAATTCAAATCAATTTCCAAAAATGGAACAAAACATAGAAATAGTTATTAATTAAAAAACCCTGCACTCAAAGTTGCTGAGAAAAGGATTTTATCATTGGGCTTCAAAATGTGAAGACAGGTTTAACTATCAGGGAATTTTTATTTTTAGAATTACTACAGACTTAAAAATATCTGTGAAATCTTAAATTTTGCGTTATTTGATTTACCAAATGACAATATATATGAATTCACTTTTATTATTAACTATCTGATGTATTCTGAAGTTTAAAAAAATAATAGCTCCCAGGGTTCGAGCCAGCACTGTTGAGCGTAGGGGCCCCCACGGCGTGATTTGGATCTCCTACAGAGTTGATGTCGCCCCCACGCTGTGTTTCAACCAGCGTATGACTCCCAACTAAACAGACTCCAGTGGCCGTTTAACTTTGCTGTGCCTGTGAAGCTCCGCCCGTATTTTGTGTAGTGCAGCGGTGCTTCGTGAGAACGTGATCAGCTTTTATCATCTTCCCCTGGTCAGTGTTCAAACTGTTGTACCTGGTTAACTAAGAACAACTCAGTCCGTGTTGTCTTTTAGTTATTTTTATTCCAGACTCGTAGGTACACATTCACAATCAGCTGGCTACCTCAAGTACAAACGTTTCAGTGGGAACTTCTGGTTTACAAAATAAAAGTCAGTTGGAGCAATGTTATTAGAATGTTACATTCTAACATCTCATCAGAGCTACAGAAGATAGGATAATTTAAATTAGGACATATCATGGTTTTAAATCCTTCCTTTTTACATATAAATCATACAGTTGTGGTCTATATAAAGCGGAACTGCAATGCTTGGGTCTGAATTCCTCATTATTATAGCTCCACCCCTTTTCTACCCCTTTTCTGATGCGCTTCTGAGAGCAACTCGTTTTGGTGCGGTCTCTTTAAATGCAAATGAGACACTCCATACCCCGCCCCCTCTTCAGGTGACAATCGGTTCAACTCCACCCTGTTCAGCCATTTTTGTAGTTTGATAGAAGAGATACGGCTATGTAGCGGCGCATAAACTTTTTATTCAGAGGTTATTTACAAAATGTCAACAACAGAAGACTTGTCCATCCAGCCTTACATGTTTGAACCAGAGTCTGACCCAGCGGAGCGAGATGAAAATGAAGATGATGAACCTGCAGAACCCTAACAAGTGAGCTAACACAAGCACCGAGCTAACGCTCGCGCCAAGCTAACGTCACGAAATGCATTTTAATACAGTCTTTTCAAAGACAAAAACAGCAAAATGAAATGACTAATGAAAACTTTAGACTTAAATTAAATCACGTAGGCCATATCATCAAGGATCTAAAACGAGCACACAGCGCTAACATATGAAGTCTGAAGACGTGCAACTGCTAAGCAACTGCTAATGCTAACAAAACAATGACAGGGACGTCTTATCATCACACTTTTTAGCGTTATTTACAGCCTACTGAAGTGCTCTGTTCGTCGTCTCCAAAGATAGAAGGAATTGAACCCTCAATCAGACAAAGTCTTTGGCAAATCCTTCTTTATACTGGCGGAGGTTGCTGAAGCAGTCATCCTTGAAGCGCGCACACACAAAAATGACCTTACCCACAGATGTGGGTACATTTCCGTGAAAAATAAAACTCAACCAGACACTTCGAAAAAGGTTCTGATGCTGGGAGACGGTGTAATGAAGCGTGTGGGTTACGACATCCAACAACCAAACATTTTGATTTCTCCTCTCGTAACTTCTGCATCCCTGAGCTTGGACTACAAAATAAAAGCGAGAAATAAAAATGGCGTGTTGGACCTGGAGTTGATGTACTAATTTGGCAGTTCCGCTGCAAATACTGTGATGTAATAGTTCAAAAAACGTAATAGAGAATAGAAAAATCGAAACAGATTGAAAAATATGAGCAAAACAGAATATAAAGATATCTACGGAGCACCTGAAGAGACTTATTTGATTTTTTCTGTACTTCTAAGCACTCTAAATATACAACAAAATGCATTTAAGGGCTAAAAAAGTGGATTTAGCATGATATGTCCCCTTTAAACTAAGTTGATCAAAACTTAATCAATAAACCTGCTCAGATTCAGTAAATCATTGATCCCTGAGAGGAAATTGGGTGACATTAATGCTGTTCTCATACATATTTAAATGACATATAAATATTTAAAAAGGAGCAGTCAGAATAATCCATGTTACTCCAACTTATATCTACCTTTTCATTGTATCTTACTTTATTTTTTACAGACAATTTTGTTTAATTATGAGTTTTTTTTTAATTTAATAGTATTTATTTTGTTTCCTCACAGGAGCTAAAAACTAATATTTTCTTTAAAAAAATTATAAACATTTCTTAAAAAACAGAATAAAAAAAATTTAAGTGGAAAAAACAGAATTTGAGAAAAAATAAAACGGAATTTGAAAAAAACAAGTAAAACAGATTGTATAGGGCCCTATACGCTGTGAAAAATTCCTGGTGTGAACTCTCGTTCCATTGAGGTTTTTTAAATGAATGAATGTTAAAACAATTTAATACAGGACCCGACTGCATCGCTGGTTGGCCTATTTGTAGTTTTATTTTGCATTTCTAATAGTATTCTCAGATGAAACATTATAGCGTGACAGGTAAGAGTGCACAATGAGTACGATATATGTAGTGGAGCTTTGTTTTGCGTCCCTGGAGCTGCCAGTCTGTCTGTTAGGAGTTACAAAAACCTACGAAGAATCATAAACTCATCACCTCCTCTACTGTGATTCACTTTCTCGCCGTTTAGACCAGGGGTGTCAAATTCATTTAGGTTCAGCCGTCAAATATGGAGCAGTTTGATCTTAAGTGGGCTGCAGAATTTAGGCTTGAAAAAAAGCTATTTAAACATTAATGTGCCCGAGTTTGCACTTCCAAGTATAAATTATATATAAAGTATATCAGTCCCTGAAGGATCTTCACTTTAAGTTTCCTTGATTTTCAGACCAATATTTATTCCATTTGGGAACATTTAGTGGAATAATTTGTGGGAAATAACACGATTTGGGAAAAATTGAGAGTTCTTTCCACAGATTCAGATGAAAAATGTTGCCATCATATGATGGGAAAACTGTGGGACTGAGATTAGTTGGTAATTTACACAATGATTCATGTCATCTCTGTCATTTTGACTTCTTTCCCCGTGGGCCGAAATGGAAGCTCTAAAGGGCTGGATTTGGCCCCCAGGCCCTGAGTTTGACACAAGGTTTAAAGTATGGTAAACTATCTATAACCGAGTATTCAGATATTTCTAATGTGCTGATAATTATTATGGAGCCGTTACAAATGAGGATGAGTGTAAGAGTGAATTTGGGTGAGATTTGGACTGGATTTATCAATTTGTAGAATGTATTGAGCAACAGGAAAGTGGTGCAAGTGACAAATCCAATTTCAAAATTAAAGTCCTCTACCTTGAATGAAACTGCTAAATAAAATAATATTAAAAAGATGACAGAAAACAAATAAATACATAACAACTTTTGAGAAGTGATACCACTTTAGAAAATGTACTTTTGGAGACACCTTTAGTTGTTAAAAATCTATTAAAAATGTCTAATGGCCACTGCTTTAATCAGGGATGTGCTATCCTGGTGCTGGAGGCCCACAGTCCTGGATGTCTTCCTGTTTCCTGTGCTGTTCTACAGACAGTTTTAATGACTGTTGTAAATTTGAATGCACCTGGTATCCAAAAGCTATGATCTATGTCCATTAGCAGCTAATTCTGGTGTTAATTTACACAATTACATGCTTTGTTTAAGTTGGGGAATTATTCCAAGTCATTTAATAAAATGTTTCAGGGTTCATTAGTGTGCTGAAAGGTAAACAGAAGTCAATACTTAAAACTTAAACTTTGTAAAACTTTTATGGATAGAGAATGATATCGATTAATTCTCTTTATCCATAAAAAAAGATGTGATCTGGTGACCACAGCAGCAGAAAATCATGAAAAATACAAAATAAAAGTAATTTGAATACTTGGGTTAAAGCATGCCAGACTTCACTGATTTGTGGTCACCCAAAAAAAAAAAAAATGCAGTTTTAATACACATTGTTTTTTGTTTTTCCTTTAATAAGGAGTGAAGTGGGATTTTAACGGTTGAGGATCAAAGGAAAAGCAAAGCACGGGAGCACCACAGCACCACAATGTCAGGGGTTAGGACTGGAGGTTACCAATCACATACTGGGACGCTGTTACCTTTGATGGCTCTCTCGATTTTCACTTTATGAAAAAGGCATAGAATTCAAATGTTATAATAGAATACCATACATGTAATTAATTTAAAAGCTTGTGTAAGCATGGTAGAATCAATAGAGGCAAAATCCACACACATACACTTACCTCCAGCCATACTGAGCACTTGGTCCAGAGCAGGATGGACCTCCTTCTCCAGCTGATCGTGTATCTTTCCCCCCAATAAAGGACCGATATCTGCAGATAACACAGCAAAAAAATGAAAACCAGTCAACCATCAATACAGATTAATTAACCTGACAATAACTGGCTGAATATAAAGGTACAAGATGTTAAAATGTCAGAATATTGTTTCTGCAGGTTGCCAGGTTGGAGCTGGCAACCTGCATTGCTTACAGCAGTGGTTCTCAACCTTTTCAGCCCACGACCCCCAAAATAAAGGTGTCAGAGACCAGGGACCCCCACTGTACATGAAGGTGGTTGAACACAGACATAAACAGTAAAGAACAGTCATGTGGAGACAGGACCATCTATAGGGGGAATAAAGGGGAGAGATTTTTGGGGTCCATCCATAAAGTCAGAAAAATGATGGTCCATTACAATTATTTATTCATTTGAATTATTTCCATTAGTATGCAGGAAATGTATTATTATTTGTGCCATAGTATACAGTCATCTTAAAGATGTGAATTCTTGTTTTAATCAGAAATAAAATGGGTCAAAAGTGACCAAAAATGGTGGAAAAGGTGGTGAAATGGGATTTTAAAAACCATAGAAATTGGTTAAAAGTTACAAATTATAGTGGACAAAAATGGAACGAAAAAGTGGAAAAAATGATTCAAAGTGTCAATATTGGAACAATTAGTTCAAACTGGCAAGTAATGGGCACGATAAATCGTGAATGTGGTTAAATTAGCAAAAATAAGCATGAAATATGGTGAAAAGAGGTTACAAGTGACAATAATGTTTCAACATATGTGACATTAGGTGGAAAAAGTGGTGGAAAGGGTTTATAAGTGCTGAAAATGTCTTGAAAGTGGAAAAAATGTCCAGAAACGGCATTGAAATTTGATGGAGAAGTGGCAGAAATGGGAGAAATGTAGCAAAAATGCATTAAAAGGAACAAAAATGTGCAAAAAAAAGTGAATAAAATAGATTAAAATATGGAAAGTCTGGTGTAGTTGCAGAAAAAGGGTAAAAATAAGCAAAAATGGTCTCAAATTGTTAAAAATCTATCTCCTCCCAGTGTCTCACGACTACAAATGGGGTCCTGACCCCAAGGTTGAAAACCCCTGGTTTAAGGGATTAAAGTATAAGTAATCCCCTTAAGATGTTGTGTAATAGTCTGTAATCACACCTGATTATGTCTCAGGTGAAAGCAGACAAAGGGGGGAGGGACGTACTTACTATCTAGGTCGTAGATAACTTTGTTCTTGGCTGTGGCGTACTGGGAGATCAGGTAATCTATTTGCTGCAATGAGGAAGCACAGCAGAGGAGAGCATTAACAATGGAAACAAGCACAACCAAGATTTCCTGATGATTGTAGATTTAAAGAAAAACAAGTTGTTACAAATTAATCAATGGCTCAAATTTAAAGAATGTAAAAGGATGAAATTGCCACTTTAAAGTTTGTTTTGATCTCCAATGTAAACACTGTTTTTTCACATTGACTGAAAGTTTTGCACATTGCATTGTGGGAAGTGGAGTCCCATCGACCGATGTATCAAATTGTTTTTACTTCATTCTTACCATGATTTCTTGTTTGCCTCTAAAATCTCTGCCAAAGTGATTATACCGAGTTCCATCCTGATCGGATCCGGATTGCGCATTTCATCACAATTTTTCGGGGAAAAAAGTAAATATCCATACATTTTTACTTACTTAGAAATTTCTTCCAAACCTTTAAAATATGAATGATCAGATCATTGATCCAGATATCTGACAAAGAGGACATTTGGCGTCTGGGGAACGTTGGCGGTCGTTTTAATCTCATTTTCTTTTACAAATTATAAAAGGGCCGGATTAAAGTTTAATAGTTTGCCTTCCGTCGTTTTCTGTACCTGCTTATCCTGTAAAGAGTTGCCACTAGCGGGAACGTAACACTATTCATTTCTTTTTAACACACTACCACATGATGTTTTGTTTGGTTTCCATTAACACAGAATACATCTTCTCACCATTGGAGTGTCATTGGTAAACGTGTGCAGGTCCCTCATGTTGCTGTTGACCAGCCGTCGGATGTTCTTCACCTGAGAACTCAGGTTCTGGTTAGCAGCGTACGCACACAGCACCCCGATCCTGTACACATTAAACACACAATAAGACACAATCTCTTTTAATATGTGTATCAAGTAGTTTTTTAATTTATTTGTTGGTGTAATGAAAATGTGTCTTGATATACCTTTTTTATGTAATGTTTATGTATATATATTTTTCACCAGTCTTTAATGAAATCAATATGATGTGATATGTGAGGAGAAGTGACCACTGTTGCTTGAACAAAAGGCCAACACTCCACCAATTACACCTCACCAACAACAGGTGGCAGTGTGCAGCTTTACATTGACTTTAACATCATCCTGACCTGTAGAGCAACTCTAGGAGATTACTTCTTATACAGCAAAGATATACAGTATGTATCTTTACATTACACTCAAAAGCAGTGTTTCCACACCTTTTTTTCAGCCAAACAATAAATGATTGTTTCCTTTGTCCAGTGACTGAAACAAATGTTTAGATCCTTTCTTTCTGTATCCCCGATTGAAGCATTTTAGCTTCACCTCTCAATGCAGGAGTGTGAAACACATTTTAGCTCAGGGGCCAAATATGGAGCTGTATCCACAGATTTTTTGCGGAAAAAAGTAATTTCAACAATATTGTGCCCTAGTTTGCACTGCTACGTATACATAAAATACAAAATATGTAAGAAACTGACAATATTCAAGCAATAAGGGATAGATTTCAGTCAATTTGTGACCAAATTCTATTTAATTAAGGGAAATATTATGTAATAATTTCAGGAAAATTAAGGGATTTTGCATTTTTTCCAAGTGTTTAACATTAAAAATGACTGCAATCATGTGAAAACTGAGCCCCTGCAAATATTGTTGAGTTTCATTCACACAATGATTCATGTTTTCTCTATCATTTTTATTTTCTCCTGCGGGACGAATTAGATTCTCCAAAGGGCTGAAATTGGCCCCTGGACCATGAGTTTGACACAGGTGTCCTCATGTATATTTACAGAGCAACGTCACCATTTATTGTTAAACTTTAAGGTTGGATTAGGCCTAAAATAAAAGAGAAACATAGATTTTCATTTTTAGAAATAAACACTTTTTTTTTTTCCTTGCACCACTGCTCTAGGGCTGCTCGGTATAATCCAAGGTCTCTGGGTTGTAAACAAATTCAAATGAAATGTGAAAACACAGAACTGTGCAGAGAACACCATTAAAGTGAGGCTGTTTGCATACTTCAAACAAACCTGAGACGCACTCAGTGAAAAGCCTAATTATCATGAGCAACATCATCAAGGGGAAGGAAGGCTCACAACGTGAAGATGTTTCCATGACTCACCAACATCCCAGCTGAATTTACAGCTCAGCAGCCCACAGCTAGCTCAGCATCAAACATTCCATCAAAAATCACGTGTGCAAAGGAGTTCAGTCGTTGTTTAAGGTCGGGGTTCTCAACCAGGGGGTCGCGAGACACTGGGAGGGGGTCGCCAGATTCCGTAAAGAAACTAAAGAGTATTTTTTTTAACAATTTCAGCCCATTTTCGCTTATTTTTACTCTTTTTCTGCAACTACACCAAACTTGCCATATTTCAACCTATTTTCATCACTTTTTCTTTCAATATTTTTGCTCTTTTTAATACTTTTTTGCATCATTACTCCCATTTCTGACACTTTTAAATCAAATTTCAATGCCTTTTCTGCAATTTTTTTCTCCTTTCAATACATTGTCTGTACTTATAAACCCTTTCCACCACGTTTCCACCTAATGTTCCATATGTCGACCCATTTATGTCACTTTTAACCCGATTTCACCATATTTCATGCTTATTTTTTGCCAATTTAACCATATTCACAATTTGTCACGCCCATTATTTGCAATTTTATACTAATTGTTCCTACTTTTTTTTACCACTTTTAAGCCAATATTGACACTTTGAACTCTTTTTTACCACATTTTCTGTTGGTTTTTGGTTACTCTTACTCTTCTTGAATGCTGTGTTAAAACATCTTCAGGTACTGTGGTGGGGTCCCCTGTCTCAGGCACTTTTTTTTTTTGGTGGTCGTGGGCTGATAAGGTTGAGAACTACTGGTTTAAGGAGGAATATCAATAGTAAATAGATCATTTCTGGGGCTGCTACTTGATCATTGCGGGTGCAACGTCCTGGAGCATTAATGTATTAAAATATAACAGTTTAAAAACAAAATAAAACAAAATAGTAAGGCAGACCATGACTGGTACATTGGACAACAACAATTGCAAAGGGATTTTGGTAAAAATCACAGTTTCATTTAATTTGCACACTGTGTATAGAAGTATAAAATGTAATGAATGACTCAGAACCCACTGGGAAGGCTTGGATCAATGGCGATGAATCAGGCGGCTCTTACTCACTGTGTGGAACAACAGGTCTTTGTATGTGGGCTAGTGCCTGTGCTGTGTGTAGGCTGGACAACAGCTTATGTTACTGTAGTGTGTGTTCTTGTGTCTTATTGGGGATGAAAGATGGCGTTTATCAGTTTATCATCCACCAGCTACAGGATAAAAGGCTAAACACACTGGTTACGTCATCTGCTCTGAAATTGGGATCATGAACTTAAACATTATATTTTGGGTTTGATATGATTAACCTGGCCTGACCAGATCAATTCTGGCACATTTTTAAAGAAAAAAGATGATGGTCCATTATGTTATGAATCTGCAATAACCACATTTATTTATCTGACTATTATCCACTGTTATCCAGAAAGTTTATTATTTTTTTGCACCATAGTATAAAGTCATCTTAAAGATGTATAAATCCTTGTTTGAATCAAAAATAAAATGGGTGGAAAAATGGCCAAAAATGGTGGAAAGTTGATAAAATGGGATTCTACAAATTACAGAAATTGGTTAAAATTTGCAAATTAGAATGGCCAAAAATGGACTACAAAAGTGGCAAAAAGGGTTCAAAGTGTCAATGTTGGATGAAAAGTGCCAATTAATTACAATTAGTTTAAACTGGCAAATGAAAATAATGGGTCAACATATATGACATTAGATGGGAAAAGTGGTAGTAAGGGTTTATAGTTCCTAAAAATGTCTTGAAATTTGATGGAGAAGTGGCATAAATGGGAGTAATGCAGCAAAAATGCATTAAAAGGAGCAAAAAGTGATGAAAATAGGTTAAAATATGGCAAGTTTGGCATAGTTGCAGAAAAAGGGAAAAAATGAGCTACACAACCGAAAATACAAAGACAGCTAAACTAAAAGGCTATTATGTCTACCCTTTCCTTTTTAGGAAGGAGAGGTAATTTAGAAGCTGCAAATTCAATAAAAAGCACTTTAAACGCAGGCTTGTGGAGGTCGGTTTGACAAACTGTGAATGCATCCCATGGTTGCCATGGTAGCACAGACTTCACTGTTTGAAGCTGTCTTCCTTTCTCAGCTGAAGCCATGCGTGAATCTGTAGTAAGATGGAAGATAGTGGCATCCAAATGCTGCGTCCTCTGCCATTTTCAAAGTCTCATTTCTCCTTTCCTGGTAAGTGCAACGTCCCCCTCAATTTTACTGCTTTTTTTGTTTATAATGTAACAGTTTCCAAGGAATTAGATGACAAGTAACTAAGCAGTAAAACAGCAGCTTGAATAGGTTTTCCAAGAGCTAATGAGACGATAACATGATATACAAAAGCTGATTAGGCTAAAATCTCCAAAATGGCATTGCCCACATATAGAGGGATATTACGTGTGATTGAGGCTAAAAGTTGAGGTCTCCAGAGAAATTCCATACACAAATGAGTAACAAAGTCTTATTATTTATCTGAAGTTCATGTCTGTGATGGGTTGAATATAGTTTTAAAACCATTGGATGCTCTGGTGGGCCGTGGCCGTGAGGTTGAGGGTTGGGACTGCCCAATCAGGTTAAGTCCAACCAATGACAAAAAATACAGATAAAATGCGCAATCTGGATCCGATGCGGGTAATTGGTGGGATAATTGAGAAATCAACCCGACAAAACTGAGTAAAATTAAGATTATCAAATAAAAACCGAGATATGAGAGATAGATATTTTTTTATTTCTCAAACTGATCCAGAATCAGTATATTGATCTGAATCCCCTCCAAAATTTAGTGGAATCTTCCATAGCTTAAGGTCAATCTTTGGTTAAAATTTTGCCAAGTACTTTTGACGTAATTCTGCAAACAGACAAACAAAAAAAATAAATACCAGTGAAGATAGCTACGAAGTCTCTCGGAGATAGACACCAGCGGGTCAGAAGATGAATGAATTAATTAATGTTGTACCACACTGATACTAGTATTGGGAGGGGCCCTGATACGGCACTAAAAGGCTGGCATCGGCAAGTACTAACTTTTAACACACTGATGACATTTACAGCATCAAACTGTTCTCCAAACACAGCGCCTTGTGTTTTTCTCTCTCCCGATCACAGAAACGCGTATGGTTATGTGTTCAGTGCATACCATGGTTAGCTATCGCTAATGGCCCGGAGCTGCCACTCTGAACCAATCGCTGGGCCACTTTTTCATTTTGCCGAAAAACAAACGAACGTTCCAACAGAGGAGAGAAAATTACGGCAATTTTGAGGACGTGATATTTGGCTAAAAACAGGTTATACCGAAAAGTTGGCCGATACTACGCAACTGGCTATCTGTTTTGACATTGAAAAATAGGGTATCAGAATAACACGAGAATGAATAAATGTCCTTCTTTTGATGACAGACGGCTTTTCTTTTGTTATAAAACAATCTTGTTCTAAACAGTGATGCCAATTGTTAGTAAGAAAATATCAAATTAAGCTTGTGCCTCTAACAAGATGGGAACAAAAAACTGTCACATTTAGTTTCATGTATTATTAAATTTTATATATTTGAGTTGAACTTGGTGCTTCAGTCTGACAGACAATTTAAAGACTATCACTCCCATAAACAGTGAGCAGATTCACTATGGCTGGGGGCTAGTGGAGGAGGGTTAGTGATAATGTTGCACAGCTCTGAGGTATATGTTTGACCACAGGAGTGAACAACGATGGCGATGGTAATGTCCAGCTCGTAATGGTAACACTGAGCGCTGCATGTTGAGACACGTAAAACCGTGTTTGCTTTTTCACCGAGTGGGTCAGCGAAGTCAACATTGAGGCTGTGTAAGAGGAGACTTAAAGAGAAACTGAGTTTGGACACAGTGAAGTGGAGCAAAGCGAAACGACCAGTGTCACAACAAAAGCCTTTTGTTCAACACTGTTTGCCTTCTTTCTTTCTGTCTGTTTTCTCTTCACAATTACCAACAGGCTTTAGGAGTTAACCTTAGTTTTCACTTATATTTGGTTTGCACTTATTCAACTTTGTCCACTCTTACAGCTGCTGAGGATGAGAAATCACATTTTTTTTTTGTTCTCATCTACTGCTGATGCCAGCGTGACCCCAAACACTACCAAAGTGATATTTCTGTTGTTTTCACAGATTGAAAGTTGCTGAGAAAACAATGACTGAAGAAATCAAAGTGACTTCATATCACAGGAAAAATGTTAAACAAAACAGGACTTCAAGCAAATAACTGTCTTCTCTGGTGAGGAAATCACTGGATTTTTACTATATGCATAATTGCTCCATAACGTCTCCGCTGTGTAATCCGCTGTCCGTCAATCCCCATCGCTTGTGTCTGTGATGCATAACTGTCACGGCAAGGACTCATGAGATCTCGTTAATTCACTCGTATTTACGCATGATAGTGAGTTGCAGAGGTGGAAAGAGTCGTGATATATCCTACTCAAGTAGAAGTACAGTTACTTCTACTGAAAGTACAGTAGTACTTACAGTTGTACTTAAAGTGCTACTGTATAAGTAATTGTACTCAAGTAGAAGTACAAGTGTATCATACATAAAATAGTCAAGTTCAAGTAAAAAGTAGCTCACTTAAATAGAACTCAAAGTAAAAGTTACTAGTTACTTTCACTCCCCCATGTTTATTTTTGGTAATAAATCTTGCCATGGTTCCCTTACATACAGTTAACATCTCATGATTAAACTTAAAAAAGAAGAGACCAAATCTTGCATAATTGGAACTTAATATAATTTCCACAAAAGCATCTGTATAAAACAAAAATTTGTCAAAACTGTACAAAATTTGTACAATAAAAAACACCACCTATGAATTCAACTCAAAAGTATAGCTACATTTATGAACATTTATTGCAGTTTTGGCAAAGTGCATTACGTTTAATCTGGTTGGTTGCCTATGATGTGATGCATTTGATTGTTGTCTGTCATTTCATTTTCTGTAGTTTCTTCTTTTAAAAGCAAAATTACCGATTTAGAAATATACTCAACAAAGTACAAGTGCCCATAAAAGCAACTCAATTACAGTAACGTGAGTACCTGTAATCAGTTACTTTCACCTCTGGTGAGTTACAGTCAATAAGAAGAGAACCACAAAGCCATACAACAGTTTATTGTGTCCTTCGAGAGAAGGAAATCCACTCGGTCCTGCCCTGTAGATCTTCCGCTTTTGGATGGAAATACGATCTGCCTTGAAGACAGAGTCCCATATTTTATTTAGAAAATGAACCAGATATTTTATTCTCCGTCTGTGCACTATTTCCTGTCCCACACAAGCTTAACTTAGCTGGATTTATGCGCCGTTGCTCAAGTGTCCAGCAAGGGTTTGCATATCTGTTGCGGAGGGCTCCGGACTACCGGAGTAGTTAAGCAGCTGTGACGGATCTCATACACATGTGGTGGTAATTGACAGTTTGACTTTAGTGGAAACGCATCTGTTACGTATCCAGTGCAAATGAAGGGTTAATTGGAATTTAGTGTCAGTTTTGCATTTTTCTACGGGACTTAAAAATGCAATGCAATGCACGAAACCTTTCCAAAGTTCATGTGACATGCCCATATTGTCATCACTCCAACTGTCAATAACAAACTTGTGTGAGGCGATTTCAACCTTTGTGAGTAAATTCTCCCATTTTTTGGAAGAAATACCTTTGATTTCTTGATCCATGAAGCCTACACTATGTCTTTATATTTGTTATCACATCCAGCAGCTTTAAGCTGGAGCTGAAGAAAAGCACCAGCACACGCCCGCGACCCTGAGTGCAGGAAGAAGTGTGTAAAGAAAAGGGATAGATAGATGTTTCTTTTTAATCAAAAGACTTGAAAAAAAAAAAAACAAGAAACAAAAGAGAGAAAAATCTACTTCACTGTCAAACGTAACATCCTTCTCTATTTAATCTGTAGCCAGTAAAAAAAAAGAAGAAGAAGAAAAAAGCAGAGCTCCACAACAAGTGTCATAAATCTGTGTATCTTTTGTTTTAGGTGTCATGATTAGTTTAGTTTTGTTTGATTGTCTCGTTTGGTTACAGTTGTTCAGAGGAGATAAAACACGCAAACGTTTCAACGCGAAACGATCAAACTCGCTCCAGATGTGATGTGACAGGCGAGAGATGCTGTGGAGAATAGCAGAAAGTAAATGAGCTTTGCAGTGCAGTGGGTTTTTCATCTTATTACTGACGCTTTCAGCGTTTGAATGCAGGCAACTGGAAACATGCCACGCGCTGTCAGCATAGATACACTATCCTCGTCATGGGATGTTCATTTCCAGTCAAACTACTTTCTAATGTCAAACTACTGATATTACCTTTTTGTTAACAATAATGTCCAATGGCTAATCATCCAGTCATACGACAGCTATTTAATACACGAGAGCATCAAAATGGGTCAAAATTTGACAAGAACATTAAAACATGGACTTTGAAAACTGTCAAATCAGTGATATCAACCATAGTTAAGTTCTACTAATACTCAAAGTTGGAGTAGTACCTGTACTCAATTTAAGTTTACTCGTGCACAAGTAGACTTTACTGCTAAAGCAAAACCATCAACCAGTAGAACATTTTGTGTTATATGAAGCTGTTTGAGCATTAATCTGCTATCAGTGATATCAACCATTATTAAGCTCTATTACTGCTCAATTTAGTGAGGGGTGCATGTGTCGATTTTCGCTCAACCTTATTTTTCTTCCATTTTCAGCTTACAATATCTCACACAAGAAACTGAAACTTTTTTTTTAATTACATTTATTTCTGTAAATGAAATGAAATGAAATTACATTTTAGTCATGTAGTTGGTCACTTACTAGTTTGATGTTCAGATTTCTTTTTTAAACGTTCATTTATTCATTTATACTTTCACTAAATTATTGAGATCCAAGACTAGCGGAATTGTAACCGGAGGGTCTTTGGTTTAAATCTCGGGACTGGCAGGGGGAAGTAAAATTAGATGCTCACGCACAGATTCGTCCTTGAACAACGCCCTTAAACAAAAATGCACGAGGCAAAATTCACATGCACGTGATGCATAAAGACACTTAACTGTTTTCTTTTTAATGAATTAGATTATTCTGTAATTACACAATATAGCCCGTCTCTTTCCTTTGTGTATAGTTCCTTCATTCGTAGCTGTTTTCTAGTGACCCACTGTGACTCGTTACAAAGTCATCTACCCTTCAGGCTGTTCAGTTTAGTGGAATTTGGAATTAAACGCTCACTCTGTCCCACCAAACGACTGCAACCGTTAACCAAGGGATCAGACTGCAGCTTATGTACTGTCTTTACAGTAAAAGCAGAAAACAGCAGAAATGTCTCTAACCGGGCTGTGACGCCAAAAAAAGGGGGCGTAACGTCTGGTTGTGTTAACTGTGCTCGTCTGCCTTGTATTCTTGAAAATACTGAAATATTTTGATCCTGCATAAAGCTGCATAAATGGCTGATAAATAGGTTTTGATACTGTGTGTCCAGCTGTAGAAGACATACGCATAACATCACATTTGTCAGTCAGCACGCTATTTTTTTGCCCCATGTGCAAAACTCGGCTATGATCCATTTTGACAGTCCTCTTGGGCTTTGGAATGCAGGTCATTTATGTTAAAGCGGGAGAAAAATAACCAAAGATTCCTTGCAAAAGGCGGATTCTGGGTTTTGTGCTGTGTATGTGGCTGCCAATCAGATGCTACCTCAGTTGACTGCACCACTTTTGACACTTTCACATCAGCAGATAAACAGTCCATTTAAAGATTGAATGAAGTGTAATTACGATGTCCCATTAGGATGACGGAGAACAGAGAGGGGAGGGGGGCGGAAAGCCGTCAGCGCAGGCCTTCGAGCTGCAGTCCTGCTGAATGCTGAGCATTGTTTAGAGTTTGTAAAAAGCTATGGAGCCACCAGACCATGGAACATTGGCTACACATCCCCCAGTAGTGGCCTAGATTCTAGAGCAATGTACTGTCTTCTTCTTCTTCTTCTTCTTCTTCTTCTTCTTCTTCTTCTTCTTCACTTGACTTTTTCTCAGAAAGACATTGTTGTTGGAGGTAAATCTTCCTCCCGTTGTGTTGGTGTTGTACTCCAAGGTGGAAGAGAAGCAGTGAAATGACACTCGACCTGTGGATCCACTTCACTGTTTCATTCAGGAGTTACTGATTGCAGAAAAATGCAAAGCACAAAATTGTCAAAAACTTTCAATTTCTACTCAGTAAATTTTAGACTGAACCATTTCCCCATTTTTACTTATGACTATATAATACCTTGTGCTAGTTCCTGATTGTGGGTTTAACTTCCTCTGGGAATAATAAATAAATTACTAAAAAATGTAATGTGGACGGTTGAAATCTGTTGCATCCTATAATAATGTATGTGGGCCAAACACTTTATTGGAATTAATGTGAAATTGAGAGTAACTTTTAAATAATCGATGCTAATATTTTAGTTGATGCTAAAATATGTTTCCCCAACAATATACAACATCTCTTGCTGTGCTTTAAAAGTGTTTCCATTGAAGGTTGTTTTGGAGCCTCGTAACTCCCTTGAAATCTCATCACGTGAGACTTCGCTGCAGGAAGACGGACGCTCAGAACCTCCTTATAACACTCTGTATTCCTTTGATGTTTCACGTCTAATGTGGCAGTAATAATTTTAAAGTATAATGCTTAGAAATGTCCCGGTCTCCTCTTCTGTCTACACATACCGCGCCATATTTTTTCAGGGAGAAGTGGTCATGTGACCAGGTACGTCTGTGACGTGTAATTGCGGAAAAAGTGTTTCCATAGCGCTTTTGCGACACATTTCAATATCAAAAAGTCTGAAATACCTCCTCGTGAAAGCATAAAAACTTTTTAGCAATATTTGAGTGTTTTTTCAAAATTCAGGTGTTTCCATTACCAGTTTTTTTTTTGTGCTATTTAGATTTTGAGAATTTCAACGGTAATGGAAATTCCTGGAATTTTGCAACCCCAGTTGAAATGCTATGTTTTTTAAATTGTATTATGTTAAATAGATTTATATTTAGATATGACACAGATATTTAAAATTACTCCCAAATTTTTGGTTGATTCCACTAAATAATTCCGATGAAAAGTTTATACTTTTGAATATTGACGAAATTTGTGAGCATAAGGAACCCTATTTCTCATTAAAGTACAATCAAAGTAAATTAGTTCGTTTGAGGTTTTTAGCTTTTGTGAACAGTTTACGTGATCCTTTTACTTCTGCTGTCACTGTCAACTTCATCTACGACTTCTGTTAAAGTTTCACTTACTTTACATTACTCTGAATGCCTTCAAACTTGCCTTCTGCACTGACAACACAATCCCCTAAAGGACCTGCTATTAGTCTCACATTACCTCAGTGAATTATTGCCCATTTAACTTTTTTTTTTTTTTGTATTTACAGCCAATTCAATGCTCCTCAGACTAATAATTAATTGGCTAAAAATAATACTGCATAAGATTACTTTACAGGGATACTTTTGATGAAATGACGTGTGGGTTACAGGGAAGATGGGAGTGTTTCTGACAGACTGAATGATGGCTCTTACTTATGCATGTGTGTTTGGTGTATTCAACCCATCATCTTTACCTACAGCACATGTAGCATAATGTATGATTATGTTTTTGCACTATACAATGTACGGCTCAAATGCCTTTTTATGCCCCGTTTGATCATCAATGTGCATGTATGCGAGCAGTTCTACATCAAGCCAAGCTAATTATATATTTGAATTTGTCATGCATTTTCTTTGTGGCTTTGTGTACTGTACAAGAGCCACATTTTAGGTTTGGTTAATGTTTAAAAACTACAGAGTCGGTCGTGCAAGTTGCAAATTCTTTTTGACTGATAAGTTACAATTAATAGATTTTTCATTTTTCATGTATTTGTACTCTAAAGCAGTGATTCTCAAAATGTTCAGCCCATAACCCCCAAAAGATAGGACCCCCACTGTACCTGAAGGTGGTTATACACAGACATGAACATTGAAGAACAGTCATGTGGAGACAGGGTCATCTATCCATCCAGGAAGTTTTGTATTATTTGCGCCATAGTATATAGTCATCCTAAATATATAAATCCTTGTTTTAATCAAAAAATTAATTCGGTTAAAAGAGGCCAAAAATAATTTTAAAAAAAGGTGGTAAAATTGGATTTTGAAAAGCACAGAAATTGGTTTACTTCAAACTGGCAAATAATGGGCATTACAAATCGTGAAAGTGGTTAAATTGGTAAAAAATAAGCATGAAATATGGTGAATTGAGGTGAAAAGTGACAATAATGGGTCAACATGTGTGACATTAGGT
This sequence comes from Gouania willdenowi, assembly GCF_900634775.1. Taxonomy (NCBI): domain Eukaryota; kingdom Metazoa; phylum Chordata; class Actinopteri; order Blenniiformes; family Gobiesocidae; genus Gouania; species Gouania willdenowi. Next base: position 37,493,576 of record NC_041053.1, on the reverse strand, counting down.
GGGAAAAGTGGTAGAAAGGGTTTTCAAGTGCAGAAAATGTCTTGAAAATTGCACAAAAGGCACTGAAATTTGATGGAGTGGAGTGGAAGAAATGGGAGTAATGTCGCAAAATACATTAAAAAGAGCAAAAACATGGCAAGAAAAAGTGATAAAATATGTTAAAATATGGCATGTTTGGTTTAGTTGCAGAAATAGGGTAAAAATAAGCGAAAACTGGCTCAAATTGTTCAAAAAATAGACAGACTTTTCAAATCTAAGCTGAGATTTTGGGTGAAGGGGTGAGTGCTCAGTTTGCTGCTGCCTGCATTATCATTAATTAGTCCATATGATCACCATGGATTACAAGGCTCATAATATTAGGACCTTTGGCATTAATAGTGTTGGACACCCAGCGACTGAAATAGACTGCTAAAGTGCATGCTGGGTAACAGCATGAGGCAGGACTCTTCCACTTGGCTTGAACCGAGGGAGAAATTTGTCATTTTTCCCCTGTTATAAATCCATTTGGGGTTATGGGGAATCCAAGCTGATGAGCAGAGACTGAAATAGCCCCTGCTGTTCAGTGCATGTGGTCCAACATTTCATAGGCAGACATTAAGCTGTAACAAAGTGCATGAATGTGAGCGCTCACACGATATGCTAATGTGCACACAAATAGGATGATCCAGTGTAGTGCTGTAGTGTCACTGCACTGTCCAGAAGTCCCATTCACAGTAGGATTAGGAGAGAGAAGCCACATGAGCTAAATCCCATGCTTTAGCAGCAGAAAAGTGTGTCTAAATGTTTCAGTTTGAATATTATTCAAAGTATATGGTTGTAATACAAGTTTAGACCATTAAAAGTTTGCATCACTTGGCATGTGGATGTTGGTGGAGGTGGAGAATGACCTCGCCACGTTAAACTGGGTTCGTTAGGCTGAGCTTTTCCGTCTCCATCTGACTAAACGCTACCATAACAAGAGCATTAATGCATGCTTAGTATTCTGTTTCTGTAACAGCTCATCTCAGTGTAAAATCATCATTAATTAACTTTTGGCTCAGCAGGAGAACATCTCCCTGCGTTTTTTTTTTTTTTTAATTATACAAATGTGTCAATTTCAAAGCTTTGACAGATATCAATCTGAAGCACTAAGATGCTACAGTAATTGACAAATTTCCAAGCAATCTGATCATTTCATACATATTTAGATTTCAATCTTCATGTATCTAATCTAATCTAACCCAGTGAGAGTAGAAACAAGGCTGTTGTAATCTGGCTCTGTATAATTTGGATTTGAATGTACTGATTAATTCATTAAATCCTCTTGTTTGAAAACAGTTAACTAGGTTAAGCTCAACAACAGTTAGCTAGGTTAGGTTCGACAACAGTTAGCTAGGTTAGGTTTGGCAACAGTGAGCTAGGTTAGGCTCGAGAACAGTTTTCTAGGATAGATTTGACAACAGCTAGCTAGGTTAGGCTTGATAACAGTTAGCTAGGTTAGATTTGACAACAGCTAGCTAGGTTAGGCTCAACAACAGTTAGCTAGGTTAGATTTAACAACAGCTAGCTAGGTTAGGTTTGACAACAGTAATCTTTATTAGATTTGACAACAGCTAGCTAGGTTAGGCTTGACAACAGTTAGTTATGTTAGGTTTGATAACAGTAAGCTAGGTTAGACTCAACAACAGTTAGCTAGGTTAGGTTTGATAACAGTTGGCTAGGTTATGCTCAACAACATTTAGCAAGGTTAGGCTCAACAACAGTTAGGTAGGTAGGTTACGCTTGTCAATAGTTAGCTACGTTCGGCTCAACAACAGTTCGTAAGGTTAGGCTCGACAATGGTTAGCTATGTTAGGTTTAATAACAGTTAGCAAGGGTAGGCTCGACAACAGCTAGCTATGTTAGGTTTGATACCGTTAGCTAGGTTAGGCTCGACATTAGGCAATTGCATGTATGTGAAGTGATACATTTCTTATTTGTAATGTTTACTGTCACCTTGTGGAAAAAAACAAAAAAACGTGTCGCCATGAGTTTCATTAATGACAGGAAGCTACGATCAGTTACAGGATGTACATCAATGTATTGAACAGCCACGTCTCGATGCATTCCATACTGAATATTGTCGGTTAAGGTTAACATCAAACTCAAAGGTGAACATCAAGCTCAGGACAGAACAGTGCTGTTTGTCTCCAAAGTACAGGGCATTAAGGTCAGAGTAGATTAACTTCCTCCCTTTCTCTGTCTGCTCAGTGTTAAACCATCACACCTCGAAACTCCTCTGCAAAGAGGAAATAGGACTTTCTATGAAGCTCTGCTCAGACGAAACCATCTGAATTTGAAGTAAACCTGTCTCTAACCTTTAAGCAAAAGCAGAAGTTGTCTCTAGGCCTCTCCGCAAAGCATCTCCGTTGATCATCAGACTCTCGTTTTTAGGGAACTTGCATATTTGCCCACGCCCCATTCTACAATATATATGTAATAGAGTCTGGCTCTTCGGGGAGACTCGACACTAGCAGTCCTGTACAAACAGGGCTGAAGAGTTCTCCCCAGCACTGTGTATTTCATCATACTGTGTGTTCATCAAAGTCTTTATTAAAAGCTGTCAAACTTGATCAGTAATTCTCTTGTTTCTTACTCCAATTCCAGGATCAAAAGAACCTTGTTAGATCAGAACCTATGGTCTAACAATATTCGTAACACTTTGACATGCTTCAATGACGTTTCAGTAAAGATAATATTATAATGTATTACAGGTGGTTGTAGCTGATCATTGTGAAGTGATAGCATTGCTTCAACAATTGAGAGAACCCAGATCAGAACGCTCACTGAATATCTTAGAATCTCTTCCTCCACTGTGGAGATGTCAGTATCCTCACCCTGACCTGAGCTTTCCTTCTCCCTTTAATCAGACTCTAACTCTTGTTGAAAAATAAATGTCACCCCTGCCACTCCTTGAGCCAGGCTGTCAGCTTTACACAGACAGTAAAAGTCAGTCTTCCTCCTCCTCTCCAGCCAGTAATTATTTCGTTAGAGCCTCTGCTGGATCTGTGAGCGGTATCCCGGGAGATTTAATAAAAGTGCTAAGGATGTACCCATACTCTTGTGTCTTGGCTGTAAAGATATTAAAGAGGGGGGCGATTTCTTATAGCACAGCTTGGTTTCAGTGAAGATTGTGAAAGTAACAGCACTCCTCGACTCCATGATCAAAGCGTTTTGTACTATATCTGCATCTGTGCAGGGACTCTTTCTTTTTCCACTGAGGCTGTAAACAGGGAGATGATTGGGTTTCCTGTGGTTGATTATCCAAGGGATGTATTCTAGAGAGAAATGATGTAACAGACTCACACATAAGTACAAAGTAAACCCAAAGCTTTGTTCTCCCTCATTTCTGCTAACACTGTGATTTTCTAACAATTTCCTTCATCAAAGGCAGTGTCAGCTTAAAAAACCCTCATAAACCAGCCGTGTGTCAAATCTATTTAAGATTTTATTTTAATTGGTTTTATTAGCTGCTTTAACAACATATTTCACAATCACACAAAAAGAATGACAGTTTCTGTGTACTTCCAAAACATTTAGTTACTTATCCATTAATAACCAACTCTGTCCATTGTTGACCCCATGATAAGCCCATACGCTCAATTCAGCCTTTACACACATATGTGTGTAGTAATAATGATATTGTTGCTGTTGTTGTTATTATGAACTAAAAATTATTATTTTCATTCAAAATATTTACAATAATAGCAACTAAAATAATAATAACAATTTAATTTATAATAACAATAACAGAAACAATATTATCAATAAATGGAGTACACATTACAGTTTAAACAGTCTCAAATTAATACAGAGCAGAAAATAATAGGAACAAGACAGTAACACAACACAATTTTAAAACTTAATGGAGAAAAAAAAATTGTTAAAAACCCAACTTATGAAAGACATTTAGCAAAATGCTTCTATATAAAGAAAGGTAATAATAATGATAGTACTAATAATGTCAATATTATTACTATTGTTAGTGCTACTTACATTATTAGTATATTATTAAAAATAATAATAACAATTACAATAGCAATAATAATAATGTAAATATTGTTACTACTATTAGTATTAATATTATTATTAGTATTTCAATAAAAAATAGTAATAATGTCAATATTGTTACTAATATTAGTACTATTAACATTATTAGTATATTATTAAAATATTATTAGTCATCATTTTTACTAATATCATTATTACAATAATTTCATTAAAGACAATCCTACTAATAATACTACTGTTGTTAATGTTAATGTTAAGATTAATGTGATTATGCAACCAGCTTAATCCCATGCATAATTTGCACATCCTCAGTGGCTAATTGGTTTATTTTATCTATGACCACAAATGGTCAAACCAAGGAGTGCACTGTGGTACTTAAGTACCTGTTATAGTCAAGATGTTACAGTAAACATGGCCTGACCTACACATATTCTCTCCATCTGTGTTTTCTTAGTGATCACTGCTTTACTACTGAAAGAAAAAAATTAAACAGGCTAGAAAAGCACACACACAGAGTACTGGTAATACAGTTAAGTAATGCATACATTTTCATACAGAAAAATTGGGATGTAAATGAAACATTGATTTTGTGTGACTAATATCATGTTAAGATAAAAAAAATAAAATAAAAAAAAAAACGCAATTTCTCACTGAAGTGTAATATGAAAACCTTTAATTAATATTCCCTGTGGCTTGGACTGAAAACCATATGAAAAGGGCTGCAGGAGGACAAGACTATATATAGAACAAAGTATGGGGGAGATGGGGAAACTGTGTTTGACTAGAGGACGAGCCGGTCTGGAGTTTGTGTGAACAGTGCATTTTTGCCCAAACGTGCGTGTAAAACAGTGCAAATATCTTCCCACTCTCTGTTTGCACAACATTTTACATCTGCTTGCACGCTGAACCTCCTTATATTTATATGTGCGTGTGTCACACTCACGTAAGGACCGGTGAGGTTTGGCTCGACAAAAGTTAGCTAGGTTAGGTTTGACAACAGTTACCCAAGTAAGGCTCAGCAATGCCTAAGCTAGGCTCGACAGCAGTTAGGCTAGATTTGGCTCAACAACAGTTGGCTAGGTTAGGCTCGACAAAAGTTAGCTATGTTAGATTTGACAAGAGTTAGCTAGGCTAGGCTTGATTGACAACAGTTACCCAAGTAAGGCTGGGCAACGGTTAGCTAGGTTAGGCTCAACAACAGTTGGCTAGGTTAGGCTCAACAACAGTTGGCTAGGTTAGGCACCACAACAGGCGCTAGGTTAGGCATAACAACAATTAGCTAGGTTAGGCTCAACAAGAGTTAGCTAGGAGCACAGCCGTTGCTCAGAGAGCTGGTGAAGCAAAGCAAGGAGAACACAGCGGGACAATGTTGGTCTTAGTAGGGAAATGTGGAAACAGTGGTTTGCAAACAAACTGTACTGTGAGTGTAGCAATGGGTGACACTTCGGATGGAGATGGTGGTGGATGGATTTCAGAAATGGAGATTAGTCAGAGGAAAGCAGCAAAGAAAAAATCATGGTCTGTAGCAAGTATCGGAGAAGAGGGCTCATCAAAACAAGTTACAAAAAAAACTAAAAGCTAGACCTAATGGGAGCAGTAAACCTCAAATTGATAAGCAGGAAGAATTGAAAGTTGTCATTACGTTCAGTAATGATAACTTTCATCCAGTCCAGGTGACTAAAGCAATAGAGACAGAGACAGATAAAACCAAATATGCTAAATTGTTGGGTAACAGAATAATTCTTATCTCAGCAACGAACAAGAAGCAACAAGAAAAGGTCATAAAAATGAGTCATCATGATGGAAGACAGATAAAAGTGCATTCACCAGAAATGGCAATGAAGTCAAGAGGAGCGATTTTAAATGTTCCTCTGGAAATGACCATGGAAGAGGTGAATTAGGAGCTCCAAGATAGTAAAGTGTTAGAAGCGGAAAGACTCCAATCAAATAAAGGTGGTGTCAAGATTGATAGTTTGTCTGTGCTACTGGTTTTTGAAAAGATAATGGCTCTTGAAGTCAAAATAGGATGGTTCAACTACAAAGTGAGGGAATATACTGTATTCCACAACGTTCAAGGAATGGAAATGTGAGGCATGCAGGTTTTGTAGCGTGTCGTTTTAGAATTCACTTTTCAAGGAAGGATGCATTCTCCACAGCAGCAATGCAATCACAAGTGTAAAGTTAAGGAGGACACCTTGATAGTGGAGAAGGAAAGTTTTGTAGCTTTTATATGTAAAGTAGTTAATGTTGCGACACGACAAGAAAGAAAGAGTGATTGAATTAAGACAGTAGTGGAAGCTGCAGAGGAGTTTTTAGGCATCGAAGATTTAAAAGCTGAAGATAAACATCATATGCTGAGGGGCGCAAATGAGGAGGGGTCTCAGAATAATACTTAGTCTAGTAATGGTGCTCCTCCTTTTACAATGGAATGTTAAATGGTTGATTGCAAATGGACAAGAATTTAAAAGGTAACAGAATCTGAAATGAAACCTGGTGTTGTTTGCATTCAAGAGACCTGGCATAGGCCTCACCTTGATTTCATTTTACCTGGATATGAGTCTGTTAGGTTTGATCAAGAGGAAAATCAGGGAGGTGGTTGTGCAACATTTGTAAAAGGTGGAATACCATTCAGAAGAATATCGACTTCAACCTATATAGAATGTGTGATTATTGAAATATGTAAAACAGATGGGAATATAACAATAATTCACAAATACAATCCTTGTAAATCATTAAATCTGAGAATATTAGAGGAAATATTGAGACAAGGAAATGAGAGAAAAATATGGTGTGGAGACTTCAATGCACATAATAGTCTTTGGGGAAGTAAGCATACAGATAGTAATGGCAGAGTAGTGGAAGAATTGATGGATATTAGGCAGTTAGTTTGTCTAACAAATGGAAATAGTACAAGAATTGATATACACGCAAACACAGTTTCATGTATTGATCTTACTTTAGTTTCTAATAACTTTGCACACTCTTGTGAGTGGAATACAGAAAATACTACAAGCATAGGAAGTGATCATTTTCCAACAATGTGTTCTATTAATGTTGAAATAGATATTTCAGAAAGTGCTAGTCATAAGAAATGGTGTTTTGGAAAAGCGTATTGGAAAAAAAATTCAAAGAATGATGTCGTAAATCGGCAGATTCAGTTTCAGTGGAGGAAAGCAGTAAAAAGTTTTCCTTTCAAATCAGTAGGGGGTAAAAAGAAAATGGTCCCATGGTGGAATGATTAATGTTCAGAAGCTATCAAGGAACAAAATAGTTCATTGAGAATGTTAAGAAGTAATTTGAATCAAGAGAACTTAATTAATTATCAAAGGAAAAAAACTCTAGCTCATAGAATAAATCAGAATAGTAAAATTAATAATGGAGGTTTGGACAATGTTGAAGAAAATGAGTGGAAAAAATAAATGTTTGCTAAAATACCAGTTTTAGAGGAAGATGAAACACTGACAATAACAGATAAAGATAAGACAAATATGTTGGGAAAGAAGTTTGCTATGCTGAAATCATCATGAATGAACTCTGCTACAGAAGAAGAACAATGAAGTCATGTAAGGTTTCAAAAACGAACAGCTAGCTAGGTTAGGCTCAACAACAGTTGGCTAGGTTAGGCTCCACAACAGTTAGCTAGGTTAGGCTCCACAACAGTTAGCAAGGTTAGGCTCAACAACAGTTAGCTAGGTTTGGCTCAACAACATTTAGCGAGGATACGCTTGACAACAGTTAGCTAGGTTACGCTCCACAACAACAATGAAATGAAAATAAACGTGTTGACTTTGTATGACTAACATTACATTATAGATTTAAATAGTTAATAATTAAATTTGTTATATTAACTCACTCTGTGCCATTGACGAGATAATTCGTCATTTCAAATCCGAACGCTCAATGCCATTGACGAGAAAACTCGTCAATTGCGTTTTTTCACGGAAGTTGTTAGGATACACTGTGACGAAGTTCTACCGTGATTATAAGGCTTATCTGTTGATGTAGTGACCAACTAGTGCCCTAAAGGTGGCAGCAGTGCACCTTTAGATGATAGATTAGCCACTGATGCTACCATTAGCTAAGGAGGGAGAAGCAAGAACGAGAGCGATTATGGCGCTATGAAGTGATATTGTGAAGTATCCAGCAGCTCACAGCACCACATACTAACACAGAACATGTATGGGCCTGAGTGGATTATTGATAATGCTGCGATCGTGAGATAAAATCATCAACTAACCGGGCCAAAAAGGGGTGTGAGTGACGGGCGGTGGGGGGGGGATGGGGGGCAGATACAAAATACAGTAAGCAAAACATTCAACTGCGAGCCAGATAGCAAAATAATAATAATTTTGAAGAAGCCTCGTTTGTGTTTGTTTTTTTGAAGGAAAGCAATGTTCAGATGTTGTAGTTTTCAATAAAGCAAAAAAAAAAAATTGCTTCAAAGTCACAGAGATTTTTTTTCAGAAAAAGTGTGTTTTCTCAGCTTTCTGCTCTGAAACTGGCAATTTGTATAAAACTTGCTCTATTCTACTGCTGATTACGGAAGAACAAAACAAGCTACAAGCATTCTTTTCTCTCTGATAGAAGTAGAGACTTTTTGTTTCAGAATCTGGTGTCAGATTTCAGATTGCCATAGTACAAAATATTCTGTGGGTCTTTAAATATCAGTGAAATTGCTCTAAAACGGATGGCACTGAGGGGGGTTGAAAATCTGAAAATGGCTGTTACTGAATGAGTTAAGATAATAACATATGAAAAAGGGCTCTAGGCGGATGTCACTATATATAGAAAAAAATGTGTGCACTTCACACACACACAAAACAGTGCAAATGTGTTCACGCTCTGTTTGCACAACAAAATTTGTGTCTGCTTGCACGCTGACCTCCTCGTAATTCACTCGTGTGTGTCACACTCACGTGATGACCAGTGAGGTGGAGAAAAGCAGCGTTCCCAGCAGGCCACGCCGGCAGTCTGCATTCTTCCTCTGGCGCTGATGCATCTCCCCGCCGCAGTTGTCACAGCAGCGGCACATGCAGAAGAAGAGGCCGACCAACGGCAGCAGGATAGCGAAGACCAGGCCCACTGCCGCACATACGAGGAAGCCTATCTCATAGTAGATGGCCTGGGGGGTCAAAGAAGGGGCGTGAATGAGTGAAGACAGCAGGAGATGAGTAACAGTCATTTATTAGGATTAATCAAAATGAATTTTAAAATAACACAGGATGGTGACAGGAGTAGGTTATGAATGAATGAATGGAGACAAGAAAGACAAGATTAATAAATACACAGAGGGGGAAATGGAAAGCAACCCCCACAAAGGCTACAAATGAAAAAAAGCAACAAATCTAAAAATATGTGGATAAATCCCACTGGTGGAAGTGCTTTTACCTTGCTATCCAGAAGGGATTAATGTGCAAAACAATAAACACAAAATGTAATCACGCTCACTGCTGGAAAACCCTTTTACTCATGCCTGTTTCCTGCCTTTTTTATTTTTATTTTTACTAATGTTCTTTATTTTTTTCTGATTTATATTTTTTTTTGTTTGTTTTTAATAGAAGGGTTAAAAGTGCAGGAGATAATTGTATATCCACGTCCAACAACAACAATAAAATTACAGCCAACATTAAAAGAGGGGTAACAAACTAAAGCATTCAGAGCTCATGTAGCAGCGTGATGCAGTTCTTCTCACTCTAATGAAGAGGAAAGACAGACTGCAGAGATTTTTCAACTAAAATCATCTTTAGACTAAAAAACATATGTACAGTACTTCTGCTTTATCTTAGAGAAATCAGCGTAGCAGCAAGATAATTATCCCCATTTCACTGCTGCTCAACATTTAACAGGAACAAACTCCATCAGATGTAGCTTCAGCAGTAATATGGATTCATTGCTTTTAGAAAAACATAAAAGACTAAAAAGCAAAAAGAAAAAACTTATTTAACGCAACAACTTTAAATAGTAAAACCTCACCAACAAGTTCAGTAATGGCAGATTCATCCATAGATCTGGCCTTTACAGTCATAATTACTCATCTTATTAGATTGATAAATCTGATATGATGGGCTCAAACAGTGAGAAATAACTGAAATAACTACATCAATATTTCTTTTTATATTTACACTATACATAATACAGGTATGTGTCTCTGGACCCTAACTGAAAAACTCCAAATTGTGAAACATATAGTTTTGAACAATGGGAAAAATCTGTCCACCTGAGCAAATCAAATATTGTTTGTATGTTTCCAGTGTTGTAGTTTGGGACTCTCGACATAACTGTACCAGTATTGGTTCATCATCTTAAAGCTGCTGGAGATGAAAACTTTTAATCAGATACAAACACAGGCTGTGTTCAAAATCACACACTAACGTAGCACTCATACTAAGTCTGACGTCAAAATTAGTATGTAATGTGTTCACATTCTATAGTATGGAAAGATTGAGTGTGTGAGAAATACCCGGATGTATATTATATGAAGACATTTTTTTAAGTATGCACGGTGGGCACACTCGTCACACTCAACCACACCATGATGCATTGCGAGCGGAAAATAAAATCGTCCTGGGACCAGCTTCAAGCTAAAAGTCAAACATCAAAATAAAAGCATCTCCTGTCTTACATTAGTTTTCAACGCTTTTGTGAATAGGGCTCTTGTTTTGAAGTAGCACAAGTTTTGTGAGTAGCACAATAACAGGTCTCTGAAAATCTCTGAAATTTCAGCATTAAATGTGTTTCTGCGAGTTCTTCGGATCCAATGAGCACATGTTGATATTCTACTTGGTCACTTTCTCACTTAAAATGTTTTCAGAACTTTCAAATGTGGAGAATCAACAGAGATATTTGGCCTCAGTGTGATTCAGGTTTGTGTCCTTGTCGGTTTGAAATTCATCTTGGGAAACTTGGAAGTATACTTCAGTGGGAACGGTCACCATACTAATCATACTAATAGTATAAATAGACAGTACATACTTATTGAGTGTGTAGTGCATAATACGGAGTAGTGCTATTTTGAACACAGCCTCAGAATAGGCCTTATGGATTAAAAAAAAAAAATTCAATCAAAGATTATTTGCTGGAAAAAACAGTCTTATGCATTGCATTGTGGGATGTGGAGTCCTGTAGACAGATGCATTAAAGTGTTATTATTTCATTCTTACTGTGATTTCTTGTGTGTTCCTCCCAAAAAAAAAACTCTCCCCAAAAAAGTAACTCATTTCTGGTGTTTTCACTGAAAGTTGTGGCAAATCAATGGTGAATGTTTATTTTGGGGCTTAAATTGAATGTCTGGTGGAGTGAGGTGATGTCACTGGGAATACTGGGAATAAACTAGAACAAAAATGGAGTCAAGCCAATGACTGTTATCCTTTTTGTGGCAAAGAAACACAACAAATCACAGTAAGAATGAACTAAAAATACTTTTATACCCATCAGACTCCACACCCCAAAATGCCAATAAACCGAGTGTTTACAGTGGAGATCAGAACAATTTATCTTTTACATCTTTTTTTCTAAGAAATTCTCTGTACAGTCTTTATCTGATAAACATACATTGTCTCCAGCAGCTTTATATCTATATATTTGCAGCTTTTTGTTGATAAAGAAAAGAGAAGGTCTTGAAATGGAGCCTTAATAGTCCTCGACTTTCAATGACTGTACTCAATATTTACCATGCATTTTCACAAGCAGAAATGAATGGGAAATTAGTCACTTCCACGGCACGTACAACTTGTTACAGTCATACTCAATAAATCCTCTTTATAAATGGGTCAAAGCTGGGCTATCACTGCTCCTCACTGGACAAACCGCTCACCCAGCTGAATTTCACTAATCTTAATCGCCTCCGTAAGCCCATGACCCTTCCTCCTTCAGGGACCTGTGGCTTTTGAAACAGGTAAAAAGGTACAGTTCATTTTGAATGAACTGATGTCAGTGGAAATCTCAAAGGAAACCTAAGAATCTGAAACACTAATAACCTTCTGAGGCTTCCCTTTGCACTAATGTTCTTTGTGAACACAATGAATCCATTTTTCATATGGTCCCATTAGTGTAAGAATGCTTGAATTTAGTCATTATGCAAAAAATAATGGACACCCACAGGTTTGTATTCATGTCTATGTAAAAGCATGTTTGTCACCTCTGATTAGCATTATGCTGTGAGTGCTGTCCCGTTTCATATCTTCATTATCATCACTATCATCTTTTATTTCTCCCACTAATTACTTTAAGCTACTGCTTTTTTCTTGGCAAATGCCCAAAAGTAAAAGGTGACCTTCCTCTACGTGATGCCATAGCATCATGTTTGAAACTTTCATCCAATAAATGCCAACTGCAGACAAAAGGAATCGCCTTAAAGCAAGAAGTCTTTACAAAAAACCAAAGTGGAGATCAGGGAAGCTGCATCATTGTTATATGTTTGAATTTAAATGTTTTTATTTGGGTATCTTTGTTTAAAAGTGAAGCACGTTGTTTAATTTGACTTACTAAAACAGTATTCCTCATCAGGAAAAAAAAGGAGATTTATTTAATGGAATCTTCCACAGTATATGCTCTATCTTTGGTTGAGATTTTGTCCAAATCTGTTAAATACCTGTGGTGTAATCCTGCTAACAGACAAACAAACAAATAAATAAACACATACCCATACTGTCTGACCATTTGGAGAAACGCTTTAATTAACTTCCAACTCCAGTGTCCAATTGCATGGCTCTGTGGTCCAACATGGAATCTTTCACCAGGTAAAAATATCAAGCTGTATATGTTTTATTATTACTGCAGAATTTACCGCAAACCAGTAAACACAATTGTGTTTCTGCCTCCCGGCAAAAATAATCTATCCAAGGTGAACATAATTGGAGTCTGAAAACGTCCCAAAGGAGTGATTATATGTGATAATGTAATGTCTCTATGAATATTCCCAAGCAAAAGACTGGCATCCTGTGTAGGACGTAACCCCGACAATCCAAACAATAGAACTGTCCATGAGTTCATTCACTAGCTTAACACAGTCTCATTCTTTGTTCTTTAGCATATTTCACCCACCTAAACAAAGCCCGCTATCTGACCAAATGTTGCATTTAAGGACCAATCATCTGATCTAGGGTTAGACTTTAAATGCAACTGTGACTTCAGGAAAGTCTGGTTAGACAGAACTACTGTATGGTGGACATCAATAAGCATCACTTTCAGTTTGTGGTCGTTTAATGAAAGGGTTAAGGTGGCATGAAGGTGGATGGCTTTGCACAATGAAAGTCACAAGGTTGCACAACTATTCACCAACTTCTTTTAATGCCGTTAGGAGAAAACAGCCAAAGATAAAGACATCTTTTAGAATCCATGTGCAGAGGTGTACAGTACTCACGTTACTGTAATTCAGTTGCTTTTATGGGTACTTGTACTTTTTTGCGTATATTTCTAAGTCAGTCATTTTACTTGTACTTAAGTACATTTTAAACTATGGCTCAGTGGTAGAATGGGTCATACAATAACTGAAGGTTTGGCGGTTCGAATCCCACTCTATCAAAGTCATTGTCGCTGTGTCCTTGGGCAAGGCACTTTACCCACATTGCCTCGGACGAATGAATATAAATTGTACATGAATGTTAGTGATAGTCAGAAGGGCTGTAGGTGTCAAATGGCAACCAAGCTTCTGTCAGTCTGCCCCAGGGTGGCTGTGGCTACATTGTAGCTTACCACCACCAGTATGACGGATGTGAGTGAGTGGTGTAAATGAATAATGCTTTATGTACGTGCTTTGAGTCTCCTCGAAAAAAGAGCTATATAAATCCAAGCTATTATTATTGATAATAAAGTAATTCATTACATTTCTTCACCAACCGTTACTGAGTAAATTATTATTTTTTGTGGCACATTAACTGATCAGGTTGTGGTTTCTACCTATGATGTTGTTACCCACATGACACATTTGGCATGGCACTGTTTTAGAGTTCATAAATGTAGCTATACTTAGAGCCTGAGAATTCTTTTTAACTTTTAAATTGAATTAATGAGTGTTATTTAATTATTTTTTTTTAAATTATACATTTTGACAAACCTTTTATTTTATACAGATGTCTTTGTGGAGAATAAATTACGTTGCAATTGTGCAAGATAAGTACAATTTAAATCAAGTAGCAGTACTTCTACTTGAGTAGGATACATCAGCACTCTATACACCTCTGTCCATGTGTAAAACATGCAGGTTTTCTTGGTTTTTGTCGTGTAGTTGTGCGACCTCAGTGATTCATGGCATGAGGACATGTGGAGGGGATGGACAGTCAGTCCAGTGTGCAGACTTTACCTGAAGTGTCAGCACTATGTTCTCTGGCTGAGAGGAGGCCAGGTCAGATGAAGAGCGCATGCAGAAGACAAAAGCAATGTAGCATCAAAAAAAAAGAGCAAAAGCCACAAAACACGAGACGAGATGAAAAAGAAAAACTAAGGCAAGAGAAATCAAGAATTAGAATCATCGGTCATGCATCTCCACAAAGCTGCAAATCAATACTCAGGTCAACTGGTCTCTTCTTTCATTCCAGATCAAGAACAATTTCAAAGCTCTATCGTTTTAAACCTTAATCAGCTCATTATCCCAACAGCTTTTACTTATTATTCTTTAAGAAATCCCAATGAAAGACTTTATCAGCTTAGCTCGAAGAGAAAATGTGTCTAACTTCTTGCCATTGCTAAAAACAGATCTGGAACTGATCTTCTGAATTTTTTACAGTAGCATTCAGGTTGCAAACACATATCAATGTTGGTCAAAGTCATAACAGCATTACATCCCCCTCACACACCCAAACACTACGTTACCTTCTGATACTCCGTGTGAATGGCTCCAAACCTGTCCTTTGTAAACTGGACGATGAGATCTGCAAAAAAAGCAAGCACTTAAAATCCATTTGTTACATAGCAGTGTGCTCAATTATTCATCTAATATTTACAGTACATTCTATTCACATATCAGCCAGATCTTTAACATTTATAGTGCAAATTAAACCTATTTACCCAGCCAACTGAAAAGGTTGGATCACAACTTAATGGAAAGCCATGAAAAATGTGGCAGTCAAACATAAATGTATCAAAGAAAAGCAGACCTTCATTTCCAGTCAAAACTTACATAATTACAAATACATTGGATTTTTGTCGAAAGGCAACTGCATCATAGAATAAAAGAACATGAATTATGTCAAGTTGAATCTCCAAACAAATCTATAGATGATAAAACAAAGTCTGTGTCGCACTGGGTAAATATGAGCTTTTCTTCAGAGTTGAGGTGATCGTGTTTAAAACATGGTTTTTCAGTGAAAAGTAGGGACACATTTTCTTATTCTGAAGGCTTGTGTGAATTCTGGTTAAAATAAAAAACAACTAAAAGAGGAAAAAAATACAAGTAGCAAGTTATGAATGCAAAGAATGAAACCTACTGAGATATAGAAGAGTCACATCCACCTACGAGCCATAACAATATGACACCCATTACGCTTTCATCAGTTAATAAAGGAAGGAAAACTGTGTTTCAACCAAATGACTCATTAAGGAGTCATTTTGGAGCGTACCAGGTATTATTGGTCATTACCAATCCAAAGGGTTTAAAGCAGGGAAGTCAAACTCATCTTCACTCAGGAGCCAAAAAAAGACCAGTTTGATCTCAAGTGGGCCACAGATTTTAAGCTGTTTAAATGTAATTGTGCCCTAGTTTGCATTTCCAAATGATATATACTGTACATTTAAGCAATAAATGACAGATATCAGTCACCATTAACCTACTTTTGGGTAAATTTTAAGGTAATTTTTGTGGAATTGTCTGTAAGGATTTGCAGGATTTTAGAAAGATGTAGCGTTCTTTCTGCAATGTTCAATTAAAAACGACTGCATTCATGTGATAAAAGTACAGGGAAACTGTGAGTTTCATTGAATTTTTAGGAACTGAGTCATTTGGTAATTTACACAATGATTACACTTTGTCCTGCAGGCCAAACTGGATGCTCTAAAGGGCGGGATTTGGCCCCTGGGTCTTGAGCTTGACACGTGGTTAAACGTAATAAGAACCTGGGAACGGTGGCCAAGTCCCATTGATGCAGGTGGAAGGTGAGAGATGACCCATGTGGTCCAATCAGAAAACGAGCTATTGATGCTTAATCTACTAAAATATACTGTGTATACAGTATATATATAATTGTTCTGAATGAAACATGTTATATTCTAGTTTGATTTTGTAAATTACATTGGAAAAAAATGGGAAACTAAGCTGAACTTTAAACAAAAGTTAACCATCGAATAATTTGGCATGGTTACCAAACAACTCATACTGTAACCTTGTAGGTAGAAGTCATATTTTGCAATGTCTAGAAGTTGGTAAAAAAAAAACTGTTTTTCTTCTGCCTGGAAAACTTTGGGCTGTGACTCATCGAATGATGACAGCGAGATGAAAGGATTTCCTAAAATAAGCAACAAGAAAAAGAGCTTCTCCTCTACTGTAATACAGGATGCTGACACTTCTGGTACCGCAGAGAGAAAAGTCACCATACAATAATAATTATATCTCTGCTTAGTTTCAAGCACCTTCAGCTCATCTTTTATAGCACTGATGTCCAAATACAAATATATATAGAATTTCCATGTAATGTGGTGTTTCTCCATTCAAAGGTTGGGAACTAAAATAACTTGTAGACACATTTCTTTTGGGTAAAATTTAAAACTTTTTATTGTGTTTCTATCATTATACATTTTAGTGTTTGGTTAAAATATCAAATATTGGGTTCATAAATGGTAGATTTCCATTTATTTGAAAGCAGTAAATTGATATGAGACTGTACTTTAAAAAAAAAAAAAATGGCTGAAAAGAAACCAGATCTGTCAGCACTAATTTTAAGTTTAAAATTTCATGTGCTCTCTCAGTGTTCCTTGTTACTGTCATTGGTGTGTGTCAGTTGTCCAATTATTCTATTGTGTTGTACATTATTTGTATTTTACCATTTGTATTGTCATTGTAATGTTATTTCTTCTGACCTGCCAGGGACTGCAAATGGAAAGTAGCCTTTGGTTAATTCTGGCATACTGTATTTAAATTTAAATGTTCATTAATATGCACTTTCCCTTTTAAATAAATAAATGTCGGATTTGTAACTAGATTATCATTCATTTGAAAGCAGTAAAAATGTAAAACCGTTTTCCCACGACAACAGAAAACAAACAGGAAAACAATAATGAAATGCAATTATGGACATGAAATAAAAATGAATGTATATTTGGTTGACTCTGAAACTTGGAGGATTGGGTAAAATTCTCAATAGGTATTCAGAGGCCCTCCTGTTGTGTCCCTGATCTATTTAGTGAAGTAATCACACTCTACATAGACTTTTAGTTACCGTTACGGACCAAGAGCCATTTGCTTTCTCGTTCTAAATCTAATCAAAGGGTTTAGTTTGTTGTGTGAACTTCACCACTGCAAACCTCAGTTATAGGTCAGCGTGTCACCGTTTGTTTTCAGATTGTAGATTAGTTCCTGCTGCAAACACTGACTATTGTGCTTTCCGAGTTCAAGTTTCACATTGTTTCTCGAGACGAAAGACGAGCCAAACCCTGTTTTTCTAATATTTTGTTGAAATTACATTGACACTGTGTTTCAATCCTGTTAAAGATTTCCAAAATATTGCACTTGCATGCAGTGAACAAAACACTCAAAGTACAAACAGGAAAAGATGAGACCTCGATGTAAGAAGTCACGGTTGGAAAAGTAGAGCTTGTTTTTTATTCTGGCTTTGCTACAAATGTTGCAATAAGGTTCAAAGAAGTGTGAGAAAAAAAAAGAGAGGTCACTGACAAAGAAGGAAAAAATAGGTAGAAAGTAGAAGAAAAGAAAAAAATGCGTGAGTTGCTTCCGTTTTTGTTCACATCGAGTGGCGTCTAATCCCTCTCCTTGAAGGAAAAGCTCAATCGAAGGGGTTTTCCACCCACGTCAGCGCTCCTCTCTGCTAAAGCCGTCACTGAAACAGCATCTCAACACATAAGCAGGACGTTTTAGCCTTTACCCTTCTTTGTTTTTCTTCCTCATTTCATCCCACAAAACAAATGCAATCATCCGATGGCACCAACAAACGTGCAATGGGGAAAATTGGATGTACCTGCAGTAAAAGCATATATATATATATATATATAACTTATAAGCTGGATATGAAACCGAAGTAGAGCTTCTCCAAAAGATTTAATGAAGCTTTGTGAAGAGCTCAAGATAACAGAACCTGGAAACATGAATTTTTCATAAGTTTCCCCAGTCTACAGCAAATCCAGCAGCTCTCCATCCTGTTAGATGAACAGCAGAGGAAGAACGTGTTTGGAAAGGAAGTTTCTCATTTCATCTTTGGACCCAAAAAACTCTAAATACCATTTATATATATATATATACAGTATATATATATATTTTTTTTCGGATCTTGAGTTTGTTTGACTATTGTTTAGCTGCAAACAGCGTACATTTTTTCAACTAATGTTTCATCATTTTAATTGACAGCCTTTTTTGGGGGGGGGGGGCATTCCCCCCCCGGGAATTTTTGCAAAAATGATGCTATATGGTGGCTTTTGGTGCCATATATTAGTGTAATTGTTGCTTTTCCTCTGTCTATTTTGTAGCATTTTTCTTTGCATGATGTATTTTCTCACCTAGTTTTTGTTTGCATGATGCATTTACAAGTTGAAACCTGGTATCCATGGTAATGATGACAAAGAATTGACCATCATTATCAGTTTACCTCTTTCCAGTTGAAAATGTACCAACTTATAGTATACCAGTAGTGTGGGTGCTTGGTCTCTCAGTAGTCCTCTGTAGAATGCTGGAACATATCTGCATGATTAATATCATTTTTGTGTTGTTTGCTTGAAGTTGGTTTTGGTAATATATTTAGTTGTAATATTTCACATTAATGTTCATAATACATATATCTAACACAATCACATTAATATATATCTTACATATACAATTACATTTATGATTTTCATAGAGAAGAATTAAAAACCGTACCATAGTCCAAAGAATCAATATTATAACTGGTGATTAACGGTAGGGCTGGGCAATACATCGAGATTCAAGATATATTTTGAGTTTTCTATTTTGGCGATATAGAAAATTACAATATCGTCTATATCGATATGTATATATTTTTGTTAAAATACTAATTTCAGGAGTCACTGCTTTCTCTACTTCTCAAAACAGCATGAAAAGTACAGTTTGATGGATTGATAATGGTTTCCTAGCCCAGATCTACCACTAAACAAGCCACACTACAGAACTCACTCACATGTGCTGTCCCTTAGAGAAGAAAAAGCCAAAAGTGACAGAAAGCTGTTTGTTAATAAATCAGCCAGTGTGGCATTTTGTATCAGCAAATTTAACCCAGAATTATCTTCCTGGTCAGACTTCATTTGAATTCAAATTATGGTGATTTATATTGTATATCGCCATTTAGAGAAAAAAATATCGAGATATGAGTTTTGGTCCATATCGCCCAGCTCTAATTAACGCCCCTACTACTAACAATCACAAGTCAGATCATCTCATATAAGGAGCTTCTGCTTACAGTCCAGCTGCTTATTAAAGCATTACATTGGATTTAAACAGAACATTTAACGTACATCTGCTGTAAAGGTCAACACAACAGTTTTGGTATTTCAGTTTCACCATCATTTGGAAACAAGAGCTTTACTGTCCTGAAACCATCCATGAGGTCCTCCAGAAACCCTGTGGTCCAGTTATTGAAGCAGAACTATTGAAATGGCTGATCTCTAGAAATACTGAACAGAAGCTTGAAGAACAGATTAGTGTTTCCTCATGTTCCTTATCTACTAAACTAAAGAGAATAGATTTTGTTTGTGAGGCACAGGTAACATGTATGCCCTTGTGTGTTGCTGTGTTTTTCTTAGCAAATAACTAAATCCACTTCCTTCAAAAAGTCATGTCAAACAATCTTTTGAAGACTCCTACCACTCATACTCTGATAGTTCATCCCTGGATGTGTTCCTTACAGGCTTGTTTAGGAATCCAAGGAAGGAAGCACTTATGACAGACGGAGAACTCTACATCTACATCTACATGGTGGTCAACTAAGTTCAATGATGTGGGACTCGTTTGATATCAACACAAGTAATATCAAAGTGCTTCTGTCGGGCCAAAGCGAGGCAAACCTCTGAAACCAAGCCAGTCTTCAGGATCGCAAACAAGGTCTTCTTAACCATCACAAACACTTCAGGGTGAACCTTTAAAAAGGGTTAGAAAAGAAAAAAAAAAACAAAAAACAATAGATTTGGTGCTTTTGTTGTCGCTCCATTTCTACACAATGAATAGCCTTTTTATATCGTCTAGCCATAAAGTGCACCGGGGGCCCCTTAAGTCAAATGTCATCAACATTTAAACCCATTACGCTACTGCTGAGTCGGGGTTCTGGGCTGCAAACATCCGTCATTATTGAGCAGTAAACTACTAAACTGAGTGAGCTATCTGTCCTTAGATAATGGCCATCCTCACTTATCTCATAAAAGCACAAACAGTGAAACACAGGATCAATATATCTTTTATTGCTTTGAGTCATGATACGTTGTTTGCATCTGTAGCGTCATTAAAAGGAGACCACAGCCAGGTGTTGACAACTAACTACTCACTACTTTATTAACATTTTTTATCAGATAAAGATATAGTGTAGGCCTCATAGATCAATAACTGGAAGATCATTTGATTAAAAAAATAAATAAAAGATGTATAGGATTGAAATTGTTGCACGATAAATTTTGTTTGTTTTAAGCAACACTGTAGATGCTTTAATTGACATTTTTTGGAAAAGTTTTACACATTGGATTATGGAATGTTGAGTCCTTTAGAAGGATGAATAGATGTGTTTTAATTCATTCTTGACTCCATTTTTGTTCCTGGTATTCCCTGTGATAACAACTCACTTTGTGAAACATTCAACTTCAGCTGTTTTCTGATCTTAAATAAAAATCATCCATTTTTTCCACAACTTTCAGGCTGTAAAAACACCACAAATGTGTTGGGAAGTCACTTTGGTAGAGTTTTTAGGGTGCAAATTAAGGTAAGAATGAAGTAAAAACAATTGAATGCATCCATCTATGGGACTCCACATCCCACAATGCAATGTGTGAAACTTTACAGATGACGTCAATTAGAAAGTGTTTAATGGACATCAAAACAAACTTTCGAGTGGCAATTTCTACACTTTACATCTTTTTTTCTCCAGCAAATGATCTGGTATTAATTGATCTACAAGGTCTATGTCTTTATCTGATTTTGTTTTTAAAGCATTTGTATATTTAAAAGCCTGGCCTAGTGAAATACATCAACTACCGGTATATCCATAAAACTTACAGTGTTAGAAAAATTAAAAATAATAATATTTTCTTTTTGTATGTTTTCTAACTGAAGCCATGGGTGATAGCCTTTACATGAGGAGCCTTGACCCAACACTGTGATTAAGCACACAGATTTTCTCAAAGTGCATTGTGAATGTCAAGTAATAAAGGAAAAAGTAAGAAAAAAAAAGTAATAAAGGGGATAAAAGCAGAGAAAGCACATTTCTTTTCCTTTTACTCGTTGCTATGCAACAAAGATGTACATCTGGATAACGGCTTTGGCATTTGGCATTTGCCTGAGAGTTTGAGGGGAAACAGACAAAGAAAGATAATGATAGTTCTCAGTTAAGTCAGATTAATTGCTATTAACCAAATTCAAAATTAAATTGTCACAGATGACAGGTTTTGATTCGAAGGAAATCAAACCTGAACTTTACTAATGATCTCTCCTAATAAATATAGAAAAAAAGAATGGGGTGAAAAGTTCTCAGCTTTTCCTTTGGTAACATAATAATGTGAATCGCTGCATCTTGAACCATTATTTAATTATACTGCAAATGAACAATAATTTTGCTGATGTATTTGACATTTATGCTGTTTGTAATGCTCAACTTTTCATTGTTTTATTACATCTTGACAAATTAAAACTGACTGAAGAATGAATTTTGGTGGTAGATGCCAAATATTTTTTTATAAATCTTTTTATTATTTTAGATTAGTACAGTGCCCGTTGGAAGTATGTAATCATATAGTGAGAGAAGCTTAAGTAGAGTTGTCCATTATGGCCAAATGAGTATTTGTTCGAAGGTTGGATGTACAAAGAGGTGTACATAGTCTGTAATCCGTCATGTTATAAAGGGGTATAATTGAGGGTGCAAAGTAAAATAATGTGTGCAATTTCCCTGGTTTAATTCTATGAGACATGCACATGATAAATGTGTCTGTTGTTTTTACTCTTTTTTAAAAATTTTCATTTGATGTATTTTTCTGTAATGTATGTTTTTTGAGTCATTGTGTGTATTTTTTTTATCTTTCTGTTGTGTTTTTGTGCATTTTTTGTATAATTATTGTTTTGTGTTGCCATTGTAGTGATTCTGGAATCATTTTGTGTGTTTTTCTATCTTTTTTAGTGTAGTTGTGTGTATTTCTGTTGTCATTTTGCATATTTTTTGTAAAAAATATTCAATTGTGTGTATTTTGACTCATTTTCATATTTTTGTTGTTTGGTGTATTTTTCTGTAATGTATGTTTTTGGAGTCATTTTGTGTGTTTTTGGAGTCTTTTGGTATATTTTTGTGCATTTCTGTTGTTGTTTTGTGTATTTTTTGTATAAATATAGTAAAGAAATGTTTTTTAATTTTTTATTATAAATACTGTGTGGGTGTGTGTGTGTGTGTGTGTGTGTGTGTGTGTGTGTGTCTACCTCCATCTCCTCCGTGGATTATCTCTCACACACGCGCACGCATGCACATAATCCGTCACAGGTTGTTGAGTACCACAAAAAATAAACGTTTTGCAACACCAAAGTCGCAACTCTTTCTCTAAACGGCTCTGTGTGCGTTCAGCATGTACAT
Organism: Gouania willdenowi; assembly: GCF_900634775.1. Lineage (NCBI taxonomy): Eukaryota > Metazoa > Chordata > Actinopteri > Blenniiformes > Gobiesocidae > Gouania > Gouania willdenowi. Next base: position 37,470,618 of record NC_041053.1, on the reverse strand, counting down.
ACCGGCACTCTCACACGCACGTGCATCTGCCATGTGTGGGGGTGTGTGTGTGTTTACATTATAGCTGCTAGCATCTTAGCACATAGAATAATATAAGAAGAAACACTCACCCTAACACAGAACAAACGATAATCATAGTGGAGCCGTGTTGTGGTTTGGACGGCTATTGGCCGTCAGCTCAGCCGCCGCCCTGGAGGAAGTTTAGTCCGTGACCCTCGATTTAAAGGAAATTTGTGATCACGGGAATAGTTTTAAATAACCATGAAATATGAACTTAAATAAATTTTAGCAGTACAAAATCATTTTTAATATTGACCTTCTTTTTTAAACCCAAACAAACTGCGACACAATGACCCGGAACCGGAAGTAGCGTGCTCAATACCACGCTCATCACCGAGAGGGCTGTAATCTTAAAATGTACGTTTTGCAACACCAAATGACTCCAAAATAACGGATGTACACACTCATGGTATTTGGAAGCCGTTGCCAAAGTTTCAGGTCGAACTCATACCGCGTCGGGGAGATATTCGCTCCACAATCACACACACACACACATGCAGACCTTTGCTGCTTTATAGATCGATGACTGCAGACTTTTTCAAGTCAATGCCATTTTTCCATTTTTAAACTTTTTCTTGGCTTTGCAGGGAAAAAAAAAAAAACCCTCAAAACATCTACTTCACAAATAACCACAAATCTATTTGTATCATCCTGGCAAAGTCTATTAAGACTGGCCTGTCTCTCTGAAGGTGTTATGGCTGCAACGCTCAGTGTGTGTGTGTGTGTGTGTGTGTGTGTGTGTGTGTGTGTGTGTGTGTGCGTGTCTTAACGTTCTTCCCATGAGCTCCATGTCTCAGAAAAACACCTCCGCACAAAACAAACACTCACGTAACCATAGATTCTGTAACTATGGAGAAACAATCTGGCTTAACTTTACACAACTGGAAGGTGAGAGAACAGAGCACATACAAAGTGACGCTCCGATATCTCAGGAGGCAGAGGCATTTTATTTCAAATGGATCATCTCATAACTCAGTGTTTTACAGTCAACAAGTGAGGGATTACAGAGAGTGAGAGTGTGCTTGTGTCCATCTTTTGTGCACACAAAGATGTAGCTAATACAAAAGGTATGTGGTGTTTTACGTAACATTCTTTAGGTACAACAGTAGCATCTCTTCCATTGTTCAACAACGGAGCATCACAAATCTGCTTAAACGTCTCAGAGTCAAAGCTGCTGGAGACCACATGTTTTTAATCAGATAAAGACATACAGGAGGCTTTGTTCAAAATGGTACACTTCAGTCTCTACTATGCACTACAAACTCAATGAGTATATACTATAAGTATGGTTAGGATGATTAGGATGATGAACGTTACCACTTAAGTGTACTTCCAAGTTTCCCAAAATGCATTTCGAACCTACAACGACAAAAACCTGAAGCACTGAGGCTAAATATCTCTGTTGATTTTCCACTTTTGAAAGTTCTGAAAACATTTTTATTATGAAAGTGACCAAGTATAATATCAACATGTGGTCATTTGATCAATAAAACTCATGGAAACACATTTCATTCTGACATTTCAGAGATTTACGCAGACCCTCCATTGTGCTACTGACTAAACTTCTGGTTAACTTCAAAACAAAAGCCCTATTTACAAAAGGGTTACAAACTAATGGAAGACAAGAAGAGAGGCTTTTATTTTGAAAAGGACTTTTAGCTTGAAGCTGGTCCCAGGATGATTTTTCATTCCACTCGCAATGCATCATGGGGCATTGCGTGTGGAATAGAAATTATTTTTTTCTTTTTTTTTTGTTTTGACAAACAAACACAAGCAGCTCAAAGGTCAAAGATGGCAGAGATCAAAATCGAGAAGACGACGTCAGTCTTTTACCCACCAACTCCCTCTGTGGCCTTTACAGCCCGGTGCTGCCTTTAGGTGGAAATGTCTGAACTCATTTGTTTCCTTTGCACAGGCAACTTTTGCTTTCACAAAACACTCCTTTCTGCACCAGTTTCCCCAAAAACGAAGTAAAACCATTCAATCTAATATCAAAGTATCAGCTTGTAAGGACGCAAACTGAATTTCCTGGCCACTGTCAGGTTAATCAAACCAATCAGATAATCAGCTTGCAAAGGCGCCAATAGCAGACATCTAGAAGATACAGCCAAAAAGACATTTATCTATTTCACATTTGGTCCAGAAACATAGTCTTTTAAATAAAGGATAATATATACACTCCATTTTAATTGATTGTCCTAGCACTAAGTCTATAATCATTCCAGCTGATGTGTATAACCTGTATTTATGCACTTTCACTCAGGTCAGTCCAATAAGTCAACAGTTATGTGCCATTCTATGTTGATCCATCTCCAGTCACACAGTAAAGGGTGTGAACATGTGAAAACATGAGCTTACATTGTTAAACACAGGTTAATTACAGTTTGGTAACGATGCATAAAACTGTACACGGTTTATGGCCTGTGGGGAGCATGAACCCAACAGCACAAAGGAAACGTTCTGTCCTGCTCTGATAAAGTGTCTGGAGATTTAAGGTAATTACCCACAATTCTTACATGATGTCTGTTTTTTGTTGACTGTTTATTTGAGTATGTATATTGTAATGATGAAATAAAACTGAGTGGACTGCAGTAATATGTCTATGTGTGGATTTATTCATGTTCTATTCATGTTCCTGAAGGAACATGTTTTACAAAAATGGTGGTGAAATGTGATTTTAAAAACCACATAAATTTGTTAAAAGTTGTAAATTAGAGTGGCCAAAAACAGACAGAAAAAGTGGTAAAAAAAAAAAGAGTTCAAAGTGTCAATATTGGAACAATTAGTTAAAAATGGCAAAAAAAAAATGGGCATGACAAATGGTGAATGTGGTTAAATTGGTAAAAGTAAGGATGACATATGGTGAAAAGAGGTTAGAAATGACAATCATGGGTCAACATATGTGACATTATGTGGTAAAAGTGGTTGAAAGGGTTTATAAGTCTTGAAAGTGGAATAAATGTGCAGGAAAGGCATTGCAATGTGATGGAGAAGTGGCAGAAATTGAAGTAATATAGCAAAAATGCATTAAAAAGAGCAAAAATAAGGCAATAAAAAGTGATGAAAACAGGTTAAAATTTGGTGTAGTTGCAGAATAAGGGTAAAAATAAGCAAAAATGGGCTCAAATTGTTCAGAAAATATTCTGTTTCTTGAAAGACTCTGGCAACCCCTACCAGTGTCTTGCGACCCCAAATGGGGTCCTGACTCCAAGGTTGAGAACCCCAGCATTAGAGGCTTAACACATAGACAACCATGGATTTGATTTATAGACTCTAATTAAAATAACAAATTGTTTTAGAAATTATCTTAACTAATGGAAAACATTAGAAACACTGATTTAACCCTGAAAATGTGAGCTGAAAACCAGCTTTGCGTCATTCTTAACTACTCATGTTGTTTTAAACTGGCTCTACTTGTGCATACTGGACTAACATTCTATAATCAGAGGCTTCTGAAACACGGCCCACATCCCCTTCTTTCAACCTCTGAGCCAAAGATCCTGTGAGGCGGAGGTGACGAGCAGCCAAACATGGACCAGAACAGTTTAGGGAGTCATGTTTGGTTGACCCCCCCATCATCACAAATCTGTAATTACAACTCACTCCGTCCCCTGAGTGGACGCGCAGTGGCTGCTGAACACGCCAACGAAGCGGAACAAAGGGACAGCGGATGCATGACTTACCATCCATTCAGCAGGCTTCGTCTCACCCTCCTGCTTGACTTCCCAGGCATGACCCAAATATGACGTCCTCGAATCAAACACGGCTCTACAGCCTCTGGGTTGTGACAGCTCTTACTAGTCATCCTTTTGCGTTCAGATTTTCATTATCACAGATGCAATGTTTCAGAATTGCAATAATCCTTCAGTTTTCTTTAATTTTTCCACCTGTGTTTCACTTTGTCAGGCTGTCCCACATTTCCCCCTAGATAACTAAGAGCTTACGCCAATGGTGGTATTATATTACCTTGAAATATGTAGCTCTAATCTCCCTTTTCTAACAACATCCAACAAAAACTCTACTGTAGTGTGCAGACTCACAAACTGTGACATCAGATATACCTCACTAGCTCAACAAACAAATCCAAAAGATAGGATTAAATTATAATAAATAAACCCTAAACATCTCCAGGTCATGACCAGTGAGCTACATAGAGAAAGTGCTGACAGAGCATGTAATCTACATTGTGACATGCTCCAGATCAGCAGTAGACATCAAGCTTGGATCGTTTTCTTCTCAAAACCAAAGTGCTGGCCACAAAATGACAGAAGTCAAGCTTCTTAGCAGTCAAAGCAAAAATGGGGCATAATTATGTATATTGTAAGCAATAATGACCAAAAATAAATCACATTCATGGTTTTTTTTACCTTCCGCCAAGGAGGTCATATTTTGACCAGCGTTTATAGTATAAAATATTTTTACCTTTAAAAAATCCTCTCTCATCATTGGCAAAATTTCAAAAATTCATATCTTGGTTTGTAATTGAGCAATCTTTATGAATTCTGACTGAGTTATGTCGGGTTGGTTCCTCAATTACAGAAATGTAATTATTGTATGGTAATGGAATGTAAAAGGTTGAAATTGCCACTCTAAAGTTTGTTTTGATCTCTAATGTAAACACTGTTTTTTGACATTGTTGGAAAAGCTTTTCACATTGCATTGTGGGATGTGGAGTCCTGTTGACGAATGCATAGAAGTGTTTTTACTTTGTTCCTGTTTGCCCATAAAAACTCTGCCAAAGTGACTTCCCAACCCATTTCTGGTGTTTTCAATGACTAATCCCAGAGTTTACACTGAGTTTCATCTGGATCTGATCTGATTGCTCATTTCATTGCAATATTTAAACAAAACGGGAATGCCCATAAATTTGGAGCTACTACTAAATTCCTTCCAAGCCTTTAAAGTGTGAATGATCATAGAAACATGATCGGGATCACTGATAACTGCCAATATCTGGCAAAAAGAAGGTTTGGTGCTTGGCGTAGATTTGCGCTCTCCGGGTGCTCTTGTCTTATCAATAAATGTAATCTGACAGTAGCGTGAGTGCAATGCAGCAACACTCCTGGAGCGTTGAACACTGAGTAACCGTGCGGGCAGGTTGGAAGGGAGCTGAGAGCAAATGAGAGCAAATGAGGGCATAAAGCTGTCAATCAAAGCTCATGAGTTAGATTCTGAACCAGCAAAAGAGTCAGTCAATGGTTTATAAAAACAGTGTCTGCATCTCATCCTTTTATCCCACGTTGTGGCACGAGTTTTTCCCAATAAAGGTATAATCCATTTGTCAACACAACACAACACTACACAACTTAGTTCATGCTGTTTAAAATGTGTGAACACTAAGGCTAAGCTGTGTGTGCCATTAGCTACAGTTAAAGAGGCAAAATTATGACAAATGAACTTTAGCATCATTCAGAGGGTCAAAGTTGAAAAAGTTCTCCCTCCCTTGTTATTCTACGATTTGTAAAAAGTCAGTTCCAAACGGGTGAGTTGGATTTTTCTCACATTGTGACGTCACGTAGCGGAAACTCCTCCTGACAATCCGGGCTCCTCCTACCCTATAAGAATGTGAGCTCCTCCCTCTCAGACTACCTCACAGCTAAAACAAACACTGTGGTTTAATATAGAATATACATTATACCTTGTCATACTTCGTCAGTGGGCAGCCACAGTGTAGAACCCTGGGAGCAGTTCCACTTTTAGTATCCGTTATACCGCCTTGTATCGCCTTTGACATGATCTGATGTGTTTGTGACCTTTTGTGACGCAGCAGTTAGACAAAACAGTGAACTATTGTCTTATACGAACGAATTCTGTGGTCAGAAAATGTGCGGAGAACAAGAAAGCGACGTAGCAGCTCTGGTGAGTGTTTGAAACGTCTGAAACAGCTGACTGCCTCCGCTGTCGCTGTGATAAACACACACTGTGGAGCAGCGTTTTTGTCAGACTCACAATCACAATAGCCGCTTAAATAGCTATGTCTTTTACTGTAATGTGCAGTTGCGATAGTGATCAGCCTCTCAGGGCGAGGTATGAGGTCAGTGTCTACAGACACGCCCACTCATGCATATGCATGAAGGCCCCAAAACAGCCTGTTTTTAGAAGTGTCAGTAAAGTGACTTTTCAGAGGCTAAAACTCTTGAAAACAGGCGAGTTTGGGAAAATAAACCTCAAATACTATGTTCTTAGAACAAATGAAGATTGGTGAAAGTACTCATGTTACTGTATTTGAGTTGGGTACTGGTTATGGGTGCTTTTTCTTAAGTATATTTCTTATTTAAATAAATTAAGTAATTTGTTACATTTCTACACCCAACCATTACGAAGTACATTATTATTTTTTTGTGGTTATTTTCTATTCCCGTTTCATGGTTCTGATCAACGTTCATGGGTTCAGGTTGGGGTTTCTACCCATTATGTTGTTAATTACTTGTCACATTTGGCATGGCACTGTTTTAGAGTTTATAAATTTAGCTATACATTGAGCCTGATCATTTTTTTTTTATTATTTTGAATTGAATTCATGGTAAATGGTAAATGGACTTGATTTATATAGCACTTTATCACCACACTGAAGCAGTCTCAAAGCGCTTTACATATCAGCTCATTCACCCAATCACTCTCACATTCACACACCAGTGGGACAGGACTGCCATGCAAGGCACTAGTCGACCACTGGGAGCAACTTAGGGTTCAGTGTCTTGCCCAAGGACACTTCGACACATAGTCAGGTACTGGGATCGAACCCCCAACCTCTCGATCAGAAGACGACCCTCTACCACCTGAGCCACGGTCGCCCCGTGGTGTTATTTTGTTTGAAAAAAAAAAAAGAATTATACACTTTGACAAACCTTTTATTTCATATAGATGCCTTTGTTCCAAATGTACTTATACTTGAGTAGAATATATCAGTACTCTTTACACCTCTGCCATTAGATTGCCAATATGGAGATGTTACATTGACTGGATTTCTCAATAGATACCACATCCTTCCCTTTAGATACAGTAGTCCAGGGGATTTGATTCTGCATTCATTTCACGTTCCGTCTTCGTTCAGATGAACGGGTTGAGGCTGTCTGTCTGTCGGTTTGGAGCTAATCTAATCCCTGCTTTGTGGATCCATTTGAAGAGTAACAACGTGTCGCTGGAGGCAGGTTTGAGATGTATTCACAGTACCGCAGCAACAGGCAGGGAATTAGACAGTGTACAACTAACTTCTTTGTATTCTGATTAGGCAGCGTGATATAGTCTCACAAAGCCAGGTCAGCAGAAGCTTAAATGTTAGAAAACCTGTTGTGTGATGATAGTAGTTGTAGCAGTTTCTCACTCGACTCAATACACCTGGGGTTGCTACTTCCTGTTGCAGAAGTGTAAAGAGTACTGATATGTCCTACTCAATTAAAAGTACTTTAGTAATTGAAAATGTAATTGGAATCAAATTATTGAAGACATAATTGTAATTGAAAAATGTAACTAACCCCAAACCTGGCTATGTGCATTAATGCATGCAACAATGCAAATAGCAACTTAAGGTGTTGTTATTAAGTTAAATAGTAAGTTAACGTGTGGTCATGTCTGTGTTGTGGTTCATTGTTAAGTGAAAACATGATATTTTCTAAGGTCATTCCACTCTATGGTGGACCTGCGTCTTCACCTGTGATGGAGTCTGTAGCTGGACGCTGCACTGATTCGGTGCCTGTGGACATCAGATTACGGTACAGGCCAGCGAGGATGTGTGCGTTGGTGTCCTAAGGCGTCCCAGCACTGAGGGCCTTCACTGTGGCTGTCAGCGCAGTGACACGAGTGGCTGTGACAGCACAGAAACACTGCAGAGGAGCCACACACATCACGCTCCGTCATGCTGCGCCTCACACAGAATAGTGATATTTGTATATTTTGAATAAATAGTGTGGCTAAGAATTGACTTCAGCTGCTGCCTTGTTTTAATGTGTGAGTGTCAGTAATTAGAACAATCTGACAATAGCAAAATTTCTCCTTGTCAACCTTAATATTAGGGCGGCTACTTTCTGATTGTGGCTGAAATGGAATACAAACTATGGCTGTGCAATATATTGTGATTCAAGATATATCAAGTTTTTTTTTTTCATTTTGATGATATAGAAGATGACAATATTACTTCATGATATATCTATATTTTTTTAACTTGTTTTTATTTATACAATCACAGTACAAATCACATAATACAAATATTTTATATATTTCATAGAGTACAGTCAAACAGTGTTCTTCTTTACAATTCTTCCTTATTTCTGAGATAAATATTTTTAATGCTTATTTTGTATAAAAATACTCGTTTTAGGAGTCGCTGCTTTCATGAAAATCACAGATAGATGGATCGTATATTCGTATTTCCTTATAACTTTAAATTTTGCATAATTCAATTTAGAGGTAAAGCATGATCTCCAGGTTAAGTATTTCCACTCTCTAACTGCTATGCTATGACACAGGAAGCATTGTTCACAATTACTAGGGTCATTTTTGTGTGTTTTTTGTCGTCATTTTGTATATTTCACAACCATTTTGTGTCATTTTGTTGCCATAATGTGTGTTTTTGGACTCGTTTTGTAATTTTTTTTTTCTTCACTAGTTTTATCTCGTCTTTATTCAAAATCGTGCTCTGACATGACAGGGAAATCACTCACTTGAATTTTTTGGGACAATATCAAAATGTATGCTAATCTTTCCCAAAAAATGGTGATTGAATGTCTCGTCTAATTCCCCATGTAATGCCATTCAAAATCAGTCACTATGTGCTACAGTTCGTCTGACAAGGACCAATGAAAACAATGTAAAATTATCAACAGTAGTAAACCCCATAATAGCCAGTAAAGTCAATAAAACAGGGAAAGACGATGATACGTAAACACAAACGTGAAGTGGAAATGGATAAACTCAGAAATGGAATTTGGGGAATTTAGAAATAAAAAACAGGAGGCTCTACAAATGTCACATTCACTCACCAAGACAAAAGCAAAGACTTATCCAGATCCTAGAACGGTTAAAATGCTCTAGGATTTGTCTGCTCGGATAGTCCGGTTTGTTTGGGCGGTGTGAACACGTAAACGAAGTCTAGAGCGGATCAAACAGGCGAGTTCTAGAGCAATTATTTCTGCTGATTTCGGGGTATTTCCAATCAAAGTCTCGAGCAGTTAAGGTACACGAACGCAATGTGTGCTCCACACAGAATAAAAACGGGAAGTTTGGGAGTTGATGTCGAGCGCCCGGCATTGTGGGTGGTCAGGAAAACCGGTGAGGGTGAAGAAGAAGTTTCTGCACACTCTTCATCACTCGCTTTGACCCATAGATGAGAGCTTCTTCTTCAGGTTTCTGTTTCTCTAGAGAAGACTTCACCCCAGTAACGGCCCCTCAAGCTGTCTGTAATTGTACCAGAGGCTGTTTGGACTAGAAGTTGTGCTGAATGCAAACCCAGCCAAACCAAGGTGATAAAATGATCAGCTGTCCTTCACCCATGTGGACCGAGTCCGGGACTAAACTGGTGTGAAAGCAGCCTAATAAATATATATTAAATAGGGAGGGAATAGGAACTGTGCAATTTATTGTGAGAAGACTACAGCTGTGTTCAAAATCACATACTTATGTACAACTCATACTAAGTTCAAAATAAGCATGTAGTGCGTTTACATTAGATAGCTTGAAAAAAATTGAGTTTGGGAGAAATACCCGGATGTACAGTATACTATATTGACTGACATTTTTGCGTGACAAATATGCAAGGTGGGCACACTAGTCATACTAAACCACCCCACAATGCATTGTGAGTGAAACCTAAAATGGTCCTTGGACCAGCTTCAAGCTAAAAGTCAAACATCCCTTTTTCAAAACAAAAGCATCTATTCTTGTCTTCCATTATTTTTTTTTCTCAATGTTTTTCTAAACAGGGCTCTAAGTTTAGTAAGTTTTGTCAGTAGCACAATGAAGGGTCTCCGAAAATTTCTTAAATGTCAGCATGACGTGTTACTATGAGTTTCATGGATCAAATGAGCACATGTTGATATTCTACTTGGTCACTTTCTCACTTAAAATGTTTTCAGAATTTTTAAAGGTGGAGAATCAACAGAGATATTTATACTCAGTGTGATTCAAGTTTTTGTTGTTATAGGTTTGAAATGCATCTTGGGAAACTTGGAAGTATACTTTAGTGGGAACGGTCATGTTCTTAATCATACTTAAAGTATATAGTTGACAGTACAGTATATACTCATTGAGTGTGTAGTACGTTAGTATGAGTAGTCGATAAAGTCTTGCCTGACAGCTAAAGTTTATCTTCTGTCCCTGGAATACAGATGAAACTACAAAATCACACATCTGGTGGCCTGGTTTGGTATTATGAATGTGTGTATGATCCAGATCAGCCCAGCATTAGGAACACAGATTTTGGCGACTGGGGGACACCATCAGTGTGTCTCATGTTAATGACGCTGCTGTTTAGGAACTCAGTCATCATGCTTAGGTTTAACCAGCTGCAAGAACGGCAGAGAAATATCAATATGTCTGTGACTTTAAAGTTGCTCTGAGGACATTGACTTGTGGGGTCAATAACAGCAAAGTGCTCGGACACACACACACACACACACACACACCATCTTGCTAAGGGATACTTTAACGGAGCAGATGCGAGCTGTCACTAAGGCCAGTCCTCGACCTTCCACTTGAAAGACTCTTCCTTATTTCATTTTTGAATTGTACTTTTGTCTGACAGCATCCGCAGCATCGCCCCATCGTTGTCACGAGCTACCAACGACCTCTGACCTTCTACAATCCATTATCCCAGGCTGTGCTATTATTTTGGCCTCTTGGTTACATGACTTTAAAGCCTTGAGGGTAAAATGTATCAGCTGTATTTAAGGTCAGAACACTTCACAAACAGTGCTGCACAGAGACCCTGGAAGATAAAAAGAAATGAAAACACTCTTTTTGTTTGTGTGTTAACAGACTTTTGAGTGCCAGCCGTGAGCTTCAGGAAACACATTGTCTTTTAGAAAAAAACACAAGTAAATTCAGATTTTGCTGAATTGTGACGACGGACTGCAATGCCTGAGTCTTACACACATTTCAACATCCTGGAAACAAAAGCGTTCTGCTGAGCTCCAAGAATCGTGACCTATCGCAACATTTCAGCTTCCGCTAAAAAAAACCGCTGCAAGCACACGTCTGTTCACTTTTCATACGTGGAAAGCCTTTGAGGAAATGTGTGTGATCAACAGTTACGCTCTACTAGTAGGACTAGTAGACACATATGCAGAGCCGGTACATGAACTAGATTTTGGTTTAAGGTGTAAAGGCAATTTTGAGAGTGAAAACGAAGCAAAAAGTGTCACTAGTAGTACAATTAAAGCTTTAGGGAACATATTTTAGGCTACTTTGGTAGTACTACTTAATGCTGGGTGATATGACGATACATGTCGTGGGGACGATAGAAAAGTGTCTATCGTGCTATTTCTCTTCAATCGTTTCTAACCTAAATTTATCAAATATTAAAGCAAATATTTCACTACATTGCCTACGATGAATGTATTAGTGTTGTCTTGTCACTATGTAATGCATACTCTGAGTTTATATCAGTGATAAACAAGAATAAAAAATAACTTTTTTGCAAAGAAGTTCCGTCTTGTGGTTTAACGGCATGACCCTGTTTTACGCTATTTGACGTCACGTCGTGAGTTTGCGACATGTTTTACGTTATTAAACTCATGAGTGGAGGAGTGCTGAAAGATGGACACGCAACAGGATGAAGTTGGATGTCCAGAGTCGCAACAAACAGAGACAGCTACGCAGGCAGCCCAAGAAGAAGCACTTTTACCGAAAAGAGGGGGTACGTCTGTGATTTGGTGACATTTTGGGTTCAAGAGGTCCGACACGGAGCAGAAGACGGTCTGTGTCACCACTGATAATACCACTAACAACATCTCTGCAATGGAACTGAATGTGTGGGAACGGCTACAATACTTTGGTCACCGTCATTGGTAAGTGTAAAGGTGTGTTCAGACCGAACGCGACTGCAGTCACTACACTATACTAAGTATAACAATCCAAAAATGGTCTAGTGTAATATTGCAATTAGAATATTGTACTAACAGCAAAAATATTAGTGAATTGAAATTATTTTGGTTATCCTGTGTTATGACATTATTACTGAACAAGTTATACTCGCCTTCATTTTATTTATTATTTATATTTTTACCTGTCATGGCAAAGACTGAATTGTGATAATAGCTGCCCTAGTTGTATTATCATCATTTCATTATTAAATCAATCCATAAATTGTTTAAGTCAGTGTTTCCCAAACTTTTCACAGACCCGTACCCCTTCAGAGATTTAACCTGAAGCCATGTACCCCCCTACTCCTGCACACTTAAAAAACATAATGTAATGCAGTGTTTTTCAACCCTGGGGTCATGACCCCATGTGCTGTCACCTGGATTTCAAATGGGGTCCCCTGAAATGTCTAATTTATAACAATAAAAAACAACACTGATTAAAATTATTTTTTTTTTAAAAAATGTTTTAATTATTATTCTTGTTTAAATTATAACACCACACACACACACACAAAATAATCTTAAACAACTGCAATATTTCACTTTCTGAAATATAAATCTAGTTTAAATCTAACTTTATTGTGGAATATCGTGATATATATCGTTATCGTGAAATGTGATTTTTTTTTTTTTTCCCATATTGCCCAGCACTACTACTACTAGTAGAGGATTTTACTTCACTAGTAGGGTTGTGCCAACATATCGATACAACGGTATATCGCGATATTTCGTCTTGCGGTACGTTATCGATACACTCCCGCCAAATATCATTTTTATTTTTCATTTATTCATTTGTCCTTTTTACACAAGTTTACACAAGTTAAGTACTAAGCACAAGTTAAATGTTCTCAGGTTTTCAAGTTTACAAAGAACAAATTGATATTAGTATTAGCAGTGAAATGTACAGTATGTGCAGTCTGCAGTGCAGGTTTACGTTAAACTTTACACATGGTGGTAAGTATAAGGTCAAATGTGTGCCCAGGTTTTCATAAACCACCCAGTTGTTCATATTATAATGCATTGACTGAAATGTTTATTTTTCATATGCAGTGAAATTTTCCAGTTTTCATAAAACAAGTTAAATTCGTTTGTTAAGCAGCACTGATATGTGTCCATGTTTACAGAGAAGTTGATAATAATGAGTATTTTCTGCATTCATTTTTTTTTTTTTAATGATTTAAAATTAATTTGAACAAACATCATTAACAGTATTTTGGTAAAGCATTATTTTGTATCAGTCTTCCCTTAAATACTTAAACATAACACAAGGACATGTGACTAGTTGTGGTCAATGCGTGTTCAGAAGAGTCACTGTGCAGTTTACACTTTGTTTTACCGTGGCTGTTATTCATGTGAAATTGATTGTTTTATAATTCCTGTGAAATGGATTCAGTGCAGTCGATAAATTCTAAATTTCTTGTTCTTTGAGTGACACAGATATCGTCATGTATCGTAGATTATAGCAGAATCGCTGTATCGCGATAATATCGTGATGTATTGTATCACACGATACCTGGCAATACCTACCCATCCCTATTTACTATTAAGGTGTGTACCAAAAACCTTAAATTACTAGTAAAACAAAACAATGTTTATTAGTTGTATCCCTGATTACTATTAGTTGTAATATTGTTTGAAATCCAATGGAAAGCCTGATTTGCTTTTCCCCGCCGTCGTATTTGAGCAATTTTGTTGCCATAATGTGTGTTTTTTGCTATATTTCTCTGCCATTTCGCATATTTTTGTTGTCACTTTGTAAATTTTTCTGCCATTTTGTGCCTTTCTGTTGATGTTTTGTATTATTTTCTGTCATTTTGCACATTTTTCCGGTTGTCTTGTGAGTTTTGCAAGTCATTTTGTACATTTTTGTTGCCATAATGTGTGTTTTGGAGTCGATGTTTATACTTTCCATAATCATACTAACTACCACTGGTTTGCTATGCTGTAATGTGGCCCTTATTTAGCTTTACTTATAAAACGTTAAAAATACCTTTTTGTACTTTAGCTTCATGGAAAAATTAAAGGATAATTAACTAGCATAATTTTCGTTATTCCACCATTAGCAGTGATCAAACAGGGCTTTGTCAATATTGCCTTTTTAACAGCGTAAAAGACAATCATAGGCTCAGGCTTTTCTGTTTATTTATTTCATTCTGCTCACGCACTCGTGCTTCGATCTCGTCTTAATCCTAAGTTGGAAATCTTTGAAGAGTTTCTGCTCGGTTTCTTTTATGTCTGCGTGTCCTTCACAGAGCACCGAAGTTGCTTTATATTTAAAAGAAAAAAGACCCATTCTGAATTTCACTTTGATGGGTTTTAAATAACCATGGTGAGAAGAGAAGACACTATATTAACCTGATGATGGATTCTCACACTGCAATGGTTTAATAGCAAACACATGTAAGACAGCGACATGAACCCAATCATCGGTGCTGATGGGTTTCCAACCTGTTACGCCTTTGTAGAGTAAATATCATCTAAATGTTTGTGGAGGAGGGAGAGGAAAGAAGCACTGGCTCAGTGGTAGAGTGGGTTGTCCAGTAACCGAAGGGTTGGGGGTTCAAATCCCGCTCTAACCGAGTCATTGTCATTGTGTCCTTGAGCAAGGCACTTTGCCCACATTGCCTTGTATGAGTGAGTATGAATTGTGCATGAATGTTGGTGGTGGTCAGAGGGGCCGTAGGCACGAAATGGCAGCCACAACTCTGTCAGTCTGCCCTAGGGCAGCTGTGGCTACATTGTAGCTTACCACCACCGGTATGACTGTGTGAGTGACTGGTGTGAATGAATAATGGTTTCTGTAACGCGCTTTGAGTCTCCTCGAAGAAAGCGCTATATAAATCTAAACCATTATTATATATAAACCAGATCAAGCTGATGATTTAATAATTCCTTATATTTAGGTGTAATAATCTCAATAGTTACATTAGTCTAATGGGACCAGCTTTGTCTGTGAGCACGTGAAATATAATTAAAAACAATTGTGTTTCACAAGTTGGGACGAATTAATAGTGACATTAGTGTTTATGCTGACATTTATGTCACACAATGTGTGACATGTTGAGCTTTTATCCTTCCATACAAGTGTTAAATCTGACCAACTAATTGATGACTCTGTGGTTTTATGACAGTAAGACGTGTTCTTTTAATCTTTTTACTTCGTCTATTCCTTAAATGGAGTGGTTAGCGTTAGCTCTTAGCACAGTCTGCATGTCGATGTGCTAGCTTAGCTTAGTTAGCTTTAGTTGAGTTTCCAGTTCATAATTGTTGCTACAGGTTCATCTCTGTCCCCGTGTTTGTGGAACTTTCAGACATGGGAATTTATCGTTAATATTGTGGGATGACATATTATTACGGGTGAGAATGGTTTTGACAATAAATCATAAACAAAAAAATATCGCACATTCCTAGTACGCACACACACACGCTTCTGTGTCGACCATCACCGTTAACCGGTATGAAAGCGAAAGTAAACGGGAGCACATCGCTCTGCTCTAGGACTCTCACTTTTAACATCCTCGGGCTGAATAAACACACACACACACACACACACACACACACACACACACACACATTGGAAACAGATGACCAAAAAAACATTTTTTTTTTTAACAAAAATAAAGACTGTGCCTGTATTGAATAAAAGTAAAGGTTGAGTACGAGTTAATTTAAATTTTGGCAAAGCTTTAGTTTTGATCCATAAATGTAGATACAAAAGCTGTGTTTTTCACCTTCATCAAATTACTTTAAATATTTAAAAACAATGCATTCAGTAATTTGATTCAGTCAAAACACAGTCAATTGAAGGATCTAGCTTAGCATTCTTATGAAGGTTTCTGTCATAAATACCTGATATTTCTGTGAGTTTAGTGTTGATCAGTAGATCTTATCAAAAATGATTTATTAAATATTAGGCTTTATTGCTGTAAAATAATCATAATATATCAGAAAATGAGGCTCTTGATGGGCTGAAATAGAAGTTGATTTTAATATAAGAAGCAAGTCATACAGTCCTAAATGTGTTTTGGCCCCCTCTAGGATGTTAGACAAAGGCTTGAGGGGCAGCACCATAAAAAGGACACCACACAATAATAACGTCTTCAAAGTGTTTAATAAAACAAAGTTCTTAAAAATATTGACATCACTGACACCAAAAAAAGTGATACCATGTCATTGTTCTGGGTCTGCTGGATCCTATCTCCAGCCCTCCAAAGGGCACTAGGTGGGGGTACATCGTGGAAAGGGTGACAGTCCATCACGAGGCAAACGTAGACTTTTATTCTCTCCTATGGGTAATCTGGAGAGTCCGATTAAAGCTGCAGTATGTCACAACACTAAATGTGATTAACATGAAGTCCCAGCCCTAGTTCTTACATGAACTGTTTTTTTGGGTTAGATGTTGATTGAACACTCATGCGGTGTGTGAAGATCCCCTGACAGATGTCTATGATTACCATTTACGCAAATTAGTTGAATAATAATCTTCCCCGTCAAGCCTATGAAGAGCTGCCTTGAGCTCAGCCACCTGCAGCATGGATGCAACCTTCTCCTCTTCAAGCACATGCACATTTTGCTGAAGCCTTGCAATGGTCTTAGCATTCTGAGAGATGAGGTCCTCTTTAATTTTGACCATGTCCACATCACATATGCACTCTGACTTCTGTTTCTGGAGTTTTTCTTTCTCTCTCTGCAACTCCAACGCCAAATCCTCAACACGTTGCTTTTCAATCTGAAGTTTAGAGCTCAAAGATTTTTCATTGGCCAAGCTTTTTTCCAGAGCCTCTGACTTCTCATATAGTCCAAGTTCAAGGTCAGCAATGTGTTTGGATGCTTTGGAGAACTGAGCTCTTTCCCTGTTAATGACATCCTTGAGTATAATTTGATCATTGTGTTCTTCAATCTGCTTCTCCAGAGCCCACTGCAAATCAAGTCGGACCAACTCAAACTCATGTTGCAGCCTGATGTTCTGGATTTTCAGCCCCTCGTGGAAGATCTCAAGGGTTTGCAATTTATTAACGTTTTCTTCATTGAGCTTCTGCTGCTTTTTCAAGTTCCTATTTTCATCCAACGTTGTTTCAAGACATAATTTCAATTCTTGATTTTTCAATGTCACTTCAGCAAGTTTTTGCTGTGCTGTTTCAGTATTTGACAGCTCTTTCTTGACATCATTTTCAAGTTTTTCAATGATGGTGTCTTTACTGCTGATGACCCCCTCATGACACTGTAAAGCCAACTCAAGCTTCTCTTCCAGCATCTTTTTCTCAGCAGATTTCAGTTTCTTGTTCGTTTGTTCGTGTTCCAGCTCAGAAGTCAGCTTTTTGTTTAGTTTTTCGAGCGATGAAACAGCATTGCATTTGGTATTGTTGTCCACTTGGAGACAACAATTTTGCTGAGAAAGTCTTTCTATCTCTTTCTCTAAATGATTATTCTCCTTCTGCTGTTGGGCAAGGTGCTCCTTCAGAGTCTTATTTTCAGTTGAATTGACTTCAGAACGTTCAACCACTTCTTTGAGACGGCTCGTCACTGCTCGTTCGTTGGTCAGGCTTTTCTCAAGAGCTTCGGTCTTCTTGGAGAGCTTGTCTTCTAGCATCTCTTTGGCGTCTTCCAGATCATGGCAGGTTTGTATCTTCACATGGAGCTCTGCAGTCAAGCTCACTACTTTGTTCTTGAATGATGACTCAGCACTGTTCTTGGCAGCAGTCATTTTGGAGAGCTTATCTTCTAGCATCACTTTGGTGTCTTCCAGGCCATGACAGGTTTGTTCTTTCACATGAAGCTTTGCAGTCAATCTCTCTACTTTGTTCTTGAGTGATGATTCAGCACTGTTCTTGGCAGCAGTCATTTTGGAGAGCTTATCTTCTAGGATGAATCTGATGTCTTCCAGGTCATGGCAGGTTTGTCCCTTCACATGAAGCTTTGCAGTCAATCTCTCTACTTTGTTCTTGAGTGATGACTCAGCACTGTTCTTGGCATCAGTCATTTTGGAGAGCTTATCTTCTAGCATCACTTTGATTTCTTCCAGGTCATGGCAAGTTTGTTCCTTCACATGGAGCTCTGTAGTCAATCTCTCTACTTTGTTCTGGAGTGATGACTCAGCACTGTTCTCGGTATCAGTTGTCTGTGATGACTGGGCACTGTTTGTGGCTTCAGACTCATCTTGTTGACCTTCCTGAAGTTCTTGTTCACATTCATTATTTTGAGCCACTTTGATTTTGGATTTTCCTTTTATTAAATTCAAAAATCCCTTGAAAGGATTTTTCAATTTGACTCTCATTTTAGATTTCCGAATAGGCAACTTTACTTCAGTGCTTGTTCCATTTGCTTCACAAGCGATTTTTTGAGTGGATGTTGTTGATGTTGTGGATCTTGTGGATGTTGTGTCACCATCCTCCTCACTATGACTCACCTCAGACGTGCGGGACTCATACTCAGAATCAGAACTCTCACCCATCTTTTTCTTAATTTCCTTATTGGCTTCTTCAGAATCAAAAGTTACTTCAGAGAACTCTACTTAATTTGCTATATTTCGCTTTCAAAAGTCTAGTAGAAAATAGACTTTGCAGTGCTGTAGAATTCTGGTCTGTCCACAGAGTGAGATAGTTTTTAAAGAACAAATGAAAGGCAGAGTTCCAGTTCTTTCTCAGTGATTCTTTTAGAATGCAGCTGATGTCATAGTTGCTGGTCAGACTGGGGCCTGTGGTTCTGCTTGCCCGCTGAGCCATCTATTCTCTCTCCAATCTTAAACGCACCTCAGTACCACCCCGGAGGGGACAACTTCTGCCCTCTACCCTCCGGAGCTATCACCGCCCATTACCCTTCTTTTAATTGCACCTCATACATTCACTAACACAATGGAGAGGCACCATAACATGGTGGGTCGGGGGCATTGAGCCTTTGGGAGGCATTGGGGGGTCTGGCTGGGATCTCGCCTTGTAGTGTCTTTCCGTGCCGTATCTGTCTTGCAGGTTGTAGTGGTTAATCTCCTCTTTTGCTGTGGCTAAATGCTGGCCTTGTCTCCTGGTAGTCTTGGGGCAGTTATCATGGTGTGTTGACCCTGGGAGCCCCATCGCTTTTGTGTGTGGGAAGGACACAGTGGTGGGGGCACTGGCATCCACGCCAGGGTTGATGCAGTGTTGCGTGGCCCCTCGGGATGGTGTCTGTCGAAAGGTGGCACCTGCTGTCTTGGTACTCATGCTATCTCGTGGGCGACGGGCCCCGGGCTGCTGTCCTTGTGCCGTCTTGTGCTAGTCCTTCAGGTGTGTTTTTGAAAACCCTATCCTGCCTTTCGAGTGGTCTGAAACTTTCTCCATCTCCTCACAGGATCTCTGGAGCTCAGTCAGTCATCTTTTGGTTCTTAGTTACCTCTCTTACCAAGGCTCTTCTCCCCAGCTGTTCAGTTTGTTTGGACAGTCAGCTGTAGGAAGAGTCCTGGTTGACCCAAACATCTTCCATACCAGAATTATGGAGACCACTGAGCTCTTAGAAAAAAAACACCAACAAACCGCCTTGTCTTGCTACAGCTGTCTCCAGCTCTTCTTCAGTTTTTTTGACCTCATGGATCTCATTTTTGTTCTGACATGAGCTGTAAGGCCATATTAATGATTAAACGGACATCGAAACTCTCGGCCCCATCGTAGAAACACGGGTCATATGCAGTGTTAATGTTACTTTTGACAGTAACTCATACTCTAATGCAATATTTTTTTAAAGAAATAACGCAGTTAACGTTACAATACGGTGCGCATTGGGCTAACATTAGCATTAATCTACTATTAGCAATAACCTTGAATTAGCATTAGCCTAGAAATTGCATTAACCTAGCATTAGCATGAACCTAGCAATAGCATTCACCGAGCATTAACATTAGCTAGCAATAGCTTAGCATTAGCATGAACCTAACAATGGCATTAACGTAGCAATAACCTAGCATTAGTCTAGCATTAGTCTAGCAATAGCAATTATATTGCAATAAAACACAAAAAAAAACAGTTTAACCAGGAAAACCAATTAGAAGGCCTGTTTACCCAGTAGTATTAGTTAAAAACCCAGTATGACGAGAAAACCAGTTTAAAATTTTGATGCAAATCCATTGAAAAATAGCTACATAGATACAGCATTTAGATGTGATGGCGAAGGATTTTCCAGTGACATTATAGGGTTAGGGCTAGGGTTCATCAGCGACCTGCTCCCATCTTATAAGATTCATCCAACACTAATATGAAGTCAACATAGCATATTGTCTTTCTGCTAGAGGTGTTAGCATTGGACGCGACTAAAAGCGGCGCACTGTGACAACACAAGCCATCATGGGTAATTTTGACATTGAGTCTTGTTTAGGGATAGACAGTCAACATGTGTATCAAATATGAGGCTGTTTGAATTTTGTAAATTAGAGTTATAGCGAGTTTTCTATTATGGCGTGCTAAATGACGCCAGTCAAAAATGCAAGGCATGATGGGTAATCGTCACATTGAACATTGTTTAGGGATGGACAACCATCATGTGTGTCAAATATGAGGCAGTTTGAAGTTTGTATATGACAGTTATAGTGGTTTTTATATTATGGAGTGCTAAATGGCGCCAGTCAAGAATGCAAAGCATGATGGGTAGTTTTCACATTGATTCTTGTTTAGGGCTGGACAGTCATCAAGTGTATCAAATATGATGCTGTTTGAACTTTGTATATTAGAGTTATATGCATTTTTCTATAATGGCGAGCCACAGTTACCGTAAATGGCGCCAGTAGAAAACGCAAGGCATGATGGGAAATATTTCAAGGCAGTCATGAATAGGCTTGGGCATTAGCTTAGCTTCGAGCTAAAGTGCTAAAGCCAGGAACCTGTGATGACAAAATTAGCTTAGCAGCTAACTGCAGTGCTGGCTGGTTCACACTGGATTACAACCTAGCTGATGATTTTCCCGCCTTGTGTGTATTATTGGCGGGAAATTGTGTGTATTTTCCCGCAAATGTGTGTAACTTGCAATGTCTCCTGCATCCTCTGGGGGCGCTGTTAGACACACGTCATGGTCTCACAAACCTAACGTACATTATGAGACCAATTTGTGTGAAGCTCAGAAAGGCAGGGGGCGTGTCATAACATTATAACAACTATATTAACTGATTACACTATAAACTAAGTATTCACACATATATTTATAATGACTTTTACAATTAATATTCATTAATTATAACATTATAAAGTTATAGGTTTACGAGACCGCACGCACACACGCACGCTGCCCCCGCTTTCAGAGACGGTAGACTGGGGAAGAAGTGCACAAATGTGAGTGAAATAAAGTCATGTCACGTAAAGCAAACAACTCTCAGGTGTAAATGAGACGATAAAACAATGCAATGGGAGCATCTACAGAAAGTTTCATCACGACAATGACGTCATTGATTGGATCGGCAAATTAAGACGTTACAGCTGATCACATTACTTGCATAAAATGCAAAATATCGGCCGATCCGATACAGCCGATCCAATCGGTGTAAAGCAAAGCCTAGTTGTCACCATATTTAATGCTTACTTTGCCAATTTAACCACATTTGAGGTGTATTATGCCTGTTATCTGCCGGTTCAAACTACTTGTTTCT
This sequence comes from Gouania willdenowi, assembly GCF_900634775.1. Classification (NCBI taxonomy): domain Eukaryota; kingdom Metazoa; phylum Chordata; class Actinopteri; order Blenniiformes; family Gobiesocidae; genus Gouania; species Gouania willdenowi. The sequence goes on along the minus strand of NC_041053.1, from coordinate 37,448,883 downwards.
ACTAACTGTTCCTACATTTTACCACTTTTTTGCAACTTTTAATAGATTTCTGTGGTTTTTAAAACCACATTTCACCACCTTTTCCACCATTTATGTTGACTTTTAACCCATTGTATTTCTGATTAAAACAAGGATTTGCATCTTTTAGATCACACTGAGCAGACTGACATTGAAACAATGACATGATGGCCTGACGTTGAGAAGACGTCTCTGGCGGGTGCAGAGTGAAAGTTTTTCGGACGTCGTCTGGATGTCCAAAAACGACGTATTCTAGACATCCCAAAAAGATGAAATAAGAAAGGTGGTCCATGGTGGGTTCGATCCCCTGACCTTATGCTTTCAAGCGCACTTCCTGAAAAGTTTACCAAATTAATTGTCTGAAACACTATGACAAAATACAGCATTAAAATACATTTTAATAACTGTTTTGCACTGTAAAAGCATACAATACCATTAATTTGGGGGGTATTGTAATGTTTATATAACGTTCTTGTTGTGTGTACGTTCGTTAAATTAACCGGACCCGACAACGTCCGAAAAAGACGTCTTCCCACCGTTGAAACAACGGTGGGAAGACGTCTTTTTCGGACGTTGACTTGCTCAATGTGAGCTTGACATTAATTATTTCTTAAAAAAATTATGCAGAGCATAATACATTTTAATGAAGCACACCTGGATTTAAACTTAGTGACTGTGACAATACTGATTAATTATTTTTAATTAACAGAAGCACATACACACACACACACGCATGTGTCTGTGTCTGTGTGTGGAATTGCAAGGCTGTTTAAATTTCATATGAGAAGTGAAATCGCTTCAGACGTTGAACAGGTTCGTTTTACCTACTGATCATGTGTTGTTGCAATTGTAATTTGTTGAGGTCGTGGTCACGTGCAGATGTGGTCCAGACCGACCGACGTGGTATCATCTGGAGGTCCTTGGACGTTGGATGTTCAGTGGGAAAATGACTATATACTATGATGCAAATAATAATAAACGTTCCTGGATAACAGTGGATATTATTCAGATGAATAAATAAATGTGGTTATCACAGATTCACAGAACAATGGACCATCGTGTTGCTGACTTTATGGATGGACCCCAAAAATCTCCACCCTTTATTCCCACTTATAGATGGTCCTGTCTCCACATGACTGTTCTTCAATGTTCATGTCTGTGTTCAACCACCTTCAGGTACAGTGGGGGTCCCCGCTCTCTGGAACCTTTATTTTTGGGGTTATGAGCTGAAAAGGTTGAGAACCACTGCGTTACTCGACACCTCGAGCAATAATAAATTGTTAAATTTGTCCCTCCATCATCCAGTCTGAGTTTCTTCAGGTTTCAATCAAACAAAGATTGTTTTGTGTTGGCTGTTGCCATGGTAACGCCTGTGCCAGATCAGTCGTGAAATAAAGCAGCAGTTGCTCCTTTCATGGATGTCAGATTTCTCCTTTCACGTGTGTAGCGCTTCACTAGCTCTGTGCTGTCTGTGGCCCCTGCTGTGAAAGCAGAGATTGGGATGCAAACATGTGGTTGTATCTGACCTGAGGGCCACTTTACCAACATTCATGTCAGAATTCAAAATAATAATAAAACAATGACCAATCTGAGCATCAACACAGGAAACAACAAAGGGTTTGTGTCATTCTTCTAATTTTGTGCACCTGTTCTGTGTTTTTGGATTCCTTTTGTGATTATTTACTCATTATTTTTGACTGTTTTAGGATCATTTTGCATATTTCCGTTGTCGTTTTGTGTATTTTTATAGTCATCTTGTGTGTTTTTCAACTAATTTTGTGCATTTTTGTTGTTTTGAGAGTCGTTTTCATGCATTTGTTTTAGTTTGTTTATTTCTCTTATTTATTTCTGTTGTTTTGTGTCGCTTTTAAGCCTGTGTTGTCGTTTTATATTTTTCTAGTTGTCTCGTGTTTTGCAGATACTTTCGTGCATTTTTGTTTGATATATTTATTTACAATTTTGTGCGTTTTGTTGTCATAACGTGTGTTATTGGAGTCATTTTGTGTATCGTTGTCATTATTTGTGGTTTTTTTCTCATCATCTTATGTGTTTTGTAAGTATTTTTGTGCCTTATTGTGTTGTCTTATTGTGTTTTTGGAGTCATTTTGTGTATTTTGCTATTGTATTTTGGGTGTGGCACTTTGCATCAGCAAATTTAACCGAGAATTGTTTTTCTGGTAAAACTTTATTGAGATGTATATCGTATATCGGCATTTCGAGAAAAAAATATTGAGATATGAATTTTGGTCCATATCGTCCAGCACTAGTCTGTTATATAAACTGACCCATAACGCATAAGAATTTAGGGTTAAGGTCATTTTCATGTAATCTTTTGGTGTTTTGCATATTTATGTATATTTGTGTGTTTTTTGTCGTTTTGCATATTTTTGTTTTGTACATTTTTCTTTGTGTATTTTGTTGTCATAATGTGTGTTTTTGGAGTCTATTGCTGTATTGCTGTCATTATTTGTATATTTTTGCTGATGTTTACTGAACTTTTCTGTCGTTTTGTGTATTTTGGACGTTGTTTTTAGATATTTCTCTGTCATTTTGTTTCATTTTTCTAGTCGTCTCGTGCGCTTCGCAAGTATTTTTGTTGTCATATTGTGTTTTTGGAGTCATTTTTGTGTATTTTGATGTTGATTTGTGTTGTGTTGCGTTGTTTTTAAGTCTGTGTTGTCATTCTGAGCATTTTTCTAGTTGTCTTGTGATTTGCAGGTAGTTTTGTGCATTTTGTTGTCATATGTGTTTTTGTAGTCAATTAGGGTATTGTCATTATTTGCATAGCTTTGCTGATGTTTACTGCCGTTTTCTGTTATTTTGTGTATTTTGGGCATTATTTTTACATATTTCTGTCATTTTGTCTCATTTTTCCAGTCGTCTCATGTTTTACAAGTATATTTGTTGTCATATTGTATTTTTGGGGTCATTTTTGTGTATCTTTCTTGTTGTTGATTTGTGTATTTATCTACCATTTTGTGCGTTATGTTGTCAGTCCGAGTCGTTTTGTGTGTTTTTGCTTTTGAAATTTGAAGTTATTTTTTTTTTAAATGTGAATCAAAGCTTAAAAACGAACCCCACGGGGCTTTCTCATTTTCAAATGGTGAGTATTTGTCTGTCGATTCTGAGCAATGGCCTTCCACATGACTTCTTCTTCGCTTCGCCTTGCATAATTCGATGGAAGGCAGCACCCATGAATGAACTAACAACTCTGCCGAGCAGTGGCCTGTCTGCTCCAAAGGATTTGGACATGACCCCCCCCCCCCCCCCCCACGACACCCCCCACCCCCCCAAGAGCTGGTGACAAACTGGATACGAAAAGGCCAACAACATATGGCACAGGGGTTTATGGGATTACTCGATTAACAAGGTGACTCAGAGAGTTCCTAATCTGCAAAATGTTCCAGTGGAGTAGCAACGCAGACTGTGACTCAAGGAGGGGAGTGGCGTCTTTATTAGCATTAGCATTAGCATCCTGATATAATTAAACATACACACACCAGGGTCTGGGGTTAATTACATTTTTCAGGTACAGTTATTTCACTTACGATCACTGTTACCAGCATTTTTTTCCAATTACAATTAAACTACAATTATTTTTTTAGCCTCAGAAAGTCAATTACAATTACGTTCTCGATCAATAAAATTCAATTACAATTAATCACAATTACTGAGCATGAAATAAATAACCTAATCAAATTTAACCTTCCTCTTGTGTTAGCTTTCTGTTAGCATCTCTTATGATAACAGGTCCTAAATCAGCTGTAAAACACACTAAAAACAAATATCTATCATCTCATTTATTTCCTATCTATTGGTTACCTCGTTAGGCTTCTTAATCAATGAAAATATTTGGGTTTAATATTTTTCAAAATAATAAAATGTGGGAAAGCTTGATATGAAACATATTTTAGTAAATGTTGACTACATATGTGTAGAACTGTAACAAAGTTCTCTACTTTTGCGTTGAATTATAATTGACAGTTTTTATAAAAATTTGATGGCAATTACAATTACAAAGAAAATTAATTGAACTCGATTACAATTTAATTACGATTACGACAGCAACAAATTTTTTGAATTACGGTTAGTTATAATTACGCCACAATTGTAATTAATTATCAGTTACGCGATTACAATTATAATTGACACCAACCCTGTGTGTGTGTGTGTGTGTGTGTGTGTGTGTGTGTGTGTGTGTGTGTGTGTGTGTGTGTGTGTGTGTGTGTGTGTGTGTGTGTGTGTGTGTGTGTGTGTGTGTGTAGTCAGGTAAATGCAGAGCTAGGTGTCAAACATCCACTTGTTCACATGGTTGAATGTCTGGGTGCACACACACGCACGCACGGTGGGTAACTGTGATTATCCAGACAGAGCGCTGCAGGCACTAACAGCACCTATAAGTGCACAAACAAGACATACACACGTACGTACGCACACAGACAGGGGTGCACCCAGGAGCTGCACATAGCGTAGGAGACGCTGACCTTTCTCAGACGGCCATGTTCACATCACTGCCTCCGTCTACACTGCTTAGACGTAAACTCACACCCTTCCCTTCAGGTATTAAATAGACTGAAACCCAGCATGAGTCAATGAACCGTAGAAATACAAAACCATGTTTCTGATAATGTAATTTTCTATATAATATAAAACTCGATACATCTTTAATCTCCGTTTATTACCCAGGATTAATTGCTGCTTTAACACACCTTAATGTGAAAATAAACTATTTATCCAGCTGGGGTCGTTACACAGCCAGTAAATGCAAGTGTTTTGGAGAAGGGAGCACACAGGACAGCAGCTCTCCAGGATCAGGAATAATAACTTCAGGAAAGAGTGACTACTACTGCAGATCAGGATCAATAATACTGCAGTTTAAAAATAATACATTTAACTTGTAAAAAATGTCACATGGTACAAATAATAATGCAATTTGTATTGATCAGAGATAATACATGCAAATTCTAGGAATTTAATGGGAAAGAAATGGCGATATAATAGTATAATTCAAAGGTGCACAAATTAAAATTAAGTTTAAAAAGTTATTAGAATTAGAAGGGACACAATGACACTTGACCCTCCGGCTATCAACGCGGAGGCTCCGTCCACTCATAAAGTCGTAGAGTGTAGCGATGCACCAGAAAAACCATCAAGCGAGCAAAACACCACTGCCATATGAGTTATTGTTTTATATAAAATAAATGACATAAAATGGGTTAAAAACAGTGACTTACAGTCAGGGTAGGCAAGGTAGGCAGTGCCTACCCAAGGGTGAATTGATATTCTAATTATTTGCTTTAATTATAATATAATTATTAATTATTTATTTTTCAATTTCCGACAGCCTACAGTACCTATAAGTTTGAAAGTGTCAGTTTTTTGTGCTTTTCATAGCCCAAATGACTAAACATCACTATTACCTGGTACGGCAGAGATGCTGCACAGTCTCACTCTGCTGTAGGCCAGGAGGAGGCCACACCCCCTCCCAAAAGCACATTGCTGCTCTGCATTTGTTCCCATAGCATGTTTTTACGTGTTTGCACATGTGCACTCAGTTCCCCAAGATGAAAACCATTTACGTAAAAAGGCAGCTCTCTACGTAAGTTCACAGTGCATTAATGAATTGATATCACGTGGCCTGCTATGTTCTTTAGCTCGTGGGCGGGATAACACTACAGGCAGGATGACAGCGCTAGAGACAATAAACTTTCTTTTGAAGAAAAACGACAGCTTTTAAAAGATGGGAGACCAACACCTGAGTTCCCAGACCTTCAGCAAAGGTAAAGTCAGAAAATTGTTCGTATTTTTCACAGTGAATGGTACAAAAGGAAAGATTGGCTTTGTGGATGAGCCTCACTGAGGCTGTTCTGAGTTGTTGTTGTCTTTTTCTCCATGTTTCTGTGTTTCCAACACAAACAACGGATGTGCTGCCGTGTCATAAGATATATCTTGCTGGGAGAGTATGGAGGCTATATTAAATAATTGTTTATGTTTCTTTAATGGTGTTTTACGATGTGGATTTTGTTAGATGGCTAAATACTTGTTCATGTGGATCTTGTTGGGTTTTTTCTTTCTTATTATGAATTTGATATTTTGATAAGTGCATTGAGATGACTGTTGTAAATTGCTTTATACAAATAAAGTTGAATTGAATTAAAACTTGCCAGCAGAAACATATGAAATTGTAACTGGTGTTGACATTGGTGGTCTTGATTTGCAATGCCCTGCCTACCCTCCCCTAGTGCTCACGGCACGTCACTGGTTAAAAGTGTCAATAATGGGTCAGCATATGTGACAGGTGGGAAAAGGGTTTCTAAGTGCCGAAAATGTCTTGAAAATGTAAAAACAAAATGTGCAGAAAATGCATTGAAATTTGATGGAGAAGTGACAAAAATAGTAATGTATCAAAATAAATATTAAAAGGACCAAAAATATGGCAAGAAAAAGTGATTAAAATAGATTGAAATATGGAAAGTTTGGTGTAGTTGCAGAAAAAGGGTAAAAAATAAGCAGAAATGGGCTAAACTTTTTCAGAAAATATTCTGTTTTTTTTAAAGCATCTGACGACCCCCTCCCAATGTCTCGCAACCCCACATACGGTCCTGACGCCAAGATTGAGAACCAATCTGTAGTAACCAAAATTAAATGAATAAGTTAACATGTTTTGTTTTTTTCTAAAGACTATTTTTGGTTCATAAAACTCTCAAGTATTTTCGTTAACTGTATTTTAGAGAATTTAAATGTAATTCATTACAACACTAGTATTGAATCATGTCCCACCTAGACCTGGGCCAATAATCAATAATTCAATTAACCGGACGTTTGCAGGCCTCAGTTTATTGTCATATATCACAATTATTTTTACATCCCTAGCTAACAGAGACCATTTTTCAGCCTTACACCCCTTCTCGGGCTCTGAGGTCCATGGATCACAATCTGCAGACGATTCCTGGCACTCGTTTTAGGAGCAGAGGAGACAGATCATTCCAGGCTGTTGCTCACAGGCTCTCTAGAACAATCTTCCTCTCTCTCTGCGTTCTATTGACTCTGTCGACACCTTCAAAAGCCAACCAAAGACCTTTCTATTTGTTCAAGCTTTTAATTAGCTACTCTTGTGCTGCTATGATTTTATGTTGTCATGGCCTTTTCTATTGTGTGTAATGTTTTTGCTTTTAAACTGTTATCAAGCACTTTGTGGCTTTTTGTCTGTGTAAGGTGCTATAGAAATAAATGTTACTTACTTACTTTATTTTGTTTGTTTTATTTGTTTAAGATATTTAAAAGTTCTTGACATTCCAACTACAATGGTAAAAAATACTAATGAGAAATACAAGTTGATTGCGTTTTTGAAAGGGTGTATTATTATGATATGTCATCATTACATTAATGGTTAATTTAGTCTAAAAAAATGGCAACAATAATATTGTTTATCTGTAATAATTTGTGGGACAATATATCATCAAGCAAAATCTGTTATCAACCCAGACCTAGTCCCACCCAATTACACTTAGGGCTGGGCAATATATATCGAGATCAAAGATATATCGATATTTCTATTTTGGCGATATAGAAAACTACAATACCGCCTATATCGATAAATATTCATTTTCAAGCTTATTTTGTTTTAAAATACTGCTTTCACTACTTCTCAGAACAACATGAAAAGTACAGTGAGATGGATTACTGAGTGCGTTCTAACCCAGACCATTATCTACAGAACTCACTCACACATGCTGTCCCTTAGAGGAGATAAAGCTGGACAGTAGGTGTCACATATTGTGCAGAGGTTTGTTAATAAATGTGCCTGTCTGGCATTTTGTATCAGCTATTTTAACCCAGAATTATTTTTTTGGTCAGACTTTGCGTTAAAAATATCAAGATTTATATCTTATGTCGCCATTATGACAAAAAAAAATAAAAATAAATAGATATGAATTTTGGTTCATATCGCACAGCCCTGGTTATTATATCCCTGAAGAAAAAAACAAAAATTTGTTAAAAAATATGTTGTTGGGTAATTGTATTAAGTGTTAACAAAAACATGATAGATTAGAACAGGGGTTACCTTCATCATATACTGTAAAGTCTGAAGAGCAACCAGTTAGAAAAGCACTTCTTAAATATAGTACATTTCACGGTTTCACATTAACTCGTAGAATGCCAAAGACGTCTAAAGACGTTAATTGTGTTTTTCGGCTGGGGCTGCTAGGAGACAGTGTGACAAAGCTCTCCTGTGAATATCAAGCTTGTACTATGATGTAGTGACCAACTGGTGTCATGTAGGTGGCAGCCATACACCTTTGGATGAGAGATCAACCGTGATGAGCAGAGCTCAGAGGGAGAGGAAAATAGTTTACAAGACAGAAAATGCCGCTACGAGAGTTGATGCTGAAGCTCACAGCAGTGCACACTCAACCAGAGCATGTGTGAAACCTGAGTGGAATAGTGAGAGTGTGGCGAAGGTGACATAAAACGACTTGGAGACTTGGAGGACGGTAAGAAAACCATTCAACTCTGACATAGATAGCAAAATAATAATAATTTTGCCTGGTCTCAGTGTTATTTTTGTAGTTTCATAGAAGGAAACCAATGTTGAGGTGTCATTAAAGCAAAAAAAAAATCTGCTTCAATGTCACAGATTTTTTTTCAGAAAAGGCAGTTTTTCTCAGCTATTTGTCACAAACTGGCAATTTGTGTGAAACTTGCATCTATGCAACTGCTGATTACAGAAGAACGAAACAAACTAGAAACAAAATTTCTGATGAAACTAGAGTCTAATCTTTCAGAATCTGGTTTCAGATGTCAGGTTGTCATAGTACAAAATATTCTGTGGGTCTTAAAAAAATCAGTGAAAATCATCTAAAAATCCTGGGGGTTGGCTGCTCTGAAAAGGACTGGCAGTGAATGAGTTAACTAGAGGGTATAAGATAATAATGAAGGAAAAAGTAGGAAATGTTGAGGTTTCAACATTTAACACTTCTGATGCAATAGTTTCATTTTCAAAAAATGTTCTATAAAATCCACCTTGCGTTTTTAAAAATATATCATTATATATATATATATATATATATATATATATATATATATATATATATATATATCATGCCACTGGCCATACATCAGATCTGCAACACTTAAAAACACAATGTTTCAGTGAAAATAAACATTTAAAGATAGTTCTATTAATACTAAAACTTTATCAGCAGTATTTAACTCTACTAAATACTGACTCCATCTATCATATGTATTTATGTTTTTGAGTTTGAATCCTGGAAAGTAAATCAAATAATTGTGAATGGAGCTCTTATGGGCCCCTCACATGGTCCATGCGGGCTACCTGGTGCCCGCGGGCACCGTGTTGCTAACCCTTGGATTAGAATAAGAGACCCTGTGAAATTGCAATTTTAACAATAATCAATCCAATTGAAGATCAATAAAGGTTAAATCATTACATGTATTTTTTATTCTGCCTCCTATAATCTATTACAGAGGCTCCACTGTGTTAGATGATACACATAGATGATAATAGTGTTTTATTATTGGATTTTTGACGTTTAAAGTCAGTCCAATGGATGATTGTAACAGTGTTACCCACAAAGATCCATGATACCCATCCCTAACCCTGCTGTGTGTGTCTAATGTCTCTGTCTGATGCTCTCACCGTGAGGGAAGGCGTTGGGCTGCACCGCGCACAGGAACCCGTGAACCATGTGGAACAGGATCCCGATCGGTCCCGGTTCGTAGTGAGCCAACGTCTCGTAAACTCCCGCCGGTACATACCCGAAGTCCAACTTTCCCGGAGGTGGAAGTCTCCGCGGCTCCGTCTCCAGCTGGAGTTCAGCGGACACCGACAGCAGAAGCAGGAGAACCACAGTCCCGATCCGACACATCGTGCCCACAACCGGCAAACGGTCCGTCCAACTGGGGTCAAACGCAGGCAGAGTGATCCGGACCGGGTTCCTGAATCCTCTCAGTGGATTCTAAAGTGTTCCGGTGGGGGGCTTTTCAGGTGCTGCCGCCCGCGGACGGACTCGTTCCGGGCATCGCTTCCTGCGGGTCAGAAGCTCCAGGACGGGCGATGTTCACCCGGTGTGTCCTCTAGTGTTCGTCCGCTCCTCGACGCGCTCAGCCCCGCAGCGATGAGCGGCGCGTCTGCCTCTCTCCTCTACATCCCAGAGCTCACGGGGACGCGCTGCGTCAACGTGAGCGCGGGTGGGGGTGCGCGCTCCCGCTACTGAGAAGTGAGAGGGCATCAGTACTCAAGTAAAAGTAGTTACTTTAATTTAAAAAAAATTAAAAAATGGCCAGTTTAGGTGACGTGATTTAAAGTTCCGTCAGTTTTATTTTAGCTCATATTTATTTTTAGCTACCCGACAAACCCTTTTATTTTAGCTTTAACCCTACCCCTAACCCAGGAAATACCTAAAATGTTAATTTTTTTCGTATATGTATTTTTAAAGGTGGAATTTGCTGTGTTAAAATGTGTGATGCCGGTGAAACCAGCCTCAATGTTGTTCTATGTTGCCATGTCTGGGTTGCCACGTTGGGTGTTTCCGTGTGTGTTTGCCGCCCTGAATTAATGTATGTGATTGTGACGTTTCCTTTTGTTGTGTCCTCACTCTCGCGTTAGTTCGTGGTTGGCGGGAGTAGAACGAGGATTAATTAGTGTGGGCGGGAGGAAAAGGAGTGTGTTTGTTCAAGTGCTGACTGTGGATGGTGTGTAAGAGCACTGTGTGCGATTGTCCTGCTCCCTTGTTCAGCAATAAAAGGCGAATTCTGACAAGACTTCAATAACCCTTATTTCACGGCTCATCCACACTACATTGGTGTCAGAAGTGGGATGATGGAACGTGACGGAAGTCCAACAGAACTGCGGGAAGATGCCCGCCGAGAGAGAGCGGAGAAGTGGAGAACCCCATGCCTCCCCGACGGCTCCAGCGACAAGCGGCCACACCACCCTGAGTCACTAAGGCCCACTGCGGTTCGAGACCAGAAACCTGCAGAACGACAGAGCTACAGCCCCGAACCGCAACAGCCCGCCGCCACTACAGTCACACCCAAGGCTGCTGTCAAGTTGCCGAAATATGACGGCACGAACCAGCTGGAGTTATACCTCAAACAGGTTCGAATCGCTGCAGCACACAATGGATGGAGCGAAGGAGACACCGCCACACATCTGGCCCTCGCACTGGAAGGCCGGGCGCAGCAGGTGCTTCTGGACTTGGCCCCAGCAGAGGAGCGGAACTTGCTCGCACCGCCGCCGGGAAGGAGAAAGCCTGGGCGCCTTTGCGGCGGACATTCAGCTACACGTTCGCAGGGGTTACGCTCGTATCCCCCACATGACGCAGGAAGAGTTAGCTCTCCATGTGTTCGCCTGGCGACGCCTCAGACACTGGAGGAGGAGCGTGTTGAAGCCAACGTCTCCACAGCACGGGCGGCACCAAGCATTCAACCCTGCGTCAGGATGGCTGACTATGACATTGAGGAGGTACGCCAAGCCCAGTCACCCACCCCGCAATTTTAGCAGCGACGTTCATCGACCAGACAGCGCCCACGCCGCTCATCTGACCGCTGCTATCGGTGTGATGAGCCTGCGACTGCCCCCGCCCCCGCACCGAGTCAGAACAGCCCCGCTGGAGGGAAACGACAGCGGGACTGGCTGACATTAAGGAGTCGTGCATCATCGGCCTGGACTTACTGTCACACTGGGGAGCCTGCATCAACGCCACCAAAGCAAGCATCACACTGGGGGGTGAGACCATCGGGCTGCAACGTGGAAGGAAGGCGGGCATAACCAAGAGAATTAACGCAGTCAGCAGTTTCACGCCAAACACCTGTAAGCACCAGTGAGGATCCCCTCCACCAGCAACTCCCCCTCCGCGGAATCAACGAGAGCGGTGCAGGAGCTTTTACAACGCAGCTGCAATGGATTAAATCCCCGACAAAAGCAAGATTTGGAGGGCCTCCTAAAAGACTTTGTGGACATTTTCGCTGCCAAGGATGAGGACTGTACACAGACGGGGTTGGTGCAGGTGGAGTTGGCCCCTGACGCTAAACCGAAAACGGCTTTCACCATCGGTCAGGGACTGTGGCAGTTTCGGGTTATGCCGTTTGGGCTCTGCAATGCACCAGCAACGTTCGAGCGGCTGATGGAGCGGGTGCGTCATTTACCTGGATGACCTGCTGGTGCACGCTGGAAGCTACGAGGGTGCCCTGGCTAACCTACGGGAGGTGTTCACTGCCATTCGCCGAGCCGGACTGAAGTTGAATCATGTGGTGAGCGCTGACGGGGTAGCCACTGACCCCGCTAAGGCCGCCACTGTCAGAGACTGGCCTGTTCCCACAAATGTCAGCGAGGTGCGGAGCTTCCTGGGACTGGCGTCCTATTATCGGCGTTTCATTCAAGGTTTTGCCACCATAGCCAGCCCTCTTCACCGCCTGACAAATAAAGGTCAGGCCTACCGGTGGGATGACGCGTGTGCTGCCGCATTTAACCAACTCAGAGCAGCTCTAACGGAGGCTCCGGTCCTGGCTTTTCCAGATCCCCGCCGACCTTTCATCATCGACACGGACGCCAGCAACACGGGTCATTATGGGAACGCTAAAACTTTTCGTCGTCTCCGAGGACGGTTCTACTGGCCCGGCTGTCGCAGAGAGTTTGAGCTGCTCGGAAGGGCCCTTCCCAGCGCTCCCGAGCACCGCTGCAGCAGTACCTGGTGGGAGCCCCGATGGAGCGAGTGGGAGTGGATATCCTCGGCCCGTTTCCCGTGACTGACTCCGTGCACCGCTATGTTCTCGTGGCCATGGATTATTTCACCAAGTGGCCGGAGGCATATGCGGTGCCGGATCAGAGCGCCATCACCACCGCAGAGAAGCTGGTTGAGGAGATGTTCACTCGTTTCGGAGTTCCGGCGGAGCTCCACAGCGATCAGGGCCGAAACTTCGAATCCCAGGTCTTTAACGAGGTCTGTCGGCGACTCGGGTACACAAGACCAGAACCACACCTCTTCACCCCCAAAGTGACGGGTTGGTGAGCGGTTTAACCGCACTCTTGCAACCCAGCTCGCTATTCTGACCAGTCATCATCAGCGGGACTGGGACCGGTATTTGCCGCTGGTCCTCTGGTCGTACCGCACTGCAGTCCAGGAGTCCAGTCAGTGCACACCGGCAGCCCTTATGTTCGGGCGGGAGCTCCGGACACCGGTGGATTTAGTGTTCGGAGCCCCACCTGAACCGGAGATCACTGGTGGAAAAGAAATGGATTATTATCGGCGGCTGAGGGATCACCTTCACGAGATCCATGATTTCACCCGCCAGGCTCAGACCAGCGCTGGAGTGCGTCAAAAGAGGGCGTATGACACACGGTGCAGGGGACAGGTGTTTGCTGCGGGAGACAAGGTGTGGGTAAACTGTCCCTAAACTGAGCAGCCAGTGGCAGGGACCCGGTGAGGTGATGGACAAACTGAATGATGTGGTGTACCGAGTGCGCATGCCGATCAGGGGACGAGTCGTGGTGTTGCATCGGGACAGACTTGCACCATACCACCCACAGGCTCCACAGACTGCCCAGGGAGAAGATGGACTGATTTCCGCTCTCGCGGGTGAGTCCCACTCAGCGGTGACACCCGAGGAGCGCGAGCGCCCTGTGCGGACCCGCAGGCGCCCTGGTTACCTCACGGATTATGTGGATTAATGGGGTCGCCGGGACGGCTGACCCTTTTAGAAGGGGGCTATGTGATACCGGTGAATCCAGCCTTAATGTTGTTCTATGTTGCCATGTCTGGGTTGCCACGTTGGGTGTTTCCGTGTGTGTTTGCCGCCCTGAATTAATGTATGTAATTGTGACGTTCCCTTTTGTTGTGTCCTCACTCTCGCGTTAGTTCGTGGTTGGCGGGAGTAGAACGAGGATTAATTAGTGTGGGCGGGAGGAACAGTGTGGGCGGGACGAACAGGCTATTGATACGTTTCCGTATCAATAGACACTTCGAATAAAAAAATTATTAATAATAATAATAAAGTACATGCTACTAAATGTACTTAAGTAAAAAAAAACTAAAACAAATGTTCCTTAATTATAAGACATGAATTTTAAACTAGCAAATTCCCTTTTTTAATAATTTTATTTTTTTAAGAACTTGTAGAATACTGGAGAATTTAGCACTAATAATAAATACTATTTGTAAATAAAATGTGTCAAGAAAAAAAAAGGCACAAATGCTCAATAAATCCCAGAGCAGCTTTGATTTTAACATTTTCAAAGCTCATTTTTAAAATTTAAGGAGTAGAAAGTACAAACATTTGTTGAGAAAACTAAGGAGTCAAAGTAAAAAGTCGCCAAAAAAAAAAAAAAAAAAATACTCAAGTAAAGTACAGATACCAGAAAAACTACTTAAGTACAGTAATGAAGTATTTTGTACTTTGTTACTCATCACTTTTGATTGTATATATATATATATATATATCCACATTATTATTATTATTATACTGTTTCTGATTTATTTTTGCTTTTTCACACCATCCACCAAGTAAAATTCCTTGTATTGTCTAAAAACTCTACTTGGCAAAAAAAACTGAATCTGATTCTGATCAAACAATGCTTGTCATTCTAATTGGTAATGTTTTCTACTAATTTATTTATTTTTTATAGACTGAAAACATTAAGTTTTACATTCTAAACTATTCTTTAAAGCTTTTGCGACATCATTTCAGCCTCACAATGTTATGCAAATACAACAAATTTTAGAAAGGTAAAATATTATACAAAAAAAAAAAAAAAAAAAATATATATATATATATATATATATATAATTACATTTTAAACAAAGCATTCCTGGACAATTTATATAAATTATTTTAGAAGTCAGGGGGGACCTGTACTACAAAGCTGGTGGTTAGGTGTTCAGCCTAGGTTTCCATGGTGATTTAACCCGGTAAGAAGTTAACCAGCGTAGTAGTACAGGACACGCTAAATAAATTCTGGAAGTTAACGCAATAAGAGGAAATCCTGCTTCGTCGTACAGCCTCTAAAGGTGCAGTCCGCAATGTTCTCCTCTAAGCTCCACCCCCTTCTCCCTCTTTGTATGCTCACATCAGAGCTCCCTCCAAAGCCACGCCCCAACAGGATCCTAATTCATGCTCAATATTTCTGAGAACGGTATCACATGATGAGTGTCCGCCCGGGTGAAGGGAGGGGCAGAGGGGGGACATGAAGACATCTGATTGGTTCTTTCCATTCAGGCAGGGATTTGTCAGTTTTTTATAGGATTCCAGCTTCCATAGAAGTCTGATTCTTTTTGTATCTTACAAATATAATAATATAATGTATCAACTACTCTGAGATGGAAGGATCATTTCACCCCGTGGAATAAAAAGTGTTTCTGCAAGACACTGAGAAAGACTTGAGGTTGGAATCAAAGCAGAGAAAGTAGCTACAGTATATACTTATTCCATAATGTATATACACATTAGTGTGTATATCATCAGCATGTCACATGTGCTTGCTTTAATCTGAATTAGCAGCATGCTAACATAAACACTCTGTCCTCCTGACCTTTGACCTGTTTCCACCTGAGGGGACACCTGAGATGTAGCCTGATGGTGATTGGAGGATCAGCGATCAGGTGGGCCCAGCCTCTGTGTGTTTGCACAATGACCTCCTTGTCCTCCCTGTTTGCTCCCCCTGATGGAGTCTATGATGGGGGGGGGGTCTGATTGTAAGGACCCTCACCTACTGATAACACACGACCATTAGATGGCACTGGGACAAATGGGGCTTTGTGAGGACACGTGGTATAGACTGAAAGCAAGAACATCATATTACTGAGATCAGTCAATAGGAACTCCAGTTACATTAGTGCAAATGTGTCAAACTTAAGGCCCAGGGGCCAAATCCGGCCATTTAGAGCATCCAATTCAGCCCGCAGGAAAAACGTGAATCAACAGAAAACATAGTTTTTTGTGTAAATTACCAAATAATCCAGATATTTTGAATTCGCCAACTCCACAATATTTTTCACATGAATGCAGTCATTACTAATTGCAAATTGTGAAAATAACTGACTTTTTCCACAAGTTTTGCAATTTCTCACAAAAAATTCCACAAAATTCCTCTAAATTACACAAAAATTGAAAAAAGAAAAAAAAAATCAGGAAACTTCGAGGTGAATTCAACTAATATTAAAAAACTAGGGCACAATAGCGTTAAATTCGTTATTTTCTCCCCATCTAAAATCTGCAGCCCACTTGAGGCATAGGCAGAGTTTTCATCACAGTTTTTCCAAATTCATTAAAAAATATAATGTTCTTAATATAATGTGCATAATGTACAGATATTTGAAGTGCCATAAAACAAAGTGACTGCACAAAATATATATTAATTTGTTGTTCTTTTAAAAATACAAGTGTAGTATAAGTTTTCAGTGAAATGCTGCCAAACTTTTAAGACTTTAGGTTGGTTCTTCTTCTGTTGCGCGATTCTTCGTCATAATGTAAATGGTGAAGCGACACCGCAGCAGTTCATGTATGGTACTGCAGCGAAAATGAAGCAGAGAGCGGCCGCCGGCCTGATTTTATCATGAATTTACAACACTAAACGATGCGTCAACGGAAATGTTTGTCGTCAGCATTATCAATTATCTTACTAATCATTTTTGCGCTAATCATTTTCGCGCCAACCGAATCTCGAGACGTTCTATGTATTGAATTCTATTTTTTCTAATCATTATTATTATTTATTTAAATGAAAACGACACACAATCTTAAACAACTGTATTTCTATACTTTCACTTTGTGAAATATAAATCTAGTTCAACTAAAATGCTGTTTAAAACAAAAGTATATACATATATCTGAGCTCAAACATGACCAAAAACTAATTCTAGGGGAAAAAAGTATTTATATTATTATATATTTAAATATCAAAATGGGGTCACAACCCAAAAAAAGGAATGGGAACCACTGCACTAAATACTGTTTCTTTCCACTTATTTACAAAATAAGATGCCTTAAAATGTGTGTTATCAGTCAATTATTCCATCATTATGCTATACAGTTGTTTTAAAAATAGTTTTCTGAGCAAATTGTTGCAGTCGGACAAAGGGGGTACTTGAATTCAGAAGTAAGAGAAAGGGGGTTCTTGAACCATTAAAGTTTAAGAACTGGTCTAGTTCCTGCACCAGGTCCAGACTGCAGCACTGGACCAGAACCCAACAGGAAGTACGACGGTTCTCCTTCTCGTCCTTGGCTACAGACTGTTTCCAGGTAACTGTGACGGAGCTGAAGCTCGTCTCAGCCCTCAGTAAGAAGCTTATCCTTCCTAGAATGTGTGCTACAGATTGACTGAGGCCGACCGTCAGGTGAGGTCAACACCGGAGTTAAGCTTCGGCTTACGAGAAAGCAACTAAAAGAACCTTTGGGTTCTTTGTGTTGTCATGTCCTGTTTTTGACGAGCTTTAACTGATGGTATTGCATAAGCAGCGCCTTCTAAGAACAACTATACTACTGCTACATATCCAGGGATTTAAAAACCAGATTCATGCACTACTCAATTCTGGGACTGATGAGTCGGCATCTTAGTGCCGAACTTCCATTTTTAGACATTTCTGTACATTTTTGGCAAAGTTACGTTCTCATTCAAGCTGTACTGAATAGGATGTGCATTGCCATGTTCCCGACATTGCAATACAATTCACGATTTCCATGTCACAATACAATATATCCTGATACTAAACAAGACAATATATATCATAATATCAATAAGTACAAAATTATATGAAATACTATTTATTTCATATTTCTGAAACTTGCGAGAACAAGTATAAATGGTAACCAACTGTAATTCAATATTAAAAACAAGTGGTATGTTTATCAAACTGTTAAATAAAAATGTTTTTAAAGTTAAACTTTTGTGATTAAAGTTCTTAAATTCTTTTAAAAAAAAAAAAAACATACATCTATAAAAGTATGGAAGCCAGTTTCTGCCACAAAAAAAAAAAAAAGAAAGTACTAATTATGAGACAGAAAGTCACAATTACGAGCTAGTATACTTACAACTATGAGAAAAAGTCATAATTATGAGATAGAAAGTCAGAACTATGAGTTAGTATCGTTACAATTATGAGAAAAAGTCATAATTATGAGATAGTATAATTATAATTATGAGAGAAAGTTATAATTATGAGACAGAAAGTCACAATTATGAGAGAGTTATAATTATGAGACAGAAAGTCACAATTATGAGAGAAAGTCATAATTATGAGATACAAATGGATCATTGTCTGTTACCATTCTGAATTACACTTTGAATAATAATATTAATTCATTCAAAACGCATATTTTGACTGTTTATTCAGTTCAGTTCTGTTTATTCAACACATAATACATAGTAGAAAATAGTACAAATACATAAACACGTCTTTATTGGAAAATATTTCCGTCACATTTTTGTATGTTTCTTTGCAAATTTACATTACATAAAAAAATAATCTTCTCATAAATATGACTTTCTATCACATAATCATGACTTTCTCTCTTATAATTATGACTTCACTAACTCATATTTATGATTTGCCATAATATTATTTTTCTAGTGGCAAAAATGGGCACCAATAATAAAAGTGCCCAATATGATTTATGAAAATAAAGTCCAATCATCTTCCAGTTAAAAAAAATGCATAAAATAGTGAGATAGTTTAACAAGGTCTGATGTGGTTCACTGGCACCTAGTGACCGGGAGTTTATGTGCTATGCATAGTGTGCGTTAGAGCAATTAAATGGATTTTTCTTTTTTAAAAAAAAAAAAAAAAAATATGAAAAAAAAATCGATGTGGACATTTTTTGGATCGATTGGTGAAATATTGCCAAATCGATCAGATTAATAAAAAAGTGCTATTATTTATTTTGAGTTTGTATGAATTCCCTTTAGGAGGAATTTAAACAGTGAACTCTGATAATGCAGCATCGTCTCTGCCAGCTGAGCTCAGCTGTGAAATATTCTGCAGATCTGGGATCAGCGCACAGCTGGAAATCTGCAAATTCCTCCTCGGCCAGTGGAGACAAGAGTTTAGAAGCACATCACGTAAACAACTGATTGACTTTAGTCCATGTTTCTGAGCATGAAATGAAAGCGAGGAGTTTCCTTTAATGTGCAGAAACCTGAAATGCCTTTTAACATTAATTAGTAAATCACAAGCTGTGGAAACATAATGCATAATCTATTTATGCTTTAAATGACAGGCTAATGTAAACATATATATTAATCAAATTTAAATATTAAGTAAATAGGTTAAAAAATATTAAATTTATTGTTGCAAAAAGATCAGGAATTATGGGAATAATCAAAAACATCAACTTTTCGTGAGATTTATTTATTGAAATTAACTAGAAATTTAAATAACTATAATATGCAAATCCAGATATTAGCATCTATTCAAAACAGCAAGAATTAAAAAAACAAGATTTTAAGTAGTTGCAAAATTTGGGAATTTTCAAAGTTGGAAACTCTCCATGTGATTTAACAGGACGTTTTAAAAGTAAAGTTTAGATGTTAAATACAGTTGAGGGAAAACATTTTAGCATCATCTAAAATATCAGCATCAGTTAAATATAAGTTACAATTTCAAGTTAATTCCAATAAATACAGTATATCAAATGAAAAAATGTATAATTCAGAATTTTTCCAAAATTCCCAAACTTAAGTTCCCGTGGAAATTTACCGTAAATGTTATACCTCAAAGTTTGCAGTGATCACATTAGAAATCCTCATTG
The DNA here is from genome assembly GCF_900634775.1 of Gouania willdenowi. Lineage (NCBI taxonomy): Eukaryota > Metazoa > Chordata > Actinopteri > Blenniiformes > Gobiesocidae > Gouania > Gouania willdenowi. The sequence goes on along the minus strand of NC_041053.1, from coordinate 37,429,101 downwards.
TTCTGGAATCAAACTGCAGGTCATGTCTCCACGTTCCATGTCCTGTTGCTTTAACAGAAGAAACACATCCATCATAAACGACAAATAAACAAAGATGCAGAAAAATAAACAGCGTTAGGTTTTATTTGGAGAGAGTGAAGGAAAGCTGCAGCACTGAGCATTAAAAAAACTAAACCAGGTTATTTAATTGTGCTGTACACGCTGTAAACATGATGCACAAAAACAGCACACAATGACGCAAATAATTAAAATGATTTATATTAAAGGTATTTAGGTTTAAAAAAAATAGAAAGCTTTGGGATGGCTCAAGATCATATCATGGATGAGGTACAAATAAAATATTTTAAAAATACTCATAGTATTATTCATTATTGTATTATTATTATTATTTTACTGCTAAATTATTAACTTGGCAAAGTCACTCAATGCAATTAAACGTAAAACACAGGCATGGTTGAAGGCATTTAGTTGTACAAATATTGCTTCTATTGTCGTACAATGTAAACATGGAGTATTAGTTCACAGGCCAAACAGAAAAAAAAAACAACCCAAACTGAACACACCGAGGCCCAGCAGTGCATTCTTTAGAAAACAAATCAATAGAAATTCATAAATAAATATCTGTATATATTTTTTTTTCAAGCAACTTGATCCAAAGACACATTTCAAATTACCTCATTTCCATCTGCGTTGTAGATATTGGATTATGGTACTGATGAGCTCTTGTATGTCATCACCTAAGCGTGTGCGTAGGGCTGCAAAATTCTGGGAAGTTTCAAATTTGGAAAACTTACTTGGGAATTAATGTTTAAGATTGTATGACATTCTGCAAATCCTAAAAAACTAATTTTTAATAATAGTAAAGTTCAACTTACGAATAGATCTGTTAAACTGTGTTTTTTATCGTAATGCGCCGAAATTCCGACGACCAAATATTTTCAGTTTTTGGCCGAAACACGTAATCTAGTTTCTGTCCGTCAGCGCATGTTTCTCAGAGATCCTTTCAGCAGTCAGTTATAGGCCTGTACATTATTATTTAATGTGAGTTAAACATTTTATTTATTTTTCTTTTATATTGTGCACTGTTGGAATGCCAGTGCTAAATAAATATTTTCATACTTTTAATTGATTTATTCTTTGAAGCATTAAAATGGATTTATACAATTGCAATGTTTTAATTTAAGGAGGTTAGTACACATTTATAGCAATAAATACAATGGGTCTAATAATATGCATAATCATTTCTTTTGGCATTTCGGATTTTGGCCAAGAGTTTTCGATTCGGTGCATCCCTACAGTATATCTATGTTTGGATATGATAGTTTATTTAAATTTTTTTAATTACTGCATTTTTCTGGTTAATTCTAATAAATGATTCCCAAACTTAAGTTCACTTTGCAACCCTACGCGCTCAAACCCATTCATGACCCAAGAAGTTTAAACCTATTCCCCTCCCTGTTATCAACGTACATGACCCAGCTGTTTAAAACCAGTGATTGAAAACCCTCATCTCAGCTTTATGTCAGAAAAACAGAAATATATTTTAATTTCCACCAAATCACCCCAAGTTATAAATCTTCTACTTTAAAATAAACTTGAACTTATTTCACTTCCTCTTTTTTTTCACAGAAAAAAAGAAAAAGAAAAGAAAGAGAAAAAAAAAGAAAGAAAAAAGGGAGAAAAAAAATAAAAAAGGAAAGAAGAAAAGAGAAAAAAGAAAGAAAAAAGAAATAAACGGAACAAAGAAAGAAAAAAAGAGAAAAAAAAATAGAGAAAACAGAATAGGAAAAAAGGAAACAAAAAAGAAAAAAGGAGAGAGAAAAAGAAAAAGGGGAAAAAAAGGGAAAGAAAAAAAAAGAAATAAAAAGGAGAGAAAGGAAAGAAAAGGAAAGAAAAAAAGAGATAAAAACCAAAAACTAAATCATTCCCACTTTGTGTTGCGTAAGCACAATGGTTTTGTCTGAGGTTGTGTAAATAGGAGGATATGTGAGATCTCGTGGGATGTGTAAAAATAACCTCCGACGCTTGTTTTGAGGTGAGAAACAGAACAGAGTTGGACTGAGGTGATTTAATCATGCAAACGGAGGAAGTTGTTCTTCTCCTTGTGGTCCCTGTGTTGCTCACAGGTAGGAGGAGCTGCTCGTTTGCAGTCACGCTCACACTTTGCTTTCACGCGTTTCTTTTCAAACAACGACATCACAGCAGCTCATTAAGACGCGTGCGCTGCCTCGTGTCTCCGTTCCTCCACTCAAAGCTTTTTTTTTTTGTCCAATGTCACGACTCAGCAGCAGCGGGACCGTCCGTCACTGCACTCCGTCACTTCCTCTTTCATCCACTTCCTGCTGCTGGTTAGAGAGCTGGCCGTTCGGCCACTGGCTCTCTTCTACTCTTCTTACCTGAGTGATTTTATGCTAAACCGCGGCCGCTGCAGCTCAGTCTATGCGGTTGCCACAGATGGTGAAACGGTCGATCTCCAGCAGATCTTTTTTGGGCGTCCTTTGCTTTATTTCAGGATCTTCTTGGGCCTCCTCTTCCTCCACTTCGTTATTGAGCGAGGGTGCAGGTGGCTCCGCCTCCGATTGTTGTGGTGGGGTGGGGGGTCGGCTGGGGGAAGCAGCAGGTAGGGTTTCCATGAGCGGGAGAGGAAACAAATCTGTTCTCGGAGCTGGCTGGGTGGTTACAGATGAGGAGGAGGAAGAGGAGGAGGATGATGATGATGATGAGGTTGGTGGTGGAGTGCAGGCAGATGAAGTAATCAGCTCCACTGTGGATTCCCCTGTAAATAGCACAGAAAACCATGTTTTTATGATTAAACAGCAGCAGATTGCACATTAATAACCACACATTAAAACAAGAAATCCATCCTTTTTTTAACAATTCTTCCTTCCTGACGTCTCTGCTGAATGAACAAGAACAAAGAACATGATTAAACAGCTGAAATGACAGCTCTGTGTGTCTATGAATAAAGCTGTTTGCATCTAAAAGCTGAGAGAACTCGTTCACCAACTTTAAAACTGCAACCCACGAATCAAACGTCATTTGTTCCAAAAAGAAGGAAAAAGGTTGACATTCAGGTACTTCATTCTTACTGTGATTTCTTGTGTTTGCCTAAAAACTTATCCAAAGGGACTTCCCAACACATTCCTTGTGTTTCACAGACTGGAAGTTGAGGAAAATCAATGGCAGATGTTTATTTTTGGGTTTACACAAAAACATCTGAGTCAAGGCAAAATTTAAAGTCTCGTGAAGTGAAGTCATATCACGGGAACAAACTACAATAAAAATGGAGTCAAAAGAATCACTGTCCTCCTCGTCTGGCAAAAAACTAAAGAAATCACAGTGAGAATGAAGTAAAAACACTTCTGTCTACAGGACTCCACTACCCATAATGCAATGCGCAAAACTTTTCTAAAAATGTCAATGACTACGTTCGAAATCACATCCTAACGTACTACTCACACAAAGTCAAAATGAGTATGTAGTTCACATTAGATAGTATGGAAAGATTGAGTATCAGGGTGTATACTATATCAGGACATATTTTAAAGACTAAATAAACCTCTGCTTTCTGCTGAGCTGCCACAAGGAGGGAAATTTAAAAAATGCCTTGATCATGGGCGTTACTGCTGTAGCATTAAGACACGCCCACTCTGTCAGCCCACACACATAGCATAGTGTCTGTAAATACACACATAGCTTGATGAACCCTTTCATTAGCGCTTTATAGAAGCACAGAGTCAAAAACATCACCACGGGAACGCACACAGCATTAGACTTCCTGAGTGAGGCTGTCAATTAATGCTCACTGAAGGGCTGTGATTGGAGGAAACCCTCTCCCTCCTCTCAGCTTTTATAGTAGGGGCGGGGCCAACAGTGAAAGCTGATGACGCAGAGGAATTTTAAAGACTGCGTTTCATCCAATAGCAAAATTCAGTTGTATTAGCTGGTATTCAAACTTTAGAGGCCAGTATATCTGACATTTTACAACTAAATACACAAAAGAGGAAGAGTGTGAATAGGATTAATAAACAGAACTACTCAATACCCAAATACATATGCATTCAGCAGAAAATTTTTTGGGGTTTAGTTACTCTTTAAGTATGCATGGTGGGCACACTAGTCATACTCAACCTCCCATGATGCATTGCGAGCAGAACCTAAAATTGTCCTGGGACCAGCTTCAAGCTAAAGGTCAAACATCCCCTTTTCAAAACAAAAGCATCTCTTAATTGTCTTCGATTAGTTTTTTTTTTTTACTTTTATAAAAAAAAAAAAAAAAAATCTCTTATTTTCAAGTTATCCAGAAATTTAGTCAGAAGCACAATGGAGGGTCTCCTTAAATCTCAGAAATGTCGGCATGAAATGTGTTTACGTGATTTTTATGGATCACATGACCACTTGTTGATATTCTACTTGGTCACTTTCTCCGTTAAAATGTTTTCAGAACTTTCAAAGGTGGAGAATCAACAGAGATATTTAGCCTCAGTGTGATTCAGGTTTCTGTTGTTACTTTGGTGGGAACGGTCATCACACTAATCATACTTATAGTATATACCAGGGATCTGCAACCTTTACTCTCAAAGGAGCCATTTTACCTCATCTCACCTGGATTAAAGTCCTCCTGGAGCCGGAAAAAAACCTTCTCAATGAAGACAATACAGTGAATGAAATTCTATACAGTTAAAATGACATAGAATACTGTTTGATTTCATGATTTGATTTATATTGATCATGTAAATGGCAACTTAAAAACAGATTAAAATAAAATGAAATAAATTAACATCAAGAAATAACAACTAAGCAGTATCTTGCATCTTTAAAGTGAGAAGTCTGACTTTAACATAAAAAATCTGATATTTTTCCGACTTTAAATTCAGAATTCTGACATTTTTCTCAGATTTCCAACAAAAGGGAATTGGTATTGCACTGCACACTTTTTTTAGTAATCTCTCAATGAACAATTTATGTCAAATTTGTGTTGAAATTCTGTTAGTTCCATGAATTTTCATTCCACTTTCATTCCATCATTGTGCTCTGTTGTTGTTTTTTCACAGTATTCTGAGCAAAATGTTGTAGTTGGACAAAAGAGGATGCAGGGGTTGCCCCCCCCCCTCAAAAAAAACCCCCATTGTAAACACAAAATGAATATTATAGTATAGTAACTTTATTTTACTTTAAAATACAAGTTATGCTGCTTTAAACCACATTGACAATTTTAGCAATTGAAATATTATACCCCCCAATTAAAATAAACAGTTTTTACTTTATTTTTCAATTCTGATGCTTTTATACTGGCCATGTAGTTCATAGTGCTGTGGACTTGTAGCTACATATTCACGCCAAAGCATTTTTCATTGAGTAAAGTTTTGTATATTTCTAAGTTTTGGGGCATATTCAATTGTACTTTATAATTTGTGTAAAGGTTTGTGTATTCTGTAGCTTTATTTTAACACATATTCTGATGACAAAAAGTATAGCCTGTATTTTCATGTCCCAAAAATGTAAAAAGTGTGAGAACCACTGCTGTAGAGCAGTGGTTCTCACACTTTTTTGGCTCAAGTACCCCCTCTCTCTTATTTCTGAATCCAAGTACCTCCTTTGTTCGACTACAACATTTTGCATAGAAAACTATTTAAAAAAAACAATATAGCATAATGATGAAATGAACGAGTGATAACACACATTTTAAAGAATCTAACTTAGGAAATAAGTGGAAAGAAACAGTATTTAATGCAGTGGTTAACAACCTTTTTTGGATCGTGACCCTATTTTGATAGTTTTCAATCATGTTTGAGCTCAGATATGTATTTGTTTTTACTGCATTTTAGTTTAACTATATTCACAAAGTGAAAGCATTGAAATACAGTTGTTTAAGATAATAATAATAATAATACAAATATTTACAAAAAACTAATTAAATTTTCAGAAATTTCAGGTGACCCCACATAGGTTGAAAAATAGATTTAGTGGCTCCCAAATAGATTTATTTCTATAGTTTTTATTATTTCCAGTCATCTCATGCCTGGGGGGGGACAAAGACCGACAATTTGTTATTTTTCCACTCTTCCCTCAAGTCCTCCCTGTCGTGCCATTGCGTAACCCTAGGGGTACAAGTACCCCCATTTGAGAAACTTTGCTGTAAAGTAAGCTACCCTCCAATGTCTAACAGGCCCACGCTCTGAAGACTTTCAAATCCTGCTTTAAATCCACTTTTAATCCTTTGCTTTTAATTCACCTGAGTTTATATTTATTTATTGGTTTTTTGATTTGGGGGGGGGGGGGGGGGGGGTGTTCTGAGCCCTGTTTAGGTTCCTTTAATTTCATTATTTTATTGTTTGTTAACAAAGCAGCAGCAAATCATCATTTAGAATGTTGTGTTGATTGTAACCATGACGACAGAACTGAAAACAAACAGGAGATGAAAGCAACATCACTTGAAAGTACCTGGATTTTTCTACAGTAGCACACACAGCTCAAAGCTCACAGCTCTAAAAACATCACTTGTTGTTGAACATTCTCTTGCTTTTGTTTTTTTAAAAACATTGACGATGGATCAAAAACCAGCGATGGACGTTACTTTTCGTGACTTTGGGGATTTTGAGCCCTTATTGAACAAATTGGGAAAGGCGTCATTCCCCCGGCCAAAGCCACCTCGTTGGTATAAGGCTAAGATGCAGAAGATGAAGGTAGACCAACCATCATCTCCTGGAGACAAGGGTGAAGATGAACAGGTGAACCATCCACCAGCCACCGTACCAGTGAGTCCCTGTGAACCAGGCTGCACACTGGTAACTGACCAAGCACCACCAGGGTGTATCACATGTGCAAAGAGGAGAAACAAAAGATTCTCTGCAACGTCCCTGTTGGAAGTACAAGAGAAGGACCTGGCCCAACTCATACTGGCTCTAGACGTTTCCAGAAAGGAGTTCCATGAGCAGAAAATTGAAAATGACGTTCTGAGGGCCGATCTCAGGCAGGCGCAGGAGAAATTCAAAAGTCAAAGTCACCAACACGACCAACTGTTGGAGGTGAACGCCAACATGTTGGAAGTGGTGAAGTCAAAGGAGCAGGCCTACTGCAGTCTGGAGGAGCAGGTGAAAGAAAAGGTGACCCTGCTGGAGAACGCCCTGGTAGAAGCACAGAACCAACTGAAAGCCAAAGATGTGGAACTAGAAGATGAGCGGTCCAGCCACGCTAAGAAGAAAACTCTATGGAAAAGAATCAGCCAGTGGTTTACCAGGAAAACCAAACATTAGAACAGTACAAACCTCAAGTTTTACTCCTAATCTCTATCCTCCCCCATGATGATTTAAAACGTTCCTCTCTCCTCTCTTTCTATTATTTTCGACTTTGAATGCAGGAAGAAAATTTCATTAAAAAAAGATGAAAGAGCAAATGAATAAACAAAATGTTTATAAAAATAATTGTTGTGTTGAACTGAGTTATTAAGTTGGGTTTGACCATGAAAATCATAGTATAATAACTTTTTTCCTCAAGAATTTTGACTTCAAAATTCAGAATTCTGACATTTTTCTCAGAATTCCAATTTTAAAGTGAGAAGTCTGACTTTAACATAAAAAATCTGATATTTTTCCGACTTTAAATTCAGAATTCTGACATTTTTCTCAGATTTCCAACAAAAGGGAATTGGTATTGCACTGCACACTTTTTTTAGTAATCTCTCAATGAACAATTTATGTCAAATTTGTGTTGAAATTCTGTTAGTTCCATGAATTTTCATTCCACTTTCATTCCATCATTGTGCTCTGTTGTTGTTTTTTCACAGTATTCTGAGCAAAATGTTGTAGTTGGACAAAAGAGGATGCAGGGGTTGCCCCCCCCCTCAAAAAAAACCCCCATTGTAAACACAAAATGAATATTATAGTATAGTAACTTTATTTTACTTTAAAATACAAGTTATGCTGCTTTAAACCACATTGACAATTTTAGCAATTGAAATATTATACCCCCCAATTAAAATAAACAGTTTTTACTTTATTTTTCAATTCTGATGCTTTTATACTGGCCATGTAGTTCATAGTGCTGTGGACTTGTAGCTACATATTCACGCCAAAGCATTTTTCATTGAGTAAAGTTTTGTATATTTCTAAGTTTTGGGGCATATTCAATTGTACTTTATAATTTGTGTAAAGGTTTGTGTATTCTGTAGCTTTATTTTAACACATATTCTGATGACAAAAAGTATAGCCTGTATTTTCATGTCCCAAAAATGTAAAAAGTGTGAGAACCACTGCTCTACAGCAGTGGTTCTCACACTTTTTTGGCTCAAGTACCCCCTCTCTCTTATTTCTGAATCCAAGTACCTCCTTTGTTCGACTACAACATTTTGCATAGAAAACTATTTAAAAAAAACAATATAGCATAATGATGAAATGAACGAGTGATAACACACATTTTAAAGAATCTAACTTAGGAAATAAGTGGAAAGAAACAGTATTTAATGCAGTGGTTAACAACCTTTTTTGGATCGTGACCCTATTTTGATAGTTTTCAATCATGTTTGAGCTCAGATATGTATTTGTTTTTACTGCATTTTAGTTTAACTATATTCACAAAGTGAAAGCATTGAAATACAGTTGTTTAAGATAATAATAATAATAATAATAATAATACAAATATTTACAAAAAACTAATTAAATTTTCAGAAATTTCAGGTGACCCCACATAGGTTGAAAAATAGATTTAGTGGCTCCCAAATAAATTTATTTCTATAGTTTTTATTTTTTCCAGTCATCTCATGCCTGGGGGGGGACAAAGACTGACACTTTGTTATTTTTCCACTCTTCCCTCAAGTCCTCCCTGTCGTGCCATTGCGTAACCCTAGGGGTACAAGTACCCCCATTTGAGAAACTTTGCTGTAAAGTAAGCTACCCTCCAATGTCTAACAGGCCCACGCTCTGAAGACTTTCAAATCCTGCTTTAAATCCACTTTTAATCCTTTGCTTGTAATTCACCTGAGTTTATATTTATTTATTGGTTTTTTGATTTTTTTTTTTTTTTGGGGGGGGGGGTTCTGAGCCCTGTTTAGATTTCTTTAATTTCATTATTTTATTGTTTGTTAACAAAGCAGCAGCAAATCATCATTTAGAATGTTGTGTTGATTGTAACCATGACGACAGAACTGAAAACAAACAGGAGATGAAAGCAACATCACTTGAAAGTACCTGGATTTTTCTACAGTAGCACACACAGCTCAAAGCTCACAGCTCTAAAAACATCACTTGTTGTTGAACATTCTCTTGCTTTTGTTTTTTTAAAAACATTGACGATGGATCAAAAACCAGCGATGGACGTTACTTTTCGTGACTTTGGGGATTTTGAGCCCTTATTGAACAAATTGGGAAAGGCGTCATTCCCCCGGCCAAAGCCACCTCGTTGGTATAAGGCTAAGATGCAGAAGATGAAGGTAGACCAACCATCATCTCCTGGAGACAAGGGTGAAGATGAACAGGTGAACCATCCACCAGCCACCGTACCAGTGAGTCCCTGTGAACCAGGCTGCACACTGGTAACTGACCAAGCACCACCAGGGTGTATCACATGTGCAAAGAGGAGAAACAAAAGATTCTCTGCAACGTCCCTGTTGGAAGTACAAGAGAAGGACCTGGCCCAACTCATACTGGCTCTAGACGTTTCCAGAAAGGAGTTCCATGAGCAGAAAATTGAAAATGACGTTCTGAGGGCCGATCTCAGGCAGGCGCAGGAGAAATTCAAAAGTCAAAGTCACCAACACGACCAACTGTTGGAGGTGAACGCCAACATGTTGGAAGTGGTGAAGTCAAAGGAGCAGGCCTACTGCAGTCTGGAGGAGCAGGTGAAAGAAAAGGTGACCCTGCTGGAGAACGCCCTGGTAGAAGCACAGAACCAACTGAAAGCCAAAGATGTGGAACTAGAAGATGAGCGGTCCAGCCACGCTAAGAAGAAAACTCTATGGAAAAGAATCAGCCAGTGGTTTACCAGGAAAACCAAACATTAGAACAGTACAAACCTCAAGTTTTACTCCTAATCTCTATCCTCCCCCATGATGATTTAAAACGTTCCTCTCTCCTCTCTTTCTATTATTTTCGACTTTGAATGCAGGAAGAAAATTTCATTAAAAAAAGATGAAAGAGCAAATGAATAAACAAAATGTTTATAAAAATAATTGTTGTGTTGAACTGAGTTATTAAGTTGGGTTTGACCATGAAAATCATAGTATAATAACTTTTTTCCTCAAGAATTTTGACTTCAAAATTCAGAATTCTGACATTTTTCTCAGAATTCCAATTTTAAAGTGAGAAGTCTGACTTTAACATAAAAAATCTGATATTTTTCCGACTTTAAATTCAGAATTCTGACATTTTTCTCAGATTTCCAACAAAAGGGAATTGGTATTGCACTGCACACTTTTTTTAGTAATCTCTCAATGAACAATTTATGTCAAATTTGTGTTGAAATTCTGTTAGTTCCATGAATTTTCATTCCACTTTCATTCCATCATTGTGCTCTGTTGTTGTTTTTTCACAGTATTCTGAGCAAAATGTTGTAGTTGGACAAAAGAGGATGCAGGGGTTGCCCCCCCCCTCAAAAAAAACCCCCATTGTAAACACAAAATGAATATTATAGTATAGTAACTTTATTTTACTTTAAAATACAAGTTATGCTGCTTTAAACCACATTGACAATTTTAGCAATTGAAATATTATACCCCCCAATTAAAATAAACAGTTTTTACTTTATTTTTCAATTCTGATGCTTTTATACTGGCCATGTAGTTCATAGTGCTGTGGACTTGTAGCTACATATTCACGCCAAAGCATTTTTCATTGAGTAAAGTTTTGTATATTTCTAAGTTTTGGGGCATATTCAATTGTACTTTATAATTTGTGTAAAGGTTTGTGTATTCTGTAGCTTTATTTTAACACATATTCTGATGACAAAAAGTATAGCCTGTATTTTCATGTCCCAAAAATGTAAAAAGTGTGAGAACCACTGCTGTAGAGCAGTGGTTCTCACACTTTTTTGGCTCAAGTACCCCCTCTCTCTTATTTCTGAATCCAAGTACCTCCTTTGTTCGACTACAACATTTTGCATAGAAAACTATTTAAAAAAAACAATATAGCATAATGATGAAATGAACGAGTGATAACACACATTTTAAAGAATCTAACTTAGGAAATAAGTGGAAAGAAACAGTATTTAATGCAGTGGTTAACAACCTTTTTTGGATCGTGACCCTATTTTGATAGTTTTCAATCATGTTTGAGCTCAGATATGTATTTGTTTTTACTGCATTTTAGTTTAACTATATTCACAAAGTGAAAGCATTGAAATACAGTTGTTTAAGATAATAATAATAATAATAATAATAATAATACAAATATTTACAAAAAACTAATTAAATTTTCAGAAATTTCAGGTGACCTCACATAGGTTGAAAAATAGATTTAGTGGCTCCCAAATAAATTTATTTCTATAGTTTTTATTTTTTCCAGTCATCTCATGCCTGGGGGGGACAAAGACTGACACTTTGTTATTTTTCCACTCTTCCCTCAAGTCCTCCCTGTCGTGCCATTGCGTAACCCTAGGGGTACAAGTACCCCCATTTGAGAAACTTTGCTGTAAAGTAAGCTACCCTCCAATGTCTAACAGGCCCACGCTCTGAAGACTTTCAAATCCTGCTTTAAATCCACTTTTAATCCTTTGCTTGTAATTCACCTGAGTTTATATTTATTTATTGGTTTTTTGATTTTTTTTTTTTTTGGGGGGGGGGGTTCTGAGCCCTGTTTAGGTTTCTTTAATTTCATTATTTTATTGTTTGTTAACAAAGCAGCAGCAAATCATCATTTAGAATGTTGTGTTGATTGTAACCATGACGACAGAACTGAAAACAAACAGGAGATGAAAGCAACATCACTTGAAAGTACCTGGATTTTTCTACAGTAGCACACACAGCTCAAAGCTCACAGCTCTAAAAACATCACTTGTTGTTGAACATTCTCTTGCTTTTGTTTTTTTAAAAACATTGACGATGGATCAAAAACCAGCGATGGACGTTACTTTTCGTGACTTTGGGGATTTTGAGCCCTTATTGAACAAATTGGGAAAGGCGTCATTCCCCCGGCCAAAGCCACCTCGTTGGTATAAGGCTAAGATGCAGAAGATGAAGGTAGACCAACCATCATCTCCTGGAGACAAGGGTGAAGATGAACAGGTGAACCATCCACCAGCCACCGTACCAGTGAGTCCCTGTGAACCAGGCTGCACACTGGTAACTGACCAAGCACCACCAGGGTGTATCACATGTGCAAAGAGGAGAAACAAAAGATTCTCTGCAACGTCCCTGTTGGAAGTACAAGAGAAGGACCTGGCCCAACTAATACTGGCTCTAGACGTTTCCAGAAAGGAGTTCCATGAGCAGAAAATTGAAAATGACGTTCTGAGGGCCGATCTCAGGCAGGCGCAGGAGAAATTCAAAAGTCAAAGTCACCAACACGACCAACTGTTGGAGGTGAACGCCAACATGTTGGAAGTGGTGAAGTCAAAGGAGCAGGCCTACTGCAGTCTGGAGGAGCAGGTGAAAGAAAAGCTGACCCTGCTGGAGAACGCCCTGGTAGAAGCACAGAACCAACTGAAAGCCAAAGATGTGGAACTAGAAGATGAGCGGTCCAGCCACGCTAAGAAGAAAACTCTATGGAAAAGAATCAGCCAGTGGTTTACCAGGAAAACCAAACATTAGAACAGTACAAACCTCAAGTTTTACTCCTAATCTCTATCCTCCCCCATGATGATTTAAAACGTTCCTCTCTCCTCTCTTTCTATTATTTTCGACTTTGAATGCAGGAAGAAAATTTCATTAAAAAAAGATGAAAGAGCAAATGAATAAACAAAATGTTTATAAAAATAATTGTTGTGTTGAACTGAGTTATTAAGTTGGGTCTGACCATGAAAATCATAGTATAATAACTTTTTTCCTCAAGAATTTTGACTTCAAAATTCAGAATTCTGACATTTTTCTCAGAATTCCAACTTTAAATTCTGACACATCTCAGTTTACATGAACACAATGTTAATGTATTTAAAGGGCTACAAAAAGTAACTTGAAGTTTGATAACACATGATCATGTGATCAACACATGCTAATTTCTCATTTCTTGCCACACATAAAACATGCATATTGAACCTGCACATTGGTGGTTAAATGAATCCGTCCCCACACTATTAAAATCTCTATTTTCTTCCAGAATAGTGTTTTTGTTGGTTTAGTTTCTTACCAGGAATTTAAAACTTAAGGTTAGCCACAGGTGCAGGAAAGTTGATGGTCTGTAGATATTGCAGCAAGTGAAGTAGGAAGGTGCTGAGTCATTGCACAATGTGATTTATTTTTAGGTTAACAAATTGTTATATCTTGATTTTATTTGTCATTAATCAATAATAGCCTCTGTAGGAAAATAACAACTCTTTATTTCAATAGGTTTTTTTTAAAGCTATAGGGAGCCATTGCAAAAGAGTCAAAGAGCCACATGAGGCTCCAGCGCCGCAGGTTGCAGACCCCTGGTATATACTCATTGAGTTTGTAGTGTATACTGTATAGAATGTAGTATGCCATTTTGAACACAACCAATAACAGTGTTTACATTGGAGATAAAAACAAACTTTTGAGCAGCAATTTCTAAATTTTTCCTTTCTTTCTGGAATAAATAATGTTTGACTCATTGACCTATGAGGCCTACACAGTCTTTATCTGATAAATTATAGCAACTTTAAACATATTCACACGTTATTAGACTCAAAAACATTGGATGAAGCAGCACACTGCTCGTTATATACATGGTAGCTTCTTTATGTGGATTTGACGCTAAATATGAAATATGATGGAGCAGGTGAAACTACAGACGCAGGAAAGTAGGAGGGGCTGACCTACACCCACATGACCACTCGGTAATAATAACAGACCTTCGTCATCACAGATGGTCATTAGCCCAGCTCACTGCATTATGAGAAAAACACTGCAGAGGCGTTTTCCATTTGGAAAATAAAGCAAACAGAATTATTCATGGTAGGAGAGAGGACTGAGAGAAGCTGTGTTGGATATGAGGAGAGTCTTCGGAGGGAGAAGCGACTCGCCTCAGGCAATCGGACTACACTAAAAACCTTCATTTCTCACTGTGGACAGAACCACTGCAACATGTGCATAGAACACATTAACCCCAGGATTACACACAGCCGCTAACACGTAGCACTGTAAAGCTATCATCTGTGTTACTTCAGGCTGTCATAAAGTGATGGCAGCTGATGAGTTAAGGAGTGAAACACGCTTTCAAAAGACAATCATTAATGCAGTGGTTCTCGATCTTCAACAAAGACATGAACATTGAAGAACAGTCATGTGGAGACAGGGCCATAGTATATAGTCATCTTAAATATGTTAATACTTGTTTTAATCAGAAATAAAATGCGTTAAAAGTGGCCAAAAATGGTGGAAAAGGTGATGAAATTGAAATTTAAAAACCACCAAAATTGGTTAACAAGTAGCAAATTACAATGGGAAAAAACGGTCAGAAAAAGTGGTAAAAAGGGTTCAAAGTGTCAATATTGGAACAATTAGTTTAAACTGGTAAATAATGGCCATGGCAAATCATGAAGGTGGCTATATTGGCAAAAATAAGCATGAAATATGATGAAGAGGTTAAAAGTTACAATAATGAGTCAACATATGCGACATTAGGTGGGAAAAGTGGCGGAAAGGGTTTATAGGTTCTGAAAATGTCTTGAAAGGGCGTGTCTTAAATGCTCCAGAAGCCCCGCCCACAATCAAGGCATTTTCTTTTAAATTTCCAGCCTAGACGCACGTCAGCCAAGAACTCAGGGTTTAGATTCTCTTTAAGTTTCTGATGAAGGTGCTTCAAACGTGTGGGTATAGAACACAAAACATGAAGTTTTTGCTTAAATTTTTTTAAAAAAAAAGGTTAAATGCATTCCTAAATCATTTTTCATTGAATGATATCAACAGTAGCTATGGATATGATACAATTCACAATTTGCATGTCATGATACAATATATCTTGATACTAAACAGTATGACATACATCGCCATAAATTGCCATATCAATAATTTCAAGTACCAATATCAAAAACAAGTGCTATGTTTTTCTTTTCTCACAGCTTTAATAGTAGCTGAGGTTATTTTGAAAACTTGCATTTCCACTTTAGGTCCAGTAATCAGGTTGAATATGGTGTTATTGGACCAAAAACAGCAAAGATTGTTCAGCTGTGATGTTATCTAAACAGCTTTGAGTTATTTAAAATAAAATTCTGTTCCTTTAATGATGATTATAATGTAGAAGGAGGAGTATTTGAGGGGCAATGTGAGCTTGAAATTACTTGAAAAAATAGTCAAATGTTATTTCGAACTTCTTGTCCTGCAGACAGAAAGAAGCAGGACAGACAGATGGTCGAGTCCAGAGAAGCAGGTGAAGTTTGAGGCACACACCACAACAGCTTAGCATCAAAAACAAGTGAGCATCACAAAAAGGTTGCTGGTTCCAAGCCCTTGCATGTAAATGTGTGAGCCACACTTTAATCCAAAGGCGTAAAAAATACTGATATATTTCACTCAAGAGGATCGAAGTACTGATTGAAATTGTACTCAAGTACAAGTACAACTAAGTCACACATAAAATACTCAATTAAATAGTACTCAAAGTAACGTGGGGGGTAACTTTCACCCCCCACGTTTATTTTTGGTTATAAATCTTGCCACAGTTTCCTTGCATATAGTAAACATCTCATGATTAACTATAAAAAGTAGGAGATCAAATCTTGCATAATTGGAACTTAATTTATTTTTCACAAATGCATCTGTATAAAATCAAAAGGTTTGTTAAAATGTACAATTATTTTTTAAATAGAAAAACACCAGTGAACTTAATTCAAAATAAAATTAAATATCAGACTCTAAGTATAGCTACATTTATGAACTCTGAAACTGTTAAAATAACCAGCATTCAATGCTGTTTTGGCACCGTGCATTACGTTTAATCTGATTGGTCGGCTATGATGTGATGTATATTTGTAGTTTCACAATGTCTGTTGATCATTTTAAAACAAAAAATAATAATTTTCTCAGTATTGGGTAGGTGTGGAAGTGTAATGAATTACTTTACTTATTTTAAAATGTACTTAAATACTTGAAAAATTACTGATTTATAAATATACTCAAAAAGTACAAGTACCCATAAAAGCAACTCAATTACAGTAACGTGAGTACTTGTAATGTGTCACTTTCACCTCTGCTTTAATATTTAAAAAACTTAATATAAATAAAACACCAGTTCCGACATGATGCAGCTTTCGTGATCCTCGTCATTTTCCAGGAGCTGAAAAACATTCGGCTTAAATCTGCGGGAATTTGGCTGCGGTCGACGGGAAAAATGTGGCCAAACTAAATCTGTGTGATTGCGTGTTTTGAGCATTCACTGCCAGGCAAACACTTTGTTGGGATGCGAGCGCTGTTGTTAACAAATGCATTCATATGTAAATGCACGACTGGAAGGCAGAACCATCTTTTTATTGTTCATTTCATGTAGAAAATCTGTCATAAAGTCACACATATTCACAGACACACGTGTCACATGTTAGACTTTTAGGAAAAAAAATGTCCAAATGCAGCAGCTTTGTGGATATTTAAATGTAAAAATATTAATCTAAAAATAACATGCAACAGCTTACAAGATAAAAGCTCCTAAAAGTCAAACATTCAACAAAAAAATAAATGAAATTCAGCATGTGTAACATTTTTAAAAGTCAATGGGTAATGACATGACTTAACATGGCACTGACTGGCTCTTTGCTTTAGCATTAGCTTGATTGCTAGCTTCAAATGCTGCATACTCAGCCGTGTGGTGGTTTCTTAAATGGAGAATGAGGTAAACGTTTTATTTGCAGCCCCACACAAAATTAATTATGCGTTGCACAAATTACAAATTGGGATCCTTTTGCTTTTTTGTGTAATTCTGCCAAACTGTCGACATGCTAGGTTGGACATGCTCAGTGCTACTGTTGTTGTTTACCCGTGTAGCAGACATGCGCACATGTACACAAGAGCTGGTGGGCGGGGCCTGACAGTCATCTCACAGCAGACGGGGACAGTGGTTGACTGTAAGACCTTTGTGGAGGTGGATAACAGGGTTGGGCTCAATTACATTTTAAAATTATAATTTCTTCTTCAATCATCCATATTCAATTACAATTACTTTGCCCAGCGTTTTTTCCAATTACAATTAAAATTACAATTCTTATTTTCCCCTGAAATCAATTCCAATCTCGTTCTCAATTACTAAAATGCAATTACAATTAATCACGATTACTGAGCCTTCTATAAATAAGCCCATAAAGCCTATTGAGTTAGATTTCCTTATCCATGAAAAAACTGTATCATGTTTTTCTGCAGTCAGTGTCTTCTCCTCGTCCTTCTCTCTCTGCTCTGTTCCAGGTGTCGTAAAGCTGATGATGGCAGCTCCTGATCTGTGGTTCACGACTCAACTAGTCTGAGACACTCTGATGTTCTATCTCTCTATCCTGTTCTGTTGGTCCTTCTCTCCACTAACCCCAACCAGTCGACGTTTCTTCCCGCTGTCGCTAAATCCTTGTTCATGTGGATCTTGTTGGGTTTTTTTCTTTCTTATCATGAATTTTATATTTTGATAAGCGCATTGAAATGACTTTGTTGCAATTTGCACAATACAAAGAGAGTTGAATAGAACTGAAAATATTAGTATTAATATTTTTGGAGTGGGTGTCCGAGCCTTTTTTTGTCAGTATACCCCCAATTATTATTATTTTTTAAATAGTAAAATGATCCTAACAGGTAAATTTGATATGAACCATATTTTGACAATTGTTATTTGTTTTGCATTCAATTACATTGTAAATGACAACAGCAATTGTAATGAATTATTGTGAAGGCAACATTTCAGCTTTCCTCTGAATGAGACCCACAACAGTTGCTCTGCATTGATGAAGTCCACGCTGAGACGTGAATGTATAAAAACATATTTAATAAAGAAAAGAGCAAAGGATAAACACAATGATCCTCCTCGGGTGGAGGAGTGATGCGAGAGGGTGTGAAGGGAGGAACGATTTTAAAGGAAAATTACTGCTTCTACCTCAGAATTTTGCTTATCAGAGTTTTGTTGAGACCTTGGGCAGAGACTGGTTTTTGCCAGCACTGTGAATACAGCACAATCTGTCTGTACTGCAAATAATCTAATCTAACATGACTCAGCAAAAAAGCAACGTCTCTGTTCAAAAGTACAACAAATAATGCAGACATCGTGTGTAAACATGACAAATTGTACACATGAACACACATTTGATGATATGATGATTAATATAATAATTGCCATAACATTATCAATAATTGGCCACAACCCTGGTGGAAAAGATCGGTTTCATATGCAAGTATCGGCCAATCGCAGATCCCCCAAAATCAGGGAAATCAGCACTGATCGATCGGTGCATCCTTAGTTTCTATAATTAGTTTGATTTCATTTACGTAAAACACTTAAAATTACAGTTTTGTTTTCAGTGCTACAACCAACAATCACACATTCAAACCTTTAAATAAAGGGTAAAAACCCTTTCCCGATTTCAAACACTGGCTTAAACAACTACAGGTAAACATGCTAACATGCTATTGTGCTCGTATTTCAAATGTCCCGCCAGTGTTTCAACAAACTGCTTGCTTTAGAAAATTACCAATACCAGCCTCCAATGAACAGTCTGTAATTAGTGTGACATATGCGAGATCGAAGAGTGAAAAAAAAAACAGCACATTGTGATTTTCCTTATTTGGAATTCCAGGCAGACATCACTGTTCTATTCGAGAGAGAAAGAGAGAGGATGGCGCAACAGGCTGCCGCATTAATCAGCAGGATGAATTCCCAGCGCGTCTCATTTAACAAATATCAATTCCTGTCAACCGGAGGGCAACTCCCTCTAGTATCAGCACTTCTTTCTTCTCTAGTTCTTAAATGGTCTTTAGTTTTTGTGATAAACAGCCTGAGTGAGACCCTAATAAGAAAACACGTGCTTCCATCGTGATTGTATCAGACATCTGTCTTCTTTTGCTGCATTAGGATCTCCAATCATGCTGCATGATCACTGCAGTTTGTGAATTTTATGAACCCAGGAAAGGGAATGTTTTAAAATCAGCCATAAAAGGGCATTAAAGCACAAATTATTAAAAGGAGTTCATCCCAAATAATATTTCTAATAACACACACCGTACAATGGTATGCAAAGCAAATGTAAACACACGCTTTCAAAAATAACACATGCAGAGGCTCAGATTTTCCATTTCAAACTTTACCCATTTTTGTTTGAGTGTTGACCCATTTCTGCATTGGTTCATTTTACGTCGTTTTTCTAGTGAAGAATCATTACATGCTTTTAAACTTCCCGAAATCATGCCAAACATGCTTAATAAAGTTAAGTGAGGTAACAATTATTATTAATGTAATATTTTGCACGAGAATTTACATTTCGTTGCCCGCCCGTTAATGGTGAATAATTGTGTGTAAATGTGTGATATTGTCCCAAAACATGCATGGTACATTCCATGTCATATTTCCACTTTATTTAGTTATGAATAATAATAATAATAATAATAATAATAATAATAATAATAATAATAATAATAATATTCTTGCAGAAAATGCAAGTGAAGATGTAGGTGTTGGCCCGCGTCATTTTAACACTGAATTAGCAAAGCATTAGCCTAGCAATATCATTATCCTTAGTCTAGCATTTGAATAAACGTAGCATAGCATTAACATAGCATTTGAATTTTCCTTGCATTAGCCTAGCACTACCAGTAACTTTGCATGAACATTGACATTGACCTAGCATTAGCTTAGCATCAGCATAGCAATAGCATTAACCTAACATTAGCTTAACATCAATGTTAACTAGCATTAGCATTAATTAGCAATAATGTTAACCTAGCATTATCCTAGCACTAGCATTAAGAAGAAAGCACTTTGTTTAGAGGAGGATTTTCCCGAAGTTTAGAAAAGAAACGCCCTCTCCACGTTTTGAAAAAATGCACATGCGCAATACTCTACCTGCGCCCAAGAAGGTGCGAGTGAGCCCGGTGCGTGACCTGTGCCAGGGCTCGCATTGCTAATCATAGCATACATTAGGATAAACTTCTCTGCTAATAACTACTAGGTTGATTATTGTCAAATCTGAATCAAAAGCAAACCACTATGATCCTCTTCCGAGTCCGTTTCCAGTTAGTTATTCGCCCTCTTTTAAACAATTGAAAGTGCACGTGTGCAGCAATCGAAAACTAACTAGGGATGGGCACGTACAACGGCCTTACGTCAGGATGATTGACAATTAGGAGGACCAATAGTCTTAATGTTCCAACTGGAATTTGAAGCCAAAATAAAAATAACATCCTCCACAATACCTTTAATAATAATAATAATAATAATAATAATAATAATAATAATAATAATAATAATAATGCCATTTCTGTTTAAGGACATTAATTCCCTATTTTCTGTCTGTTTTCCGTGATCACGGAAAATCAGAGGACCTACACATGATTTTGTTTTCACTCCTAAATATTTTGATGAATCACAATTAATACATTAACGATTCAAAGCAGCATTGAAAGCTGATGAAATGCTCCATAACCCAGTGAGTTTCAAAGGTGTGGACCTGAGCTCATTGTAAACAGTGGGTATGTGTGTGTTATGGACCGAGTCCTACCTGCAGCCGTGGGGCCCCTGGCAGGCTCAGCTTTGCTGGGGCTCTTGTTGGAGAATGGTGTGGAAGGCTTCTCAAACAGTTTGTCCTCCATGTTGGCTCTTTTGACGTAAACACACGACTTTCCCAGCAGCACAATGCTGTTCAACACTTTCAGCGTTACCAGCCTGTGGAGGAGGAAGTGTGGCAGTTAAGAGCGCAGCGGGCCAATCAGCAGCAAAGGAATAGAAAAGGTCAAAATTAGCACATAGACTAATGTTCTGATGACGACAAGCTGCTGGAATTGGAAACAAGCGTTTGATAAACAGCCACTTACAAATGGTTTTTCAGTGTTTGTCATTGTTTAATTTAATCCATTCCATCTGTCTGTCCATCTGAATCCCTCATTTGGTTTGTCACAGATGTCAATTACCACAGTCTCATCTTGGTCTGGATCTCATCTATCAACTGGCTTTCATTGCCACCATCAGCTCACATTCATCTGCTCACACCAGGATGCTAAAATGCTGCGTCCCTCTGTGTTTGTGAGTCCAGACTGTGACAGGGTGACGAGCGGCAGACGGACACATTCGGGTCTGTGGAGCAGTGCTCGCTGTGACAGGGAGCGTTTCGGAGTGAGCGTGTCAGCTCGCCTGATTCCTGGCTAAGCACAGTGGTCTGTTCAAGTCAGAGCTATTTTTAAACCAGGGGGATAAGGGGAGGCCAGAGATGGTACTAGAGATGACAACATTGTATTCTCTGCCCCTCAGGGAAGCTTTTCTTTGGTACGAGCCGAACGCGATTCAGCAAACGAGAATGCAGGATGGCTGTGAGGGCACAACGTTGATGCTTATGTAACTGTGTGGATCTGCCACTAAGTGTGTGTAAATGTGTATCCATAAGACTTAGTGAGCGTGTTCGTATTGTATCCTAAGCATGAACGTGCATGTTTGGGCCTCTCATCAGTGTGAGGATTCGCTCAACCAACGACTTATTTCAAATCCTGATTTTAAAAAATCAAAGATTGGGATGTAATGATGCACTTAACTCAGTGGTTCTCAACCTTTTTCGGGTCGCGTCCCCTTTTTTATACCACAAATTTCTAGCGACCCCAGGGAGTTTTTTTCTAGCATTAGTTTTTGATCATGTTTATAAAACAGTAGCCGGGATGAGTGCACAAAGAGACAATATATCTTTAACCTTCTACCCTGTACATATATATGTTTATTACTTTTAAAATTATTAGAATTGTTGTTATACTTTTATTTTCTTTGTTTTGTTTTGTTATTTGTTTGTTTTTCTTTGTGGCATCCAGCGTGGACAGCAAAGTAGGAATTTCATTGTACAGGGAAACATGTTTCCTTACTGTGCACATGACAATAAACACTTTGAATCTTTATACTGCATTTGTCTTCTTCTTACTAGATTTATATTTGAGAAAGTTTAAGTATAGAACACAGTTGTTTGATATTTATTGTGTGATGTGTTCATTTGAAAAATAATAATAATTTAAAAGATTTAAAATACAATTTTTTTGTGTTTTTTTAACCAATTACTAGACATTTCAGGCAATCCCATTTTATTTTCCAGGCGACCCCACATGGGGTCACGAACCTGAGGTTGAAAAACACTGACTTAACTCTTTTCAACTGGAATGCATAGAGATCATATTTTGGAGAAAAAAACATATTAGTCAAAATACAGATTATTATTCTCTTTATTTAATTTGTCAATATATATTTTTTATACTCAATCTTTCTGCAAATTCTTGCAATTTTTCACAAACAATTGCACAAAAGTCCTCTAAATTACACAAAAAATTGGTTACAAAATCAATATTTTTTTAAGTGAATTGAACTGATTTTAAAAACGAGGGCACAACAATGCTAAAGTTGTTCCACCTAAAATCTGTGGCCCACTTGAGGTCAAAATGTTCCATATTTGGCCCCTGAACTAAAATGAGTTTGACACCCCTGATTTAACATGACGTCACAGTGCAAAAAAGACTGAAGAGTTTAGAGGGTCGGTCAGTTGGAAAGTTGAAGACAAAATCCAAAGACTTACCCAAGATAAAACAGGAAGAGGCACATGTACGACAGTGCTCCCTGCACCTTCACGGAACTCAGCACCACTCGAATTAGCTGAGGAAACATAAAAAATATACACATGCATCTTTTCTTATTTGCAAACATGAATGAAAAAGTGGGTATTGAGGACTAAGGAAACTAATGTCCTGTCAGTTGGAAGATCTGGACTGAGACTTACCAAAACTGCCAGCGGCAGAGGAAT
Source organism: Gouania willdenowi (assembly GCF_900634775.1). NCBI lineage: Eukaryota > Metazoa > Chordata > Actinopteri > Blenniiformes > Gobiesocidae > Gouania > Gouania willdenowi. The sequence continues at coordinate 37,406,055 of NC_041053.1, read as the reverse complement.
GAAGCCCATCCTCCGTGCCACTGAGTCACTGTAGTCGGTGTAAGCCTACACACAATGACAGACCAGCACAAAATGCAGCACTTGTCAAAACTGAATTGATTTACTGTGTGGGCAAATGGATGTTTATGTAAGTAGAAAAGATGACGATGATGATGATGATGACTTGAACAGAGAGAAACATTCACTCACGTTCTTCTGTCGGCTACTGACGAGATCAAAGGCCAGGCTGGCTCTGTATTCACTGTAAACCTGAAGGACAAACGAGAATAATAATGCACTGTACTATTCTTTGACACCTTTCTAACGTGTATTCACAAATAAACAAAGAGCCTGTTTGTTGCGTACATCCGCAGGTATGTCATTGAACTTTGTGATGAAAGCATGCTTGATGATATCAACGGCAACTTCGGAGGTGACGACCATGAAGACGTCAGGGAGCAACACCAACAAGTGGTCTGAAAAGAAAAGCAGTTTCAGTTCTGGTTCTGGTCTAGTTCTGGAGTCTCAGAAACAACTTTATTCAAACCAACACACCAGGACCACTAACATACTAATCATAATTAATCTGACATCAAAATGAGTATGTAGTGCCTTCACATTAGATAGTATGAAAAGATTGAGTATGCGAGAAATACCCAGATGTACAATACACTGAATCGAAACATTTTTTTAAGTATGCACGGTGGGCACACTAGTCTCAACTCAACCACCCCATGATGCATTGCGAGCGGAACGTAAAATCGTTCTGGAACCAGCTTCAAGCTAAAAGTCAAACATCCCCTTTTCAAAATAAAAGCATCTCTTATTGTCTTCCATTAGTTTTTTTACTTTTGTAAATAGGGCTCTTATTTTGAAGTTACCCGGAAGCTTTGTCAGTAGCACAATGGAGGGTCTCCGAAAATCTCCGAAATGTCTGAATGAAATGTGTTTTATGGATGAAATGAGCACATGTTGATATTCTACTTGGTCACTTTCACACTTAAAATGTTTTCAGAACTTTCAAAGGTGGAAAATTAACAAAGATATTTAGCCTCAGTTTGTTCGAGTTTGCTCCCGGTATTCCCCGCGATATCACCTCATTCTGTGAGACTTTCAATTTTGCCCGCATTCAGATAATTCCGTGTAAACCCGAAAATAAAGATTTGTCATTGTTTTGCCACGACTTTCAGTGAAAACACCAGAAATATGTTGGGAAGTCACTCTGGCAGAATTTTGGGGAGCAAACAAGAAATCACGGTAAAAATGATGTAAAAACACTTCTATGCATCCGTCTACAAGACTCCACTACCCAAAATGCAATGTGCAAAACTTTTGAGACAATGTCAATGAGACAGTGTTTACAAAGGAGATCAAAGCCAACTTTCAACCTTTAACTTCCTTTTTCAAACAAAAAACGTCTTCAATTTATTGATGAATGAGAAACTGTCTTTATCTGATGAGAAAAAAATAATCTCCAACAGCTTTAACACATAGCGTTTTAATGTGTAATGTGCAAACAGATGTGAGATGCTTGAAAGTTTGTATTTTATACAGTCAATTCAATTCTTTTTTTTTTGTCAATTGAATTGTAATCTAAACCTATTTTCCTCTTTGTGGAGATGACCTGATTAACACCTTTTGTCTACAATATATTTTCACTTGGAGAATCTCTTCAACCAAGCTTTCATTGAGTCCAAACTGTTGCTGCACATGATGTTTGCTAAAGAAAATGTTACACGGTGCTAAACACGTGTTTAACCGATGCTGCGACATACACCCACTGGCACATTCTACTTATAATGTGGTTTATGCAATCACTTCCTGTTTGATGTTTGATGGGTTTCATTTTTTAATTTTGATGTAAAAACTGAAATTGTCTTCAATATTTAACCGTTCATGTTTATTTCTTCTGTCACTTAAATAAAAAAAAAATAAAATAAAGCTAAACAAGTAGATTAATCTTGCATTGAAACTTCAGAGGCCGACATTTAATAATTCACATCATTGCTAAACAATGCAATAAAGAAGGTGATTACCTCTGTTCGCTGACATTTATAAGATCATATACAGTGGGGCAAAAAAGCATTTAGTTAGCCATTAACTGTGCAAGTTCTGTCACTTAAAAAGATGAGAGGCCTGTAATTTTCATCATAGGTATAAATCAACTATGAGAGACAAAATGAGAAAAAAAAATCCAGAAAATCACATTGTAGGATTTTTAATGAATTTATTTGAAAATATGATGGAAAATAAGTATTTAAGTGATACTTTTTTGCCCCACTGTAAAGGGGTGTGAAAAAAAATCTTTTTCACGATATATAACGGTTTTTTGGGTGCCAATTTAAATTTAAAAATAGATTTTTTGGGGGGATAATTTTGTGTATTTGTGCAATATTTCAGTGGTTACAATGCTTTCAATGTGTTGCAATGGTTACTTGATGCACTTGATTTTATGACAGCAGTGTGTAATGCCTGCAATATTTATGTATGGACAGACATTTTATTTTCATATAATCTGTTCAGATCAGTGTTTAAACTGACACAATAGGATAAATTATAGATTTTTGTGCATTGTCAGTAACTCAGGGTGATTTATCCTTAATGTTCTCACTTACAGTTGTTACAATGACGTCATTATGTTGTCACGGTTACATTGAGACTTCTACACAGTAGTTTCAGTGAAAAGAAACTTGTTACACTTTCTTTTATGATGGCAGTGTGTAACACTGCATTTTCTTTTTTCAGTGAAAATGTGTAAAAACACTAATAATAAATAATAAATAGGATGTTTTGAAGCAAATAGTTTTGACTCAATTTGTCCTCTGAATGATCAATATCTTTTGATGAACATATACAGCAACTTGATTTTTCAACTCTACGTTTAATTTTGATATTAACTGGGTAGAATATCGTGATAATATCGTATCGTGACACGTATCGTATTGCAACATCCTTGCCAATACTCATCCCTAATCATAAATGTGTCAGACTGAGGGTGTATATTAATGTTCCTGTGACGTCTGTTTTGACAGTAAATCAAATAAAAGTGGTTTTGCTGACATCATGTGTCTGTCTCACACTTCTGTGTAAAAACTCTGCACATTATTTCCGGAGCGATTTCTGCTGACAGGACCCATATGTCAAATAGTGTTGAACACATTGCTTTGAAACCGTCACAGAGAGCAACTGATTTCAGTAAAGCTGTTGTAGAAAAATGTCCAGATCTTTCACTCCGCCTCCAACTTCAAACAGGGTTCCTACAGTTTCAGTCAAATTAAAAGTAAGACTTTTTAATGCCTTTTTAAATCAAATTTAAGACCGACTTCACAGTAAACACAACTGTAGAAAAAAAAATGCTACATCAATTACGTAGGGTTAGGGTCAATTTTTCCCCACGTTCAACAGGGGGCACAGTAAAATACACAAAAAAAATCCAGACTAAAATAATCAAAATTACTCAAAACACACAAGATGACTACACAAATGATGAAACAACAAACATACAAAAAATAAAATCCATTAAGAAAAATCTTTGTTGCACAGGCAATTTTCCCATTTTGTTGAGAGTTGCTGCAAGCATGACGTGCATCTGCAACCATGTCACTGCTCTGTAGTTGGTTCCGCTGTCGTGATTGCGCGATGTTACGTTAAATTATATCTTTTTTAAAAAAAATAATTTTACCATTTATTTTGATACATGAGACTAATTCCAAACACGAAATCATAATTATGATTGAAACATTGATTTAAGACATTTTAATGACAATTCAGGCCTTATTCTTAGATTCATTAATTTAATGTCTTTTAAGACTTTTTAAGGATCTGCGGGAACCCTGTTCAAAGCACTTCATTTAAAAAAAAAAAAACATAGAACACTAAACATTTTAAACAGAAAACAAAGACAAATGTGTCTTCTGAGGAGAAAATTGGTAATTACCAGTGTTCCAAGAAAACTGCTCCATATTCCTGAGACAAACAATGAGCAGGAGGACGTAGCTGGTGAACCGTTCTTTGATGTCTGCGGGATTAAGGAAAATATGTTAGATAATGCTTTTTTATTGTATTTATTTCGAACAAACCAAATAATAAAAAAGATGAAAATGAATAAACAAATCTCAACAGAAATCACTGTAAAATAAAAAAAAGTAAATTTCAAAATAATACACATTTGACTCGTTTGACAAGGTATAGGAAGAAGCCTAGACTTGTCCAGTCTTACCCCCATTCTTCACCATTAACAAGTGCAAAACCCATGATAATAAACAAAATAAACAATACAAATACATACTTAAATCGTGCTATTATAAAAACCGAACAAAAAAAAAAGTATGAACATGTGCCATCAACATCAGTGAGATTTACACTCTTTCCTCATGTCTATATTTTTCAAAGATACACATTTTGTAAAAAAAAAATGTTTCAAAAACTGCATTATATTCGTACTTTGTTTAATGATTTCATATACATCGTTCTACAAAACCACCCCACAAATGGTGACAGGACACAAACATACCCTCAAACTATAAAAATACAACCCATCCATAATTCAACTGAAGCTGGTAGTTGTATTCCACTGAGAGGTTTGTAAAAGAAACCCTGAAAACTCTCACATAAAGAACGACAGCAGCTGCATATCAGGTTTACAATCACATCCATTGTTATCATTTAAAGCAGGGACGTCCACACCTTTTCTCAAAGAGCATTGGATACATCTAAATGCTTTAGGATTTGCTGTCCTCCAGGACTGTGCTTGACACCCGTGATATGATGAAATGATGCAGCTGTAAATATTTGGCACAGCACTATCTGTGCTACTCACATATTGGCTGTGACTAAGCCTCATAAACAGGAAGTCTTCAGAAAAGGCATCTGATTGAGCCTTTATTCTCTTCCCGTCTCACTGGACCACCAGGAGATTAAAAAAAAACAAATAAAAAACTGGCACATCATGGTATTAAATTACACCGTCTGCCTTACTTATCCACAGCCGAGAGTAGATAGAAAGAACAATTTCTATGTAAAGAAGACTAATTGGGATGTGTGGTTGGATATTGTACCGCAGAAAAGACTTTGACAGTAAAATACAGGTGAAAAAAACAAAACAATAACCTACGGTTGCCCTTTTGGATGTAAACAATAGTTTTTTTTTTTCAGTATCTTTTCATTCTGTTTTCGTTTCATTTCGTTTCAATATTTTTTTTTTTCAAATGCTACTGCTACAGACGAGGTTTTGTCTTGTACTGGGTGCACGTAGTGATTACGTGATCACTACAGAGGGGATGCTTGTTCGCATTAAATATCGCAACTATACAATGTACGCTTTAGTAAACAAGTAGGTTTTGAATGTAATGGTCTCTAGCAATGGTCTGAGGTCTTGACCATTTACGTGTAATGACCTGTGATAGTGACCAAAACAACGAGACCATGTCCGTTTTATGTTATTGCTATTATACAATATATGCTTTAGCAAATAAGTAGGTTTTGAGTTTATTTTTAAAGGTGGAGAGAGTAGCAGTTTCCCGTACTAAGACTGGGAGCTGGTTCCAAACGCTCTGCCTCCTGTTCTACTTCTGGACACTTTAGGAACTTCACGAAGACCAGCAGACTGAGAGCAGAGTATTCTACCCGGACGGAAGGACACTAACAGGTCTTTAAGATAAAAAGGAGCTTGATCACGTAGAGCTTTGTAGGCTAACAGGAGGATTTAGGGTTAGGGTTATTCTAGATTTTACAGGAAGCCAATGAAGGGAAGCTAATTCTAGAGAGATATGCTCTCTCCTGTTAGTAGTAGAATAATCTTATTTTTAAGGGCAAAGCAGATGTAACCCATTGGTTAATGACAAATTTCATACCTACTGTTGCTGACTATTGTTCTCTGAATAAAACAACTAGATGAAGCCTCTTCTAACATTCTATACTACAAGGTAATCAAAGTATGTAATTTACGCTTAAAACGTGTCGGGCCAATACAAGTATACAAGTTGTATCTGGACACGCTCAGTGTCAATTATGTTTGTGATTAGATTACATACAAAGACAGATTACAGATTTTAACAGTAGACAGCACCTTAAACCTCATTCAAATCAAGACTGTTCAGGAACACACATTCAGGATAAAAAATTGATACTTCTCTTACCACTGTTGGACATTTGGAATAAATTGTTCTTCTCAAATTTCTTGAAGACACTTCCTTTAATCTCCACAAACTGTGTTGGGGAAACAGAAGAAAACAAATTCACACAGTTGGCGTATTTATGAGGGCAATAAAAAGTTGATCTTAATGCAGCAGCAGCAGGAACATTTCATCCCAGAAGGGCCAAATTTATTTCTGCAGAGAGACATCGGCGTAGAAAGTATATTTAATAGGATTCTGTTTGTGCATGCTTTTAGATTGTGCTCAAAGGAACATTCCGAAGCCTCTTTCAGGCTGATTATTGTGTGTGTGTGTGTGTGTGTGTGTACTGACGTTGTTGGACATCATGATGGTGAGCAGCGACTTGTTGTGGGAGTTGAAGGCAACGTTCAGTGTGGAGGCTTGGACCATGATCAGAATGGAATGAAGAACTGAGAAACAGACGCTCAGGAAAAAATAAAATACCAAAAGCAAAATATTTCTTTTTTTTTAACATCAATTGTTTTTTTACATTTTACATCATTATGGTTATCGTGTCATACCTCCTACGGTAGCAGATAACAGAACTGGCAACTGTTGAGCAGCATTTAAAGCGCCCAGAAGGCTCCACGGGAGTTTAAATCGGAAGGATACACACATAGAAGACAGCCATGAAGAAATGAGGGATAACTCCTATGCTGTCTCTCTTCCTTTCTTTGGGTTCTGTGGCCGTCCAGTACAAAGCATCCAGGATGTCTTGACCAAAGGAGGAAAACAGACGATCTGCAACCTGACAAAGGGGAAAGATCAAAAGTCCTTTGTTATTTTAGAAATAGTCTTCTTTATGATAGCAAAAAACAATGCAAAAATAGGACTGGAACTGTCTCAGTAAATTAATGGAATATCAATTATCTTGTAGTAAAAACAGAACGACTGGTGAGGAAGAAAACTATCTTTGCATCAGTTTGACACTTTTTATTTGTACTACTGAGCTTGGCTCTACATGGTTTGGAATGTTTTCCATTCTGGAATCAAACCATTGATAAGAAATCTCTTTCATATCCATATGGCTAGAGTTACAAGCAGGCGTTGTCAAAGCAAAAATGACCTCAGAACTTATTAATAGCCAAAAAAACAAACCCAGTTGAATGAGATTTGATAAGAAGTTATCAGTATACATAGTGCGTTGCAGATTATTGTGTATTCCAATGTTTGGAGAGAGAGTTTAGAGCAGTAGTTCTCAACCTTTTCAGCTCGCGACCCCCAAAATAAAGGTTCCAGAGAGCGGGGACCCCCACTGCACCTGAAGGTGGTTGAACACAGACATGAACATTGAACAACGGTCATGTGGAGACAGGGTCATCTATAAGGGGGAATAAAGGGGAGAGATTTTTGGAGTCCATCCATAAAGTCAGCAAAATGATGGTCCATTGTTCTATGAATCTGTGATAACCACATTTATTTATTTGTCTGAATAACATCCACTGTTATCCAGGAAGTGTATTAATATTTGCACCATAGTATATAGTCATATTAAAGATGTAAATCCTTCTTTTAATCAGAAATGAAATGGGTTAAAAGTGACCAAAAAAGTGAAAAGGTGGTGAAATAGGATTTTAAAAAACACCAAAATTGTTTTGAAAGTTGCAAATTAGAGTTAAAACCGACAAAAAAAAAGTGGTAAAAAGGGTTCAAAGTGTCAATATTGGAACAACTGTCGGAACAATTAGTTGAAATTGGCAAATAATAGGCATGATAAATGGTGAATGTGGTTAAATGTTAAATGGGCGGAAAAATAAGCATTAAATATGGTGAAAAGAGGTTAACAGCCACAATAATGGGTCGACACATGTGACATTAGGTTGGAATAGTGATGGAAAGGATTTACAAGTGTCGAAAATGTCTTAAATGTGAAAAAAAAATGTGTGGAAAAGGCATTGAAATTTGATGAAGTGGCAGGAATGGGAGTAATGTAGCAAAAATCCATTAAAAGGAGCAAAAAGATGGCAAGAAAAAAAGTGATGAAAATAGGTTAAAATATGGCATATTTGGTGTAGTTGCAGAAAAAGGGTAAAAATAAGCAAAAATGGGCTCAAATTGTTAAAAAATATAATCTTAGTTTCTTGAAGGCATCTGGGGACCCCCTCCTAGCGTCTCGCGACCTCAAGGTTGAGAACCACTGGTTTAGAGAACAGTACGAACCAATCCAAACCAGTAGGGATTCCTCTAACACTTCCAGAGGTTGAGTAAACTGACTGATAAATGTACTGAGCTAGATGCTGAAAACATTGAATCGCCCATGAAATAAAGTCTTCCAGTGTTGGGTGAGCGAATCGGTCAAACCTCCAACATGTTGTAGATGATGTAGAGTTTGATGACAGACTGTCCTCTGATCAAGTGGTACATCATGGAGTAGTCCACATAGTGCGTCATGGAGAAGCACAGCAGCAGGATCAGGCCCTTTAATATGTCGCAGACCTGGGCTGGTTGTAGTAGCCGTGACCCACTAATCACAGACACACACACACACACACAACTTATTGGACAAAAATAAAGGTGCATTTCAAGCCATTTTAAGCATCTGGGTGTATTTGTTTCTGCATGCTGAGAAACCAGATGCAAACACTAATGCACATGAATGAACATTGGTAATGATTTAATGACACATCTACCCACTTAAACAGGTACACAGATGCAAGCAAACATTTCAGCATTAACAATGGTATAAAAAGTCCTGATATATCTACTCAAGTAAAAGTACTGTTTGAAATTGTACTCATGTAACAGAACAAGTAAGTCATACATAGAATACTTGTGCTTTTTTTTTAAATATATGAATAAACACTGGTTGATTGATAGATAAGTAAAAAGTAGCTCAATTAAATAGTATTCAAAGTAAAAGTTACTGGTTACTTTCACCCCTCACATTTATTTTTTGTAATAAATCTTGCCACGGTTCCCTTGCATACAGTAAACATCTCATGTATAAACTTAAAAAGGCATCTGTATAAAATAAATGTTCGATTAATTTTTTTAAAAAAACCACCAATTAATTAAATTCAAAATAATAAAAAAAAATTATCAGGCTCTAAGTATAGCTAAATTTGCTAATATAGCTGGGAGTTGATCAGAAATTGCACAACTAAAAACACATGAATTATGTTCCATGTGCTATGAAACCAAAATTAAAAAATACTAATTTACTCAGTAGAAGTTGGGTGTAGAAATGTAACACATTACTTCTTTTAAAATGTACTTAAGAACAAGTAAAATGACTGATTTAGAAAAATACTCAAAAAAGTACAAGTACCCATACAAGCAACGCAATTACAGTAACGTGAGTACATGTAATCCATTACTGTCACCTCTACCAAACAAGATGCCATATGGAAACTTTTATTTTGAAACAAAACCTGAGAAATGGGCTTCAATATTTCACACAGAGGTGGTCAGAATGAGGACAAGCCCCGGTATCACAATCTAAAATCTCTGCCATTTGTTTAAGATAAGAACGCATGGCAAGGTCATTAAATCTTGTTCAAAACGGGACAAAACAAAACAGAGATAACGTGAAAAAATATAATATAATATATTAAACCTGGCTCCTCTTCAATACTGTGGTTCTCTGATAGATAAAAGTTTTAGCACTGTAATAAGCCTGGTGATGTTTTGTTTTGTCTGCCCTTGTGATATTAAATCTGTGTATTCTTCTCACCTCCCTTGACAGACAACGTCACGCTCGTAAATATTGTGCAACATTTTGGACAGTAGTGTTAAACGTAGGGTATATAAACCTATAGTGAGCTGTCGTGCTGTAAAAGAAAAAAATTTCATTTTTCTTTTTTGTGTCAAACGTGCAGCGTTAATAATGCTTAGCGTTGCCTGGCAGTGGCAGCTATGGAGCATGATAAGAGGAAGGCTGACAAATCCATAGGAGCCGTTATTTAATATTTGCCATGACAGGGATGACTGGGGGAGAGCTATAAAGGGCTTTAATTCCCACACACTGCATATGTCAGCAGTCTAAATGCCCTCCAACTGTGAACTCAATATTTACAACTGCAGGAAATAAAAAGGAAGTCTGAATTATTCACTTACAATGCATCCCAACTAGATGTAGTTAGTTACAGAGAGAAGTTGAGCTTTCAAATGAAGCCTCAGGGTTTCCTAAAAGGAGCAAACAGTCTAAAATACAACAAACTACACACTCTAGTCTAAAGCTTAATATTAATTATTTACCTTCACTATCTTAAAGGGATCCTCCACTGTTTTACAAATGTGGTCTAAAACCATTGAAATGTCCTTATTAGAAATCTATGCCTAACAACACACATTATTTTGCACAATATTCATTTTATTGACTTTTTATTCTCTTTCCATAAACAAAAGTGGGTTACATCAACATCTTTAACTTTTCCTGAATATTTAGAGCAACAAAAAGCAGCACAAATTGGCATTTTGACTGAAAAAGCTGCTAAATGATCTTAAAAGCAGGATAAACGCTCCAACAGCAAACAATGGGATGTTTACAGGCAAATGGTACTGTGTGATGTCACCAATCACGTGATTTCAAGATGGCGGAGCACAGGTTCTAAAACAGTAAAGTAGCCCCATTTTTAAAAGTTAATAAAATAAATATGGCAGTGTTATCAGCAGGAATTTTTTACAGCATAGGGGGACCGCGAGGTGCGCGAGCAAGCGAGCACCGCCAGCGCTAGCGTTGTAGGTAGCGGAGTCCGGGCGCTACCTGTCTCTTTAAGCTCGAACCCATTTTAACCAGTATTCACATCCGTGCACACATGTAGAATGATTTTTATGTGTCGCTACTACACTATTACGGTTACCAAGCAGAGGATGCACACAGGCAACTTTGGGGCAGCTAAGTGGCTGCAGGGGTCCTTGGGGTCCTCAGGTGAAAACGGAAACATCCAAGCACATTGACTGTATTAAATAGATGGTGCAGCTGATGTATGCGTTTCTTAGTTATACAGATTAAAAAGACAGCTTTAACAAACCGCGCACGCCCAGAAGTCCAAGTGTGCAAGTATTACAACGGTACCGATTAAAAAGGAAAAATCAACAGAAAAGCCGCCCTACGTTGGTCGAATCACAGCGTGGGGGCGACATCACTCCATAGGGAATCAAAATCACTCAACAGCCCTGGCGAGAACCCTGAATGGTGCAAAATAATGCATTTCTTAAGCCAAAGATCTTCTGATAAGGACAATTCAAAGGTTTTAGGCCACATTTGTAAAAACAGGGGAGGATCCATCTAAGCAGTGTGTAAAGTGAGCAGGAGGGGAAGTCATACTTTGGATGCACAGCGTGAAGACGTCTAGAGCAGACTAACTCCAGGCTGATGAAGGCAAACTGGCCTGAGTCAAGAAGAATGTGTGGATGTGTTTAATCAAGTGTCTCAGAGTCTGAACAGCTGAGCTCAGAGCCGTGAGGAGGAGGAGGCAGGAGATGAACATCTGGACTTGCTTTCTTAGCAGCATAAAACAGAGTGATTATTGCCCTCCAACCCAACAATTTATAGAGAAAGCACATATGTGCAAATTAGCGAGGATTGTAAGGAAGTTATAACAATGATTTGAACCCACATAAAAGCAATTATCCTTTATTGTTCTGTTCAGATGCAGATCATCAAACTGTGTAAGGAAAGAAAGTTTGACTGTTCTTGTTGATCTCACTTTCCATTTTAAGCCTACAGCGCCACCCTGTGGTTATGCAGTGAGCACACAAATATGACATCAGAAAGCAGAGGAATCAAAAGTTAAATTAAAAATAAAATATAAATTGTTTGTTTTTTATGCACAAAAATAGTGTACCAAATGGGGAAAACTTTGTTAATTGAGTGCCAAAAATACCTAATAAATGAGATTGAAAAATGAAAAAAGGTAAACAAGGGAAGTGGAAGAGTCCGAACAACATCTGTTGATCAAACTCTTCCACTTCCCTTGCTTACTACGACCAAAGAAACTTATAATGGTTTTTTTTTATATTTAGCATGTCAGCAGCTAACCCAGGGAAACCTTATCTTTTCCTCAACACATTCCATATGCAAAGCTGCTGCAGCACAAATCATCTCCTGCTATCTCTATCCTACAAGCATCATCTCCATAACACACGTGAACCATGTTTGCACTCAGCCATGTGCTGCATTCTGTGCCATTTATCTTGCATCAGCTCAATAGGAGAAATGTGACAGAGAAAGCTGTATTCCTCATATAAAGCCTTGGCTTTTCATTGGAAAAACTGCCATTTTGCTTATGTAGAGCAGAAAACTACAGGGTGAGGCTGCTAAAGTCAGGAGTCTAACTATCACTGCCTGTAAATGTGCTATTTTCTTCTCCATGTGAGATGAATTCAAAAGCAAAACATGAAAAAGAACAAACATGAAAAGTATTCCTCAGAGATCAGAACGTGAAGCCGCACATGAACGGACAAGATGGAGATGAAGGGAAACCAGTGAACGGACTGGAAGGCCAGTTCAGGACAATAATGATATCCAGGTTGGAGATGTTTTTTTTTACAAAGGAGCGTACCTGCTTCTTCTGCAGTAAGGGCATGTGCGTGCCCTGCAAGGGAAGGGAAGGGAAGAGTCAGAGGGCCAGTCAGGAGCAGGAGGGTCAAAGTTCAGGACTCACAGAGTGGAACCTTTAGAATTGATTAATGGTTCCTGGGCATCAACATAACACTCAGTGTTGCATCACCAAAAAAAGATACAAAGGACTATTTTTTTTAACCAAAGACCTTAAACCATGTGTGTCAAAATCAAGCCTATTTCACCTAGGGCTGTCACTTTAACACGTTAATTGTGATGAATTAATTACAGGAAAAATTAACGCACAAAAAAAACAATGCCATTAAAAGCTTTTTTTTTAGCACTGCAAACAGCGCGGAACCTCTCTTATTTCAAGAGTTCCCGGTATACCATAATACTGATGCACAGACTAGAATACAATAGTGGCTAGCATGAACAGTGAGCATGGACATGGACACTGCAAGCATACCGTGCCTGACAAATGAACAAACTCACTGGATAAATACTACCAAGTGTCTAATCTATAGTTACGTACCCAGACCTCAGAGAAATCTGACTATTGTTCCGGCACTTCCTGTGCGCAAGCGCAGTTCTGTCACTGCCGGACCTTTTCCACATAAGCGTAATGTGCCTGTGTTAACACAGTGTTAGGATGATTGAGTGGTCTAAGGCGCTAGACTTAATGACGTTTCCTTCCACTGATATGGGTTTGAATCCCGCTTCTGACATTCTTTTTTCTCCATTTTAATGTATTTAACACGGCAAATTCCACCCTTAAAAATACATATACGAAAAAAAGAAACATTTTAGGGGATTTCCTGGGTTAGGGTTAGGGACAGAGGGACACGGGTCTGGCAGGGACGGAACTACCGATATTCGGCTACTGCGTATGCAGACAGATGCACAGGAAATGCCGGAACTATAGTCAGGATTGTCTGAGGTCTGGGTCCGGACCAATAGCAACAGCCTAAATATAATCTGAAGTAGAGAGAAAACAATTTCAGTGTCAGATAAGTGTTCTTACTGTTTACGATGTGCTAACTTACAGCATGACATCTGAAATTTTATTTCACCTGTATTTTCAATTATTTGGAGATTGACAAAAGTACACATCAATATGACAGGTAGCCCTTGGTACTAGTCTCAAATACAGAGGAATGTAAATGACTACTAAAAACAAACAATAAGTGACATTATAAAGTCACTTTGTGATATCAATGTTTTGATCTGCCACAATAATGTAATTTAAATGAAAATACCTCAAGCTGATGGTGTTCTCAGCAATTTTTAGGTGCAATTAAAAAAAGAGATTAAATTGATCAATTAATTAGAGGGCATGATTAATTAATCACACCATTTTTTTTTTTTTTAATCTCTTGACAGCACTAATTTCACCGCACGATTATTGTATCAATCTAAAAAAAGAAAATCCTAATTGATTTTTTAAATCATGTTTTTTTAACAAAAAAAACACTTAATTGCGCCAACATATGCATCGCACGTAAACCGGTAATCGGTTAATAGGTGTCAGTGAAGCACATCAGACCTTGTTAAACTACCTCACTCCTCAATGCATTTTAGCTGGAAGTTGATTGCACTTTATTTTCATAAAACATACTGGACACTTTGATAGATGTATGTGGTTACTTTAAAAAAAAAATAAATAAAAAATAGGAACTTAAAGTAAAACTTTTTTTAAAAATTTAATTTGACATTGTGATAAACATACCACTTGTTTTTGATATTTTCATACTTGAAGTTAGTTACCATTTACTTGATCTCATAAGTTTAAAAAAAAAAAAAACTAAATAAATTGTATTTCATACCAGTTTTGATATAATCCTTGAAAATGTTCAGCTACATCTCAACATTTAAAAATTTCCAACACACCTAGACATGCAACACACCTCAACGTGCACAACTTCCCGACATGCATGTGGTTGCGAGGGCACGTTCATCGCTGCTTGCACCTTTAATTTCTGTTGTTATTGTGTTTTTTTTGTGTTTTTTCTCCTTGGCTTGGTTAACCCCAGAAACAATGATATAATTGGCTAATATTTCACCTGGTTATCTTTTTTGTTTTTGGAACAAATTTAGATTGGAGACAGAAAGATATTGAAAATTAAAACATTTTAATGCTTGGTTCGATGCACCCTAGTGTGTGTATGTGTGTGTGTGTGTGTGTGTAAACTGACCTGAAACCACAGCATGGCAGGGTAAGGACACGGAGCAGGGCTAGCAACACTCTGAGGGGCAGGAGGGTGAAGACGTAGAGGAAGGCATCGGCACAGAGGAAAAAGCCGAAGATCATCAACTGAAAAAGTCACAAAAAAAGGAACTCAGGTCAGATTTCATAATATACAATCAGTGTGTGACTCTTAGGAACAGATACTTGTTTTTTTTTTTTTTTTTAAATTGCCCATAAGAATAGATGATTTTAAAAAGATCCTGAAGTTTTCCATCTTCTTCAGTGAATATTACTGCGCTTTACTCCTCGTGTGTCACATGTTCAAGCTTTTTTTTTGACCATACTTCTTAAAAGAATCGGAATCTGGAATCGTTAGGAATCGAAATCCAAACGAGTATCAGAATCGGAACCGTTTAAATTCAAACGATGCCCATCCCTCATCAGGAGCCTCCATGCATTGCCACAAATTACACATTGGCCACTGTTAGACTGCCCTCCAGTGGTGACAATGAAACAATCGGATCAAAAAAAGCACAAATATGACGAGAGCAACATTGCTTTGTTTTGGCAGCCTTTGCCACCACGGGCTTGTGTGAAAGTGGATTTACAGCTTTGACCAGCATGAAAACTAAATACGGCAAAAGTCTTTTCGTGAAGAATGATTAAAGACTCAGACTCTATTAGGGCTGCACAATTAATCACATTTTAACTGTGATCACACATTTGGTCACCACGATTATATTAACCTGATTGTCGGCAATTTTTATTCTGTAGTAGTGTATTTATTCAGTGGTAAATTTTAAAATCTTTAATTTTTTTTATATTAAATTCCATTTAGATCTTAATTTTGCACTACAAACTGTACACATATTGTTTGTTTAAGAGTAGTGCATTAAAATCTGTTCGAGTTGTTAACTCTTTGACCAATTAAGAGTAACACTTAATAAAATTACACAACGACATATTATGAACAAATAAACAAACCTACTTTGATCTGAATTACAACAATGAATGTTCTTTTTCAGGGGTATAAATAAGGCTGGGTGATATAGACCAAAATTCATATCAATATTTTTGCACGATATGGTGATATACAATATACATCTTGATGTTTTGAACTCTAAAAAGGTCAATTTTGGGTTAAATTTGGTGATGAAAACTGCCACACAGGGACATTTATCAACAGACACTTTTAGCTTTTTCTCTTCTAAAGGACAGCACGTGTGAGTGAGTTCTGTAGTGTGGCTTCTTTAGGTGAAGGTCTGGGTTAGAACACACTCAGTAATCCATCTAACTGTGCTTTACACGTTCTCAGAAGTGGTGAAAGCAGTGACTCCTAAAACAAGTATTTTAATACAAAAAAAAGCTATAAAATGAAAATATATTGTAGTTTTCTATATATCGCCAAAATAGAAATCTCGATATATCTTCAATCTCGATATACAGCATTGCCTAGGCCTATATGACATGACATTAATATGTTTTTTAAGTGTGCAGGAATGGGGGTACAATGGCTTCAACCAGTACTTTAACCCCACTAAAGGGGTCACGGGACTCTGAAAAGTCTGAGAACCTTGTGCAACCTCTAAATCTTAATTAATTTGGATAAAATTAGGACCCAAATAATTTGGCCACATATGGAACCAAATGCAAGGTGGTAATGTAGACCAGTAGTTCTCAGGGCAAGTCCCCCCTTTGTCCAACTACAACATTTTACTCAGAATACTATGAAAAACAACTATCAAGTATAATGATGGAATGAATGAGTGATAAGACACATTTAAAAACTGTATTTGGTGCCTCCTGAATATATTTATTTCTCTAATTCTTATAATTTACGGTCATGTGGGACCAAGACTGACTCTTGTCTTTTCAGTTCTTGTTCTAATCAAGACAATTTCTATCATTTTGTGTATTTTGTTGTTGTTTGTTTGGTTTTTTTTTTGGTTTTTTTTTCCATTCCGTATATTTTTCTCTTATTTTGTGTGTTTTCGGTGTTGTTTTTTTGTTTCTTATGTAGTTTTGCATGTTGTCTCTATTATTTTTTTTTGTAATTTAGTGGGTCTTTGTTGTTGTTTTGTGAGTTGCAAATAATATTTAGTTTGAAATTAATTTTAACTAAAAATATGAAGCGTCATATTTTTTCATGCTTTCATTTGTTAATTTTGCCCTCTCTCTCTCTCAAGTACCCCCTGTAGAGCCATTGCGTACCCCCCATGTAGAGAATGTTAAAAAAAAAAAAAAAAATGTTTTGGACCACCCTACTAAGCACTCTTATTATTTCAAACCTTTATGATAACTGTGTTTATGTGAGTGCCAAAAGTAAATCTGTGGAATCATAAGCACATCAGTCCTGTTTCCTATCGTGTGTGGGAACAACTGAAACTTTACAAACCACTAAACCGCACAAATATATTAATAATAAGATGAACCTGAGGCTGAATCAGTACTGCACAAAGATGGAGATTAAAGATGAACTAGTTAGGACATGTTTGGGGTGAGGATGAAACCCAGATACATTCTCACACCTACTGCCAACTTTCAGACAAAGGAATGCTTTTGAAAAAAGAGATTTTTTATTGGAGCTTTTATTTCTGCAGGGCATTACTTCATTGAAGAACGAAACCGCAATGCTAGTTGTTACAAAAAATTAAAACATCTCTCCAAACAGGGTTTCGGAAGCAGAAGAAATTGGTTTGACCGTTAATGGTGAATTTGAAAATATCTATGAATTTAGTTGTTAATATTAAGTAAATAAGTTTTTTTATACAGGTAAAAAAAAAAAAAAAATTTTTTTTTTAGGAAATTTACTTTGATCTCCTGACATGTTTTGACTGTCAACTGTCAGTCTTCTTCAGAGGTGTCTACTGATTCATTTGATGTTTTTTTGACTTCTGCATAATCATTCCAGCAAGTACATTTAGTCTTCTTTTTGAATATTATGTTATGGTTTAATTTATTCAGACAACTTTTTTTCAGGAAATGTACTGAAAAACAGCTATTTTCAGGGAAAAAAACTACTATTTTCAAAAAAATGTCTTTAAAAATTGTTGTCTGAATAAATGAAACCTTATAATATTCAAAAAGAAGACAACAAAAAAAAACTTGCTGGAATTTAAAAACAACAACAACTGGACATACTGACAAAGTTAATGTTTCAACACTGTCCCCAAGAGGTCAACACCAGGTATTACAAAAATAAAAGAAAGGCCGCTATATGTTATATTTGATGGTGCAAGTATAATACCAAAATTTGTTGTTATTTTTTTTTATGCTAACGTGTGTTTATTGTTAATTGTATTTGGCAATTAAATGCATTGTAATCGTAGGAGTTCTTAATATTTTTCTTCTGCAACTCCTTTGTCCTGGGTCTCCTCCTAGGCTATTAAAGCAGCACTAATGACACGTATGTCTTCTCATAGAGGCAATGTCAAGGATGTGCAGTCGACCTTTTTTGGAGCCAAAATGTTAAGGTCAAGGTTGCGTCAAGTGTCAAAAACCAAACCTTTCCATATCTCTATGAATATTTATCGTACAAGTTCAATGATTACATTCATGAAAAGCTCATCTCAACTGTAGTATTTTATTTAATTAGCTGTACGACCTACCAGTAAAAAGATCGGTAGGAGTCAAAGTTCATGATGTCACAAAAAACAAAACAAAAGAAAACTTTCTTCCCTATACCTTGGCCACAAATTGAGATGCAGTGCTCAGACTGGTACCATTGAACAACATTTCCTTTCAATGAGTGACCTACCACTAAAAAGATCGGTAGGGGTCAAAGTTCATGATGTCACAAAAAACAAAACAAAAAAAAACATTTTTTTCCCTATACCTTGGCCACAAACTGAGATGCAGTGCTCAGACTGGTACCATTGAACAACATGTCCTTTCAATGTGTGACCTGCCAGTAAAAAGATTGTTAGGGGTCAAAGTTAATGTCGTCACAAATAAAAAATAAAATTAAATAAATAAAAATACTTTTTTTCCCTATACCTTGGCCACAAATTGAGACACAGTGCTCAGACTGGTACCATTGAACAACATTTCCTTTCAATGTGTGGCCTTGACCTTAGCTCTAGGTCATATTGTGGCTCAAGGTCAGTCTTCTGTTTTTCCTGCCTTGTATAACTTGTCAACAAATCCAAATACAGGTTGTCATTTTTGCCAAATACATATTTGCCTTCTGAATACAGGTTTTGTTTAGTCTTTACAATGTTCTCATGAGGTCTGATTAACTTACTCCATGTCAGTAAAAAAACAAATATTTTAACGCATTTCCTCCAGTTTGTAAAATAAAATCAGCATGGTACTTTTACTGCTTGTAAATGATTACTTTCTTAATTATTATTGAGGATAAATAAATAAAATACAGTGTTAGGGTAGACTAGCAGACAAAGAGGGACTTTGGATTAGATGATAATAATCTGATAGCGTTTGTACCTTCTCCAGCTCCTTGGGAATACGCATACAGGTGTACACTCGCTCCCTGCGCTCCGTGTACTTTGCCTCATTGTGTTCCAGGAAATAACCTCTGGTGAGCTCGGCACAAACAAAGCGTGTCACCGACGGATCTGGAACAGCGTGTGAGAGCATGCAACACAATTACAGCCATCAAAACAATGAGAGAACCAACATGAACTCTAAAGGATAGTCACAGAAAATATTGTAACACTTATTACACTTAAAAAAAAAACAACATTAAACCACAGGAAACTCTAAATATAAATATTAGTTATCCTCATAGAAAAACAATAAATGTGCAGGTTGAATGAACAATACATTACTTTTAAAGGCCTGTTGCTCTATATGTAATCACATCATATTATGCCTTTTAAATCCACTTTGATTTCCTGACATGTTTCAACTGACAACTGCCAGTCTTCATCAGAGGTGTCTGCTGATGGCTTTGAACTTAGTTTCCTTGACTTCCACGTAGTAATTCCAGAAAGATTTGTTTTGGGTTTTTTTGGACTTCTTTTTGAATAGTATGTTGAGGTTTTAATTCCATTGATGTTTCCTTTGAAGCTTTTGTATAATAATCTGAATAAATTAACCCATAACCAATTATTAACATACTATTGTTCAATGTTGTTTTATTTATAACTAGTATCACATCATAGCTTTGCAAGTTTGTATTGCAGACATTTTGGAAATTTATTTAAGTATGCTTTTATTCTGGCTAAATTCTGACTTTATAACTAACAAATACACTTATATTGTATGAACAATATAAGTATATTGTTCATACAATATAGTGATCCAAAACATATGTTCCCCTAACTGTGGCAGCTCTACGCTTCCATACAAAATATCTCAGGAAATGAAAAAAATATATAAATAAACAAAAGTTAACAGATTACTAATTGTTGTTTTATTTATAACTAATATCACACATCACAGCTTTGCATTGCAGACGTTTTGGAAATGTATTTGAGCAAAACTAACCACGTAGGCTTTTATTCTGACGAAATAGCTTCAGATGAAGGTTGAGTTAAGACACGGCAGCAGGTCTTATTATTAATGTATACATGTGTTTTAATTTGAAGGGGAAAACACTGGAGTCCCTGTAGGATAACTGACTGTAAACAACATATGGAACATCTGTGAGGGCTTTTAAATCAAACTACTGTGATTACACTTCATGTTGGAGGCCAAAGTATCTAAACAGAATCACACAGCGTCATAGTGTGACATGTGAAGCCCAAACGAGGCTAAACATGTCCGTTATATTATGCTGGTTTACCTGCTGACAGGTCACGATGCTCCTTCCTGGCAGCGCTAATGTCGTAAAACCCCAAAGTCTCCGGCAGCTCCGCGGCCAGGCTGACCTTCCCCGTCCTGTGCAACGACTCCCACGGTCGTTTCTGTCGCCTTTTTAGCTCAATTTCGGCTTCTTTCTCCCCTGACAGGTCGGCCCCTGTCGCGTCCGCCATTTTTACTTTAACTGCACGTGACGTCAGGGCAGCGTTAACGTAAAAAAAAAAAAAAAAAAGAAGAAGAAAAATGACGTCACAACACACTAACCCCTCTCTCTCTCTCTTTACATATACATATTTACATATGTATATGTATTTATACATATAGATATTTACATATGTATATGTTTTTATACATACATATGTATTCACATTCACATATTGTTAAGAAAATAAAAAGTAAGAAAGAAATAGGATGTTGTGACGTTTTTGTTTTCAATACAAATAAAACTTGATTGATCCCTCTTTATTAATACATATTTGGGAATTCGACGAGTGCTTTTGTAATTCAAGGATATGATCTGAACTTTGTTTTAACGTTTATATTAACCACATTAAAAAAAAAAAAAAAAAAAAAATCTTCAATATATATATATATTTTATTTTTTATTTTTTTTTTATCAATTATATAAACAAGAAAGAATCTGCTTCATAAATAAATTCACGTTCTCTGTGTTGAGTTTTTCCATCAAACAAAACCAATATGTTCTTGTCACATAGTGGTACCTTGTAATTTGTATCAATAGCATAGTTTTGTAAAAAAAATAAAATAATAATAACAATAAAAAAAATAATAAAGTATGGTCTGTGTAATGACTGGAGATTTTTTCTTATTTTACAATAGCTTCTGATTTAAAGGACACATAATGGATGAAAAATGGGGGAAATGAGCTGCACTTTGTAACATTTTCCCAAAAACAACACCCTGTCTATACATTGCTTGTATATAAAATAAAAGATGTAAAAAAAAAAAAAAAAAAAAAGAGCCTACAAGTATACTCACTGAACACTAAACTGTATACAGAAGTGGTAAAATTCACATTTTGTAATAAAACAATAATCATAAATAACAATTAAATTGAATTCTATGTAGCCACCTTAACTTATGCAGAATAAATCAATTCAAAGTTGTTTTGTGATTTCCATAAAGAGATGCATTATCACATCATTACCCATCCATAAATAATGAATTATAGGTCAAACAGATTTAGTATAACTGTAATGTTTATGTTAATAATGTATGCCCCAAAAAAAAAACCCATCATTAATCAATATATAAGTACTATATTCAAATACAATGTTCGTACACAAACTGCTGTTTCTAAGTGAAAAAAGAACGTGTTTAAATTCTTTGATTTTGAGTTGTTTTTTTTTTTGTTTTTTTTACAGCGCAGAAGGCTACTCTTATTTTGAAAGGGGGCATAGTAATCGGAAATTGATTAAATACCGAATATTACCGCTTGGAGTCGCTGGAGTTCCATCACATATTGCAGGGTTGAAAGTCTACCCAACAACAGCACTGAACAAGAAGAAGAAGAAGAAGAAGAAACCTCCTCCCAAAGTATCTTCAAAGTAAAGTTTCAGCTCCATTCCCAGTTTGGAAAAGTAGAAAAAAATGTATATTAATGTTTTGATCACGGAAAATATTACATGTGTTTTTCAGTAAGTGCAAAGTACACTAGTACGTGAAAACAAAAGAAGAAAAAAAAAAACAGTGGAAACCTGTTGCAAGTCCTTTGATATTCAAGATGCATTTGATTAAAATAAAACGTGTTTAGTCAAATGTTTTATTTTTTATTGTCACTGTTTAGGGTTAGATTTAGACATATTTTGAACATTTAGTTCACTTTTCACACATTTAGCTAATTTTTCATTCATTTGAGACAAATTCATTTAAAACTAAAAAATTAAAAATGCACATGTTGCCCTAGTTTTCTTCCATAAAGCATTTTCTATATCATTATTAAAATGTGCACACATAAAAAATAAATCTAAATTTTATTAATATAAAAATATAAACATTGCATAATTTCTAAACATTTAGCTTCACACTGAATGTGTTTAACATTTAGATTTTCATTAACATTTAGATTCAACATGTAGATTTAGATATAACATTTAAATTTACATTTCACATTTCTCTTTAACTTTTATATTTACATTTAGAATTGTTTTTCTTGTGTACAAATTTTAAACAATGATACAGAACATGCTGTTTTACATGACTTTCTGTCTCAAATGAAAAATAAATAAGCTACAGTTGAGGAAAGTGAGTGTTTTAGTCAAAAGACTATGACTAAAACTAAATACAATTTAGTCGTTAAAATCTAACACTGGATAGCTGCCAGTCGCACAGCAACCTAGTAAGAGTTGACTTGGAGGAAAAAATAAATAAATAAAATTTGATTTCTGAGGGTCAAAATAATTAAAAAAAAATCAATTTGTACCTAACAGAATTGATCAAATCTTAGCTCCAGATACCACAGCACAGTCTCTTAAGATGATGAGTCCACATCCCTAAATCAGGAAAAACACAAGGTTACACATATGAGCCACAAGGTCGATATAATTCTTGCCAATCAATGATTCAATGCTGTTAAATCACTTTAAGTCTTGATTACACTCATTATCCTGCTTTTCTAAAGTTTCATGGACCACATGACTCGGTTAAGATCATCAAATTATGATGAAATATTGAACCCATAACCCTCAATACAAAGGTTAGCAAGAGGCTGACAAATAACTTGTTATTGACAAGAGATGACAAGACAATACAAAAGCATTGCAATTCAAGAAGGAAAAAAAAATGCTGTGAGAAAATAGAAAAATGTCATACAAAAAAATGTTAAAAAATTTCAGAAAAATTTAAGCATTTGATGAAAAAAATCAAGCGATTGTTTCAGAGAGCCAGTTTAGCAAAGTGCATGCTTCACATGATTTGAGGCTGAAAAAAGGTAAACAAAGTTGGAAATTTTAGTTAGAATTTATAAAAAAGTGATTTTATTACTTTGCTGTGGATTTGAGTGTGAGTACTAGAATGTTTCCATGTGGCTCTGCTATAGACTGGTATCCCCTCTCAATGTATTTATAACTATAAATATTGTGGACTATTTTGTTTTGTGACATGACAAAAAAAAAAAAAAAAAAAAACACAAAACAAAAAACTTAATGGAAACAAATGCAATTCCTATCACTAAAATTATGACTACACTAATTCAAATATTTTGTCAAATAAATAGAACTCTACGTAAATACTCTGAATAACCAAAAAACTGTTATCCAGGAATTTTATTATTATTTGCACCATAATATAAAGTCATCTTAAAAATGTAAATCAGAAATAAAATGGTTTCAAAGTGACAAAAAAAAGTTGTAGTGGCCAAAAATGGACAGAAAAAGTGGTGAAAAGGGTTCAAAGTGTCGATATTGGCCAAACAGTGGTAGAAACTACTTAAAAAGTAGTAGAAGAATTAGCTTAAAATGGCAAATAATGGGCATGATAAATCGTGAATGTGGTTAAATTGGCAAAAATAAGCATGACATATGCTGAAAATAGGTTAAAAGTGACAATAATGGGTCAACATAAGTGACATTAGGTGGGAAAAGTAGTGGAAAGGGTTTATAAGTGCTGGAAATGTCTTGAAAGTGGGAAAAATGTTCAGAAAAAAAACATTGAAAATTGATGGAGAAGTGGCAGGAATGGGAGTAATGTAGCAAAAATGCATTAAAAGGTGCCAAAATATGGCAGTGAAAATAGGTTAAAACATGGCAAGTTTGGTGTAGTTGCAGAAAAAGGGTAAAAAAAAAAAAGCAAAAATGGGCTCATTCTCAGTTTCTTGAAGGCATCTGGCAACTCCATCCCAAAAGGACCACTGCATTAAACTAAAACTAAAGCAAATAAAAGCAAATTACAAAGTCTTCTGCATAGCAATGACTGCTAGCTTAGATTAAAAAAAAAATGCTCCAGGAATGGAACGAAGCATCACAGCAGGAATCCAGACAGACATTAAAGAGCTGTTTGCTGAGGTAATAGAAGAACATGAAACACTGGTTGTATTACACACCGATAACGAAGGTAACCCAGTCAAACTGCTCAACTTTGTAAGCACGGTTTATTGGCACACATAATGGTAAAGCATACATACCAGACATCAGATATGACACTGAACACCTCTGCTATTTAATGTACAAATGCTGTCTAATAATACTAGGTTCAAACATATTTAGAAATGTTAGTCTTGAAAAAAAAAAAAAAAAAAAAATGCACAAATAAATAATTGTAACATCCAATGGTTTTTGAAGAGAACCATCTGATTCTTCTTTCTCGTTTTCCAGAAAAAAAAAAAAAAAAAAAGGTCAGAATTATATCATTGCAGTCTCAGTTCAACCAAAGGACTACAGTGAACACAATCGCAGGGATCTCACAGCATTTCTGTGGGGCGGATGGGATTTTTTTATTTTTGTATTTTTAAAAACTGTATGATTGGTTTCACCTTCACGGATTACACATTACATATGATCACATGACTGTGGCTTGTGGCTGTTGATCACCTGTGGCTTTGGTTCTGCACTAGCTAAAAGGGGGACAAACATGTACAGATTGGTTGTGACGGAGGAAAACCAGCATCCATCCAAACCACCCGACAGAAATCCGAACCTCCTGTACAAAATAAAACAGCTGCCATATCCAAACTGCTCTCAGAGGCTTTACAGTGGACAAAATAGATTCCACCTCTATTTACAGAGCTACAACAAACCTTGTAACAGTGTTCCCAAGCTGATAAACCCCAGAGAAAAATAATCGGAACTGGTGTATTTTTAAAAAGCACATATATCAAACCAAATAAAACTTCTATAAAAACCATGCAGAGAGAAAAAGAAAGGCTTTAACATCAGTTTGAGAGTAGGTCGTTAAAGGGAAAGTAGTCCAATTTTCCAGGAGGGAAAACAGAATAAAACAACATTAGTGTCGGCAAAGTTCACATACTGATCGGCAAAATTACAAAGTGATTGAAAAAGATTGCGAGAAGAAGCAAAAATACCAATAAGACTTTGAACACAATCAAACTGGTTTGCATGAAATTACAATCCGTGACGACTGCAGTAATGTGTTAAAAACAATCTCGGGGACATGTTTCCCTCTGTTTGAAAAACATCCATAGCAGTGAAGGATGTTGTTTATTTATTTTTTTTTATTTCTTTATAAATGGAAATGGAAACAAACACCAGTCCAATGAATTACCAATAAAAATGCAACATTTTTCATTTGTAGGATGATTCCAGGGCTTTTTTTTGTTGGTCTCGGCTGCTGGGTTTGCTTCATTTTTTTTTCTTTTACGAGATATTGTTTGTTGTTTGGGTTTTTCTTCTTTCCTCCCCGTTGTCTACTGTCAGCCTGAAGACTTGTGACCTCCAGGTCAGCCAATCACAGGCATGGTATTCCACAATCCTCCAGAAAAAAAGATGTTTGTATCACACGGTCCAGAGAGGAGAATGTGATCCACAATTTTTCCACTGCATTCCTCAGACACAAAGGGGAAAAAACGTAAAACCATGCCTGGCTTTTTATTCATTTTTCTACATTACAGCTGCATACGACCTATATGCGTTCTTGTTTGTGAATATTGCTGTGCAGTGGTGCCAGTTCTCCTTCAAGATGCAGTGAAAATCCATATTTTGTTTGTATAATCTCAGTTGTGAGTGAGGAGGTCATAGGGAGAGTAGGTTGGGTTTTTATGAGGTGCAGAAGAAGCGTAGAAAGTTTGAAAAGTCCAGCCCACATGAGGTGGAGAATTTGATGTGTTTTCTTCCCCTTCTTCTTCTTCTGTCTTACTG
This sequence comes from Gouania willdenowi, assembly GCF_900634775.1. Classification (NCBI taxonomy): domain Eukaryota; kingdom Metazoa; phylum Chordata; class Actinopteri; order Blenniiformes; family Gobiesocidae; genus Gouania; species Gouania willdenowi. Next base: position 37,379,634 of record NC_041053.1, on the reverse strand, counting down.
CGAGGGTTGCGGTGCCGTGCTCTCCGGTTTGGTGTCCTGGGCGGTGGGTGGTTTGCTGCTCCAGGGGGCGTTGTTGCCCAGGGCCGGGGAGCTGTTGAAGTCGTCCTCGTCGTCGAGGCCATTGGTGGCGTCGTACTGCGTGTTCTCCAGGCGAGTGATCAGGCGCTCGTCCTCGTCTCCGAACTCGCCGCCCATGAGGGTCGGTTCGCCCACGACCATCACGTCCTTGAGAAACAAAAAAAAGCATTTTTAAAGACCAACAAATAAAAATGTAAATGTTTCTGCTTTATACAACACACAATGAAAAATGTTGGAGAAACTGTCATTTGTGCTTCCTGGGACTTATTTGTGGTGTTGGTTTTAACCCTCCTTTTATCCTTGGGGTCAATTTGACCCCATTCAATGTTTATTCTTCAAAAATTATTTAATACGAACAATTGATTAAGCATAAAATTATCATGATGATATTTTTTCATCATGCCTAACACATATTGCACATATTGGTGTCCCTCTGGGGTCAATTTGACCCCAAGCTGTTTTAGCTATGTAAAACGTGTGTGTGTCTGTGTGTGTGTGACCTATGTATGACCTTACATCCCCATTGGCCTGAAGGTGAAGCTGCAGGAAAGGTCATTCATTTATTCAAACTATTTTCATGAAATGTACTATAATCTCCTTTCGACTGGCAGCTGTCAATCTTCCTCAGAGGCCACACCCAGAAAAAACTCATAAGCATACGTCAAAGAGATCAGTAGATGCCTTTGAGGACGACTGACAGTTGGCAGTCAAAACAAGTTAAGAGATTAAAAGAAATTTCCTAAGAAATTTCAATGAGTAAAATGAGAATTTGGTCAGACTTTTAGCAGTGTTTCAGTAGTTCTTGTTTATGCTTATGACATACTTTTGATGTAATTTCCCCAAAAATAAAAGTTTAATTAGAAACAATCTGTATAGTATTATATTAAACTTGACACTGAACAGTTTTCCATCTTTCGAAATATCTGAATTTTGAAAGATCAGCGACACATTTCATACTTTGTTAATCTAACACGAACCAAATGAGCCAAAGTAACTTTAAAAACATAAGTATTTAAAGTGTTTGCTTTCGGGTGATTGATTACTAAGGGTGTAAGAAAAAATTGGTTCGGAGATATATCGCAATATTTCACCGTGCAATTATCGTATCGATCCAAAAATGTCCAAATCTATTTTGTAATCATGCTTTTTAACAAAAAAACACCATTTAATTGTGTTAACATATGCATAGCACGGAATCACCTGCTCACTAGTTAGTGAACCACATCAGACCTTGTTAAACTGCTTCACTCCTCAATACATTTTAGATTGAAAGTTTATTTTCATAAAACAAACTGGGCACTTTTATAGATGTATGTGGTTACTTTTCTGTATTGTATATATATATATATATATAAAGTATTTAAGAACTTAACAGAATCAGAATGTGTTGTAGAAGCAGTCGTTTAACTTTTAAGAAAAAAAAAATATTTGACAGTTTGATAAATATACCACTTGTTCTTGATATTACTACTTGAATTACAGTTAGTTACAATTTACTTGTAAAGATGGAATGTGTAATTATTGATATTGCAATATATCACAATGTATATTGTATTGTTTAGTATTGGGAGGTACCGCATTATGACATGCAAACCCTGAATCGTATCGTATCGTCAGATTCATGCCAATGCACACCCCTAGTGATGTCACAATAAACATACTAAAGTGAGCGAGTGAAGATTCAGATTACAGGATTGTATTCAGGATAACACAGATTGATCACTGATGCAACTTAATCCACTCTCTGCTGGGCTGAGACGTCGGTGGTTCTACATAGAAATGTTTGTGTGTGTGTTCTCTCTCCAGGGGTCTGTGCAAATGAATGAAACCCTCCCATAGAGAAAGTGATTCCCCCAATGCTTCAGCTTTGTACACACCCCAATCAATACTCATCATGTCGGACATATTTCACAGAGAGGGCCCTCTCTCCGCCAGTCAAGGAAGGAAAAGGGGGTGGTGGTGGTGGTGGGGGGGTTATCTATCTATTATCCACTAAGATCAGTGACTGCTGTGATGTGGCTGAGTACTGATGGTGAGGGATGTCTCCACTTGTTGGTGAAGGGACTCTCTCTGCTTACAAACAATCACTAGAGTGTAATTCTTCAAATCAAATACAGATCGATAGGTTTTAAATCACGGCTCTGCTTATTTGAGCATCTTGGTGAGTTGTCTCATCACAGGCCACGTGTCGTCCCCGCGCCGCCCACTGTAACCCAGGAAGAAGCTGTATACGTTGGAACCGTGCGCACGCTTCACTGGCCAAGTGTGTCAATGCTGCCCGTCTTGGGGAATATTCTCCACGGCAGCACACGCGCGTACACAATAACAACATGCGCACAAGCCCAGTTGTGCTTACCGTACCATCACACCTGAACACAAACGCAGACAAAAGGACTTTGAATACAGATCAACCCAGTGTGTGCTTTACAGCGACACAACAGGGCAATCTTACACCCTCCAGGACCACATAAAGATGAATACACGACACCTGATCAGACAACACACACACACGCACACACGCACACGCACACGCACGCACACACGCACGCACACACACACACACACGCTTTGATGGATAACACCAGCCAGGAGAGGCAGGTTATTTACGCACACCATTTCCAAACCCCCCTAGCGACCACTTCTACATCCCACTATGCCTTAATCAGGCTAATTAATTTAGGTGAGCTTTTCAACTAAATGACAATATCCACACTGATTTGTCAATTTGCATAGCTAATTAAGTCATTAGCTAAAAACGTGCTGATTGCCAACATGCTTCACCATCTGTTCTTGTAAGGGGGGCCCGTCAACCAACCTCTGGCCAATATTGGCCCAGCCCCCCCCCGCCAAAAAAGAATCCCTGACGCTAACAGATGCTGGCTAGTCGGGACTGGGGAGCTCTAATTGTGAGCTAATATATTGTTGTCAACTCGTCTTGTTGAGACTGAGCTTTTGTGCTAGCTAAAAACAAGGGTCTATTCACAGAAATAAACAGGAGAAGGCTCCACTTCAGCCACCATCTGACCAGGGGCTAATTGCGCACAGCAGCTAGCATTGCAAAAATAATCAATCGGACAACTATCAAATCCATCACATTAAATAACTATTTTGTGAAATTTAGCAACATCCACGCTAACAGATGCTGGCTAGTCGCAACTAGGGAGCACTAATTGTGAGCTAATTATTGCTGTCAAATTGTCTTGTAAGTTTTTGCGCTAGCTAACGGCAATGGTCCAATTTCAGAAATAAACAAGAGAATGGACATGACAGATCCACTTCAGCCACCATCTTACCAGGGGCTAACTGTGCACAGCAGCTAGCATTGTGAAAGTAATTAATCAGGACAACTATCAAATCCATCACAATAAAGAACTGTTTTGTGAAAATTAGCAACATCCACGCTAAAAGATGTTGGCTAGCCAGGAATGGGGAGTGCTAACTGTGAGCTAAATATTGCTGTCAACTCATCTTGTTGCAAGTAAGCTATTGTGCTAGCTAACAACAAGGGTCAGTTCGCAGAAATGAACAGGAAAATGGACATGGCGGCTCTAACTGCGCACAGCAGCTAGCATTGCAAAAGTAATTAATCAGAACAACGATCAAATCCATTCCATTAAAGAACTATTTTGTGAAATTTAGCAACATCCACGCTAACGTGGTTAGTCGGGACTGGAGAGCGCTAATTATGAGCTAATATGTTGCTGTCAAGCTTTTGTGCTAGCTAAAAACAAGGGTCCATTTGCAGAAATAAACAGGAGAATGGACATGACGGCTTCACTTTAGCTGCCATCTTACCAGGGGCTAACTATGCACAGCAGCTAGCATTGTCAAAGTCATTAATCAGGACAACTATACAATACATAACATTAAAAAACTATTTTGTGAAATTGAGCAACATGCACAACTTGGGGTATGTTAATATATAAAAAACATCCAAACATAATAAAATATAATGAGAAATAAAACATACTGGCACATGTTTTTGAAGTTGGCCCTGGTAAAAATGTCAGCCATTTTTAGGCCATTCCGAGCTACCAAACCAAACCATTTGTATTTCTTTTCTCCCAATGCTGTTTAGCTATTGCCTGAGCCATGTTGTTAGCATATTATCACAGAGATTAGCTAAGGGGAAAAAAGGAGAGGGAAGTGGGAATTAAGGGGGAATGAGATAACGATAAAATATCATCTAAGTTTCACTCGATGGCTGAAACGGCTCCAACCCATGCTGTGTATTCTCATACCGTTCTACCAAAACAAGCACCACCCTCCACCAATCGGAGCGCTCATCTATTGGATCCGACCACACACCAGTCTTCGCTCTAAATCAATGACACTGACACAGACCCCCCCCCCCCCCCCCACCCACCCACTTTTCTATCCTTTGGACCAATTTTGATAAACAGGTATTCAGATCACCACACATCCTATTACACTCTGGTACTAGGGAAAGAAAATCACAATTTGGCTCTCGGAAAACTGGCTCCAAACACCTTCAAATAGTTCCAACCCCACTAAAAAGCACCCCGTGTGTGTAAGGAATAAAAATCTGCTGCCGAAACCTTTTCATATTTTATATTTAGTCAATTTCGTATCATCAGTAGCTTCATTTTACATAACCTTGTTTCTAAAAGGACTAAAATAATTGATTGTCGCCTTTTTTTTGGTATGATTATGGATCCTCCTTGGTCTGAAATAAATAAAACTCTAATATTATAAACACATCTCTGCAGAACATGAAATTTGTGCTCAAATCGACCAAAACAATGATGAACACTGCTTTCCATTTGGTGAGTAAACCTGGCAATACAATGCATTTATAACGTAACAACATTCTTTAGATTTGGGCCTCATAAAGGTGAGGAATGTTACACTGTATATTTATGCATTCCTGATCTTTAAAAACAAACCACGTGTCTTGTACGGTGAAGATAATTGTTTCACATTTGCATGTTGAGACCATATGTTGTGCTCTGGGACATTATCTAAAATCTTGTTACGCAGCAAACTCAAACTCAGCTGACTGATGTATACACTGGAGAGGTGGGTGTGTCAAATAAGATTATTTCAGTCTCTAATTTGAGTCATGTGGCCGGCAGAACCTTCTACATGTTTTTTTAGGGCTGGGATTTTAAACGTGTTTATTGTGAATAATTAATTACAGAAATTAAAATAATGCAGTAAATCACTTCCTTTTTTAAAACTCTGAACAGTGCGAAATCTTCCTCATTGCACGAGTTCCCGAAGAACCCGATAAGAAGTCTATTTATTTCATGCCAACTGTTTTGCAATCTTCCTCAGGAATGTTTTGAACTATGTGTTGTTTTTCATTTTAATACACAAAAACACATTTGTTATAGAAAGTTTACAAAAAATCCAGAAAAGCATTAATGTAGCTTACTTAAATTAAATTTTTTGCTTTGTGAACAATGCAATGGTAATATTCTTTATACATATTGCACATTATTTCAGCAGTTGGTGATGAAAATAATAAACACATATTTTGATGTTTAAGCTCATTTATTGTTTTTTATTGATTCATTAGTCATATACTAAAATCCATTTGAATTGGAAAAACGTTGCTTCCCGTGTCAAATAAACACTCTTCACTACAGACCAGCAAATACAGCCTAAGAAATCCATTTATGTTTATTTTTTACCAAAAGCAAGATTAGAAGTTGAACAAAGTTCATTTGTGGAATAATGTTGATAAAGAAATAAAAATGAGTGACACTAATTAATTTCAAAAAGAAAATGTCACAATATATTTTAGATAGTTACGTGAAGCAGCAGGAATACTGTATGTTTGTGTTTTTTGTTAAACGTTGTACATAAAAGTACATATATATATATGCATATATATATATATATATTTGCATTATTTGAAAATGTACTTATGTACTTACTGAATTAATTATTATTCCATGTCTATCATGGAAAAGGTCACTTGAATGCTATTTACGTTGGGCATATAAGCATTTTTGCTTCTGCCTGTTTATGTATATATTTAAATTTGATTGATGTTTGAATATTTTTTTTGTTAGACTTGAAAGAAAAACCGAATTATTGTTATGCAATTCTTTAGATTAATCAAGATTATTTAATTATAAAGTTTATAATGAATTATATATATATATATATATATATATATATATATATATATATATATATATATTTTAATTGCATCCCATCACTATTGGTAGTTATTTTGTCTCCTGTTTTCCACAATGACAACAAGAAACAAATAAACTGCAGATAAATACTCAGAATTAGAAAAAAATAACCCTACAAATTAGTTTTATTCACACCACTAGAGGTCCGTGTTGCTCACCCTAACACCCCCCCAGCCTTTGCCAGCCATTGGTTACCCCCCACCCCCACCCCCTCACACAACCATCACCCCCCCCCTTTCCATTGTGGTCCATCCTTATTGGCATTGGGCTCACGTAGACTTGTGTTCAGCCACAAACGCACAACTTCTTAGACAAAGACAGCAGACGCACAACATATGTAACCAGCGTGGTAGTCTATAAAAAGAGTGTGAATGCACAAAATGAGTGGCAGGCCTAGTGTGTGTGTGTGTGTGTGTGTGTGTGTGTTGGTGGTGGTGGTGCAGGAGTTGGTGGCTTGGGGGGGGGGGGGCAGTGATGGAGTAGAGAGAGCGTGCATGAGAAGGAGAAAGGAGCCGGGGGTGGATGGTGTGTATACAGATATCGGCGATAATGAGAGCTGGCACGGAGCCATGCTGCCTTCTAGAGAGAAAACAATCTGTGTGTGTGTGTGTGTGTGTGTGTGTGTGCATCGCGTATGTGTGAAACAGTGGCAAAGAAAAAAAGAAAGAAAGTAAAAAGAAAGAGGGCGAGAGTAAAAAGACAGCTAATAAAAGCACAGATAGGGATGGGAAAGGTATGAACCCAACGTGTCTCCTCTATTCAAAAATAACAACAAATAAACAACCTCTATGACAGGGGTTCTCAACTCTGGTTAGGGACCCACTATCTGCCTATTTTTACAACTAGCCATGACCAATTAGCTGTAAAATGTACAAAATGCACAAAAAAAAAATAAATACTATTATCAGTTAAAAAATGACAAACAAAAAAATATTATGCTTTAGAAAAGTTATCAGTTTCACCTTTACTTTTCTTTCAAGGTAAAGTTAGTCTGTGGAGGTTCCCAGTCAAGGGTGTCAAACTCATTTTAGTTCAGGGGCCAAATATGGAGCAGTTTGATCACAAGTGGGCCACAGAATTTATGCAGGAAAATGAGTGATTTCAACATTATTGTGTCCTCGTTTACACTTCTACGTCTATATAAAATACTAAATATATAAGAAACAGACAATATCCAAGCAATAGGTGACAGATATCAGTCCCAACAGGATCTTCACTTTAAATTTCCTAGATTGGTGACCAAAAAAGAATTTTGAGGGTTCCTCTGGCCCCAATTAGATTCTTCAAAGGGCCCAATTTGGCCCCCTGGGCCTTGGGTTTGACACGTGTTCAAAGTAATTAATTTCATGGATGATAAAGACAAGATCTCTGCTTTACCATATTTCCCTTTTTACACAGATAATTCACTGAAAATAGCAAATATATACACATCTAAACCTACAATATGAAAAAGTATCATCATGTTTTTAAGTGTTTTTTTTTTTTTTTTTTTTAGTTAAAATAAACTTTATTCTGAAGGGATAATCAGCTTGAGACATGTTTATATTAATGAGAGCAAAGTATTTCTACTTAAATACTTTAAAAATAATAATAAACACAGTGGAACATAAATAATAATCTGAGGAATTGTAATTGATTTCTTGTTTCACATTTAAATTTCTTGAGTGTTCATACGTACACTCGGATTGATTTATAGGAAAGCAGTAAGAGTTTTTAATTCCCCATTAAGCAGAATTAGTGCTGTGTGCAAGATGAACACATATTACTGCCATCAGAGACACTTTAACATCACTGGATCCATGTTTTATGTTTCCTTTCCACACACTTTGAGCAGCTCAGAACTGATCTGTGTTAAAAAAAAAAGGTTAAAGAAAGTAGGTGTGCAGAGCCGTAAATAGTAATGAAACTAATAAAGTATGTGTATAATGATGAGCACTGAATGGAGAAGTGCACAGATATATAAAAGGGAGTGTAGTGCATAGTGTAACACTACATAACAGGACTCCAAAAATGCACAAATCGAAAACAAACATTCTGAAAAGGACAGAAAAACACACAAAACATCAACATATTTGCAAAGCGACCACAAAACACAAAATGCCAACAGTATTACACAAAACAAATATATATATATATATTGAAAACAACAAAAATGCAAAACATTATTCCAAGATATGTACAACAAACATTCTGAAAAGGACAGAAAAACACCACAAAAAAACAACACATTTACAAAGAGAGAACAAACCACACAAAATGCCAACAGAATTACACAAATGGACAGAAAAAATACAAAAAACAACAACAATAATATGGAAAATGACTCCAAATAAAAGCACAAATCGACAAACATTCTGAAAATGACAAGAAAAACACCAAAAATGACAGGAAAACACTCAATATATCAGGAAAAACTCCCAAAATGACAGGAAAAACACCAAAAATTACACCACCTTTACAGAGAAAGTACAAAACACCTAAAATGCCAACAGAATTACACAAAACAACAGAAACATATACAACAAAAATACAGAAAATAAGTTGAAAAAAGGCACAAATCGACCAAAAAAATCCACAAATAAGATAAACAGATAAACAGAGATGATGCTCTATCATTTGTAGACGTTTTGTATGAAAACAGGTAGTGGAGGAGGAGGGGGCATACAAAGCTTATACAAGGAATTGTGGTCGTAGTAGTAGTATAAATAATAATAAATATGTTTTTATCACTTCCATTTCAGCAGAACAGCCTCATTGATATTAATAATGTATTTATCAAGAGAGTCCAGGAAGTTTTACGCGACTTAATTATTAGGCCATCACTGCCCTATAATAACAACAACAATAAATATATTTTTATAGATTTCATTTAAGCAGAAGAGTCTCACTGATATTAAAAATATCTTTTTCAAGCAGTTTGGTTTAGGGTAATTTGTCTGCACAGCGAATTCGAACCGGCAACCACAAGGTTTCAAACCTGCTTCCTTAATTATTAGGCCATCACTGCCCTATAATAATAACAATAATAATATTAATGATGATGATAGTAATAATAAAAAAAATAATACAAAAATATAATAAAGTTGAAGTTTTCCCATCACAATCACCATCTCTTGGGTTTGATACATTTTGTGCCAAATTAGGACAATTTTACAAAGAAATTGTTAAATTAATTTACCATTTATTTTTTTTATTATTATAAATGTGTTGTTTTCAGTAAAAAAAACATTGGATTATTTGTTGCCTTTTAGTACAGTGTTAATCACACTTTGTGCCATTTCTAGATTTGTCTAATTACAAAAATAATTCTTTTTTTTCTTCTTATTATTCCTTAACTATTTTTTTTATAGGTTTTATGCCTGACTTCTGATTCCTTTGTCTTTAATTTTATAAATATTCTATACAAAAGGCATTTTCTAATCCAAGGTTTGTAAACAGTATATTTTTTTTTAATAGTTTTTATAATTGCAAACCTATTTAACAATTAGGAAGGCTTTTAAAATGGTTACACTGGGTTCTTCTCGCTCTGCTTGGTTTGTAACATCCACGTTTTGTGTCAACGATCCATCCTCTTCCCACAAACATCGATGTTCTCTGCTCTGCTGTAAATAAGTACGGAAGCTGTGGCACATGGAGCCACAGGTCCTTCACATGGATGGAAGTTCAGTGCCTTGCTCAGGGGCATTCTGCATATGGTGGCTCAAAAAGGGCCCTCCCCCCCACACACAGTTCTCCATCTGGTCCTGGTATTTAAACCTTGTTTTTCCTTCTGAAGCCTCCAGGCTGTGGTCACAAGAAGCGAAGGGTCAAGTGGGTCTTTGAAAGCACAAATTCTGAGTTTATTATGAGAAACGGAGAAAATGAGGAAGTGAGCTCATAGCAGCACCTGAAGCACAGCAGTGGGAACGCACTTTGGTCTCTACCGAACCAACACTTCTTCTGCCGTATTCGCTAGTTGTGTCGTTTGTGTAAATCTTTACAGGATTTGATGGATCTGTTCTTAATCTTTCAAGGTTATGAGCAACAGGTGGTGAAACAAATCACCCAAAAATGGTAATTCTAGAAGTTGAAAGAAATATGAAGCCCAACACAGTAAACAAAGCACTGTAACTCTAAAAATACACAAAGACTAAAAAGGCAAAAAAAAATACCAAGAAATTACACAAAACAACAGAAGAATTCTCAAAACAACAAAAATACAGAAAATGACTCAAATAAATGCACAAATCGACAACACACATTCCGAAAAGGACAGAAAAACACACAAAATAACACATTTACAAAGAGAACAAAACACACAAAATGCCAACAGAATTACACACGTTGACAGAAAAAATACAAAAAACAAAAAAAAATATGGAAAATGACAAAAAAAATGCACAACTTGACAAACATTTTGAAAAGGACAGAAAAACACACAAAAAGACAACAAAAACACACAAAATGACAACACATTTGCAAACAGAATTACACAAAACAACAAAAAATATAGAAAACAACAACAATACAGAAAATTACTCCAAGAAATGCACAAAAATCAACAACAAACTTTATGAAAAGGACAGAAAACAGCCAAAAATGCCAACAGAATTACACAAAAATACAGAAACATGCAACAAAAATACAGAAAATAAGTTAAAAAAAGGTACACATTGACAACAAACCTCCACAAAATACAACGACAAAGACATGTGTATTACTGTTAAAACACAAGCAAATGGACACACTGAGGAAGAGCAAAGGGAGCAAACCGAGTGGAGCTGATGCTTACAGGTACCTGACTGGAGAGGCTGAAGTTAGTGGCTGGGCTGCGCTTCTTGGACGCGGTGGTTCCCATGCCGCTGTTGGCGCTGCTGGCCGAGTTCTTCCGTTTCCTCCTCTTGGTGGTCGTCTGTCGGGCAGGCTCAGCTTTGGCGCGACCAGCAAACACAAACAGAGGCAATGCCAAGAGAATAATGCATACTGACAGAGACGAGGTGCAGCGCTGTGCACCAGGATGTTTCTAGAGTTAAGAGACTTCTGAAGTGTTGTCAGGTAATGAATCTAACCATGTCATAATGAGATTTAAAAGGAGTGTAATTATGTACAGAATTACACAAATATTTGCAGTGTTTTGTATTGCGTTCGATCGTTACTCCTTTTTTTTGTAAAAGTAAATATTTTCAGGTGTTGAACCATATTTTTGACTTCCTTTCTTAATTTAGTGACAGTAATTATAGTGTATTTGTCTAAAAAAAAAATTATGTAAAAGGTTGAAATTGGCGCTTGAGACTGTAGACACTGTTATTGACATTTTCAGAAAAGTTTTGCGCACTGCATTGTGGGATGTGGAGTCCAGTAGCCGGATGCATAGAAGTGTTTTTGCTTCATTCTTACTGTGATTTCTTAATTTTTTTCCCAAAGAGTTTTTGTTCTAGTTTGTTCCCAGTTTTCCCCGTGATATCAACATTCAATTTTGGATTCAGATCTTTCCAAGTAAGCCCCCAAAATAAACATCTAACGTTGTTTTACAGCAATTTTCATTGAAAACACCAGAAATGAGTTTTTTTGGGGGGCAAACACAAAAAATCACGATAAGAATGAAGTAAAAACCCTTCTATGCATCCGTCTAAATGGACTCCATATCCCACAATGCAATGTGCACAACTTTTCCGACAATGACAACAAACCATGTTTACAAAACAAACGTTTGAACGGCAATTTCAACGTTATATATCTTTTTTCCAGCAAATCATCTCCAATTTATTGATCCTTGAGGCCTAAACTATGTCTTTATCTAATATAAAAAAAAATGATTATCTCCAGCAGTTTTAAAGAATAAAATCAATATAATATCTAATGCTGTTTTTAAAATGATAAATCTGCCATAGGAGTGATTGAAATCAGCCTAATATCTGTGACCGTTCCAAAAACTCCTTCAACGTTTTAAACTGCAGCTTTTTTTTCTGTCTGCTGGTTTGGACCACACATGTCAGCCAATCAGCATTAATATGCCTAGACCCCCCTGTGTCCCCTGACCCCGGGTCACACTGGCTGACATAAATACAATCCCACATTTCCCCCATCCTTCATTTTCACTTTAGGTAAAGGTGGTTTCAAGTTAAAGAAATAAACTGGGTACATTGTGAATTACCAGCATAATAATGAGACGTTTCTATATGAGAAGTATCAGAAAAAAGAAAATCACAGAACATGCAGGAAAATGCTTTTCTACAGACATGCAGAACAACACCATTCCAGACCAAGCCATGCTTTGTTTTTTGTTTCGTTTTTTTCAGAGGAGAAACCAAAACCTCAGCTGTGCTCTCATCTCCCAAGACATGCACATGTAAGAGTCCCATTTGCATAAATGCTCAACAATAGACCCCGATGCTCCACCTGATGCCGAGCGCCTAATGATTCCAGCTCAGATCGGTAACATGAGCCAGATCAAAACTGATGTGCTGAGGCAGAGAGCACATCTGTGTTAGCGCTTATTCCCAATCATGTGCATTTATTTCAATTTAAAGTCTGTGTTTACAGAGCATAAGGAGGGGATGGTGTGTGTGTGTGTGTGTGTGTGTGTGTGGGGTGCTAGTTAACATAATGCATTAACCAGGTATCTGCATGCATTAGGCACAACATATCTAACCTTCATCCAACATTCATATTCATAAAGGAAAACAAGGATGGTGTCACCAGCATGCAGTTGAGCATCCACAGCGTCTATTCAGCACTAGCTCCGCCTCCCATTAAGGCTGCAGGCGGGTTAAAGATACCTTTTTTGTGATTTGTTGGGAATATTTCCGTTTTGAAGTTCTGTGGGTGTCCAGCTGAAACCGGAACCAGAGTCAGTGTCATTTTAAAAGCATTTCAAAGCAAAAGGACAGCAGATAAAAAGTGACAGAAAGGTTGTAGGAAATTCTTCTTGCAGGTGTAAATAAAACCCACTAAACTATTTAAAATACATTAAGTATTGACACAAGTTCATTTAACTCTTATATTGTCCTTTATGGTCAATTTGACACCATTCAGTGTTACACATTCAAAAAATAATAGTTGACTTTTTTTTTTTTTGCTGAACATATATTGCACGTATTGTTGTTCATCTGGGGGTCAATATGACCCCACGCTGTTTGAGCTGTGTAAAAGTTGTGTGTCTGTGTGTAACCTTACATCCCTACAGCTGCAGGCGCAGATGATACATGACAAAGTAAAACTGATATTTCCCGTGCAATGATGGACAAATAAGTAAATAAATGTGAGTATGATCACTATGGTTCATTGTGTGAGAGTAATTAATGTGCACCCCAAATTAGAAAATATATGGATGAAAGATTTTCAAGATACACTGACTCTGATGGTGGCCAATAGGGTTCATACGTTAGTGGTCATTAATGTTGTCAGTAAATATGAGAAGATATGGATGAAAACTATAAAGAAGGATTATTTGTAATTTTAAAGTTTGTCCTGATGGTGGCGCTAGAGAACAGGTCAAAGTGTCTGACATATAAAACTTGGTCAACAACTTTCTAAAAATAAAATTCTAGAGGCAAATATCCATGGGGTCAGATTGACCCCAAAAGTAAAATATGTTGGTAATATTTGAGGATAATAAGAGGGTTAAAAAAAGCTCTAATAAACCAAATGACAGACATCAGAACAGATGAAGTTGGAATCTGTAGAATCAACATCTCTGCACTATTTACATTAACCCTCCTATTGTCCTTGGGGTCAATTTGACCACACAATGTTTATCAATGAAAAACATAATATTTTGCTTCATATTCAATAATATTCTCATTAGAGCAAATTTGAGAAGATTTGGATGAAAACTATTCAAGATAAATTCATTATAATTTAAAGGTTTGTCCTGATGGTGGCGCTAGAGAACAGGTCAAGGTTTTATTATCAAGGAGTTATTTATGAATTCATCAAATAAATGAAGTTTCTGACACAAAAACTTGGTCAACAATTTTCTGAAAATCATTTTCTGGAGGCAAATGTGTGCGTTAATAATATTTGAGGATAATAGCGAGGGTTGAACAGTTTTCTAGGATTAACAAAAATATCTATCTTGAATAATTTTGGGAATGTGGTTGGAAAAGGCTTTGATCTTTGAAAATGAAAAACATTTTTCTAGGTTCTTCGAAAGCTCATTGAAAGACGCTTTTATTTTGTGTTCTAACAACCAGTGACTAAAGGAACAAACGAACCCACAGCTAAAAGCAACAAGTGCTCGTTCCCTTTGACGACTTTGACGGATGTGTGTGAGAAAAAGAAAACACGACCCATTGTCACGGACGATCATCGCCGCTATCCGGCCGGTTTCCTTTCGACGCCCGTGCCGCTGACGCACTAAAATCACTTCCATTTCCACCTAAAAGACTTTATCTGAGCATAAATGTGCTCAAAGCTTCCTTCCTGGCTTGATCCCAACCAGCTTCCAGAACCAAGAAGAATCACAGGAAAAAGCGGGAGAACGAAAAGCCAGATTCCAGCGAAACTGCAAAGATCAGCCACGGCACAAAAAAATAAAAGAAAAGTTAAATCAGTGTTCCCTAAACTTTGGCTGTGGGGAAGTTTTCTTTTTGTCTTTAATTGGAAAAAATAGTTTTAATGATTTGGTGATTTTTTTTTTTATTTTTTTTTTTTCAGATTTGAAAAGCTTTGACCACCCACATGCCTCTCATTAGAGCTGGATTAGAGTTGAAAAGGAAACAGGAAAAAAAAAAAAAAAACACTGCTTGATGCTGTTGTACTTTTATAGAATTTTGTCATAAAACACAAAAATACATTTGTTTCCTTGAGATTTTTCCAGGTTTATTCCATCCACATCTACATGACATCATGAAAGGGGGGCGTCAGGGGTGGTCATGGGGGGTGTACTAACATTAAGCATGAGAAATAGAATTATTAGTTATTTTCGTTGCACTTTATTAACAAAGAGTTTTATTACTGTTCTAAAATATGATTGCAAATTATAGGTTATTTTTATGAGATGAGAAGAATAGTCCAAATCAGTATTTTTTTATTTATTTTTTCAAAAAAGGTCACTTTCTTTTACCCATTTTTTTTAAAAACATTTTGTCACAATGGGGAGGCCATTAGAGTTTTTAATTTCTCAAAGAGGGAGGGGGCGCAGCAGAAAAAAGTTGGGATCCACTGCTCTAAGTTACGGAAGAACATTCGGGTCAATTTTGATGGAGAAAATTATTTTGGGCAAATCAAGAATTGTCAAAATGTTGAGAATAAAGTTGAAATTTCATGAATAAAGTTGAAATGTAATGTTGAGATGAAAGTCGAAAAGACAAGATTAAACTTTAAATTTCAAAATACAAAATAGTGATAAAAGTCAAAGGTTTGCTATTAAAGTAAAATCTATGGAAGTGGACGAGGGCCAATTCACCATATAGTCCTTAAATAGATTACAAAGCTGTGTTTATGAGCTAAAAAAGAAAGAATCTCTGTTATTAAACCCAACTTTGAAGTATAGTTTAACGCATTCATCGATACACAGCATTTTGTAGATTGCCACGATCTGCTGTTTGTTGTCATGGTGAATTGGCCCTCACCTGCTTCCGTAGATTTGACTTCATCAGCAAACCTTCCACTGTTATCGTCAAGTTATATTTTGAGTTAATTGACAAAATTTCGACTTTAATCTCGACATTATATTTCAACTTAATTCTTAGATTTGCCCACAATTATTTTCTCCATCAAAATTGTCCCTAATCTGCTTCCGTACTAAGCAAACCAGAACAAAAACGGCTTGAAATGAATCAATGTTTTCCTCGTCTGGTGAAATAAAAACGAGAAATGAAGAATGAAGTGAAAACACTTCTGAAATAAACTCTTCTGCTTCAATTTCCAACCATTTGTCAACAAACTGAGTGTTTGTGATGGAGTCAAAACCAAAGTCGTGAGCGGCCATTTCATTTGTGAGTAAATCCTTATCAGGAGGATTTATGAGAACAACTTTTGGATGACACACAGGGACAGTTTTAAAAACACCAGTTATCGTCACAGGCAGCTTTAATCATGAGCTGTACGCAACTGACCATACAAGACTTATTTTTGCACCAATCCCCCCGCCCCCGCAAAAACTTTATATTATTTGTGATGAAGTATTTTTATATTCATAACGCTCCCCGTGCGTTTGCTCTGTCTCGCTTTTCCTTTGAAGAACTTTAGTGACGCTGGGGAGCCGCTGGATCCTCCAGTTTGATTAGGCTCGGCACTCTTAATTAAAGTTACACAGGTCTGAGTCAAAGGCTTTTTGACTAGTGTTGGTTTTTAAAGACATGCCGTCACGCCTCGCTAAGCAGCGCTGTAAAGAAAAAAAAAAAAAACCTCAATTTACTCCCTCCGGCTTAAGACGACGCAGCCAATTTAAGCCTGGTACCAACCCCCAAACATCAGTCAATGAAAGCTGAGGAGAAGCCAGTGAAGAACCAAAGAAACCAGAGTCCTGATTAATTTCACATACCTGACAGGTGTCCGATTTAAAGGATTAAGACTTCAAATGACAAATTTAGGCTCATAATGACAACATATTTAGAAATGTAGTTATTCCTGCAGAGTGATTGGGTGGACTGGTGTGGAAAAAAAAAAAACTTAGCAGAAGGAAGGATTAACCCTGAGTACCATTTATTTCTATTTATTTTCTGCAACATTTTGTATTTGAATTGTTTTATAGTTTTGTGCAGTTTCAGATTTTTTTAAAATAATATTTAAAAGACAAATATCATAGACCAGGGGTGTCAAACTCATTTTAGTTCAGAGACCAAATACGGAGCACAGATTTTATGCAGGAAAACGAGTCATTTCAACATGATTGTGCCCTGGTTTACACTTCTGTGTATACATAAAATACAAAATATGTAAGAAACCAACCATTTCCCAGCAATAAGTGACAGATATCAATCCCAACAGGATCTTCACTTTAAATTTCCAAAATTTTGTGACCAATTTCTTTTTAATTAGGGGAAATATTACAGATTTTGTAAGAATTTTTAATTTTTTCAATGGTTTAACATTAAAAATGACTGCAATCATGCAATATAGGGACTGCAAAAACTGTGTCTATGTGCCATAGACAGTTACCTGGTGGGGCCACCATTCTCTGCCATTTTTGAAACAGGCATGTCTTCAGACAGTCTCTCGGACTGAGGTTGTAAGTCTTATGCCTTGACATGAGCTCCTGCATGGGCTCCAGGATGACACACAACTGTAGAGAAAAAACAAAAAACAAAACACACAACATTAGACAAAGAAGCTTAAAAATATGAATATGGACATTATTAAAGGGATCCTCCACTTTTTATACAAATGTGGCCTAAAACCTTTGACATGTCCTTATTAGTAGATCTATGCCTAACAAAACATCTTATTTTGCACCATATTTGATTTATTAACTTTTAAAAATGGGACTACTTTACTATTTCACAACCTGTGTTCCACTATCTTGAATTCACGTGATTGATGACATCACACATCCCCATTTGACTGTAAACACCCCATTGTTTTCTATTGGAGTGAAGCTTTTTAGATCATTTAGCAGCTTTTTAAGGGAGAGTAAAGGTCCCTTACGAAAGCTCTTCTTCTCTGCTTCATTGTTGACTACCAATCTGCAAAGTTAGAAATGTCGCCCCCTGTGGTCATAGATTATTTTTCGGGGTCACAACTGTTTTTTTCTTCTTTCCGTAGAGAATAGAGGTTTACTTTGACATGTTTAACTCATTGGTTTGTTTTAGAACAACTAAAAGCAGCACAAATTGACATTTTGACCAAAAAAGCTGCTAAATGCTCTAAAAAACAGGCTGAATGCTTCACTCTAATCGAAAATAATTGGATGTTTACAGGAAAATGGGGATGTGTGACGTTTTCAATCATGTGATTTCAAGATGGCGGAACACAGGTTCTAAAACGGTAAAGTAGTCCCATTTTTAAAAGTTAATAAAACAAATATGGTGCAAAATAATATTTTTTTTAAGCATAAGGACATTCCAATGGTTTTACGTCACATTTGTAAAAACAGTAGAAGATCCCTTTAAAACCTTTAAAAACAAACTCAAGGACACAAAAAGCGTCGGATAGACACAGATTAAAGAAGTGAGAGAGGAGAGATAAACACAATGATGCATTTGACTCCAGTATTGACGCTAACACTTCTCCCACACACTCGTCTTAGAAGGACTTCCTTTAGTCGAGAGGGAAATTGTAAATCTTGGGCGATCTGCTGGGGGAGGAACAACGAGGGGTCAGCCTGTCATTCTAAATACATCAGGATTAGCTCATCCACATAAACATCTGGATAACATCACAACCAGGTCAGACGGTCTCACTCCGCAGCATCCAGCATGCAATCCAGATTATATTATTAACAGAGCAGGTGCTGGTTAAACTACACAGTTAATTTAGTATATTGTTTTTTTCCAGTAGTATTGAATTTGGTTTAAAAAAAATAAAAAACAAAAAAATAAAAAATAAAAATAAAAAAAGGTTGTTTTTTTGTTTATTTTTCAAAAAAAAAAAAGTATGTATGGCTCTTTCATTTCATAAATTCAGTAAATTGAGGTGAAGGAAAGTAAAGGTTATGAGGTATAATTTGACTCTAAGTTTTTTTTTCATCTATTTTTAAAAACGTGTACCGCTTATTGCAGATTTAAAAACTTTACATTTAAAATAAATTTAACAGAATTTTCACAACTTTGAGAGCATCAGATTTCCAAATGTTCCTCTGATGACAAAAAATGATGAGCCTTCCAAACACTTTGTTGACATATGTGGAAAAGTTATTTTTGTTTTTTTTTGGGAAATTTCAACATTTATCAAACAGAGTCTCTCAATGGTTCATCTTTAAGCTTCTCCTTTAGGTTTCCTAATTTATGCGCACTTTGCTAATAAATCAGATTTCTACAGCAAGGCAGTTGTGATGTTTTTATTTGAAAAAAGGACAAAAAAAAAAAAATGAAATTGTGTACAGACTGTTTGACCAGAGAGACAAGCTTTGATGTAAATTTTCTGTGTACAAAACAGGGGACGGGACTTGGATAAGCAAACTGCTTCTCTCGTCTCCTTTTTCGGCATGTACAAAAAAAAAAAAAAAAGAATAACAAAACTAATAAATAAATAAATAAAATAAATCTTATTTTCTGCAGGAATTACTTTAAATTGGAATAAACATCATTTCCCTCCATTATGGCAAACGTCAAACCTGTTTTCTTGTGCATTAGTGAAGTAAAGATTAAACTCTAAATATACAGGTGTGTAATTTTAACCTAACATATCACCAACTTATCTTCACTAAACCCCATTCTATTATAATAAGTCTATGTATAGTATCATGCTCGTGTTTTGTAGCCACATCACAAGTGTTTATTGAATTTGATTCACTGTTGCCTGAACACACACGCACACACACAAGTGTAATAATGTCATCTGCTTGTAATTCCCGTTGCACCCGGAGGCTTTTCTCACAACAGACTTCAGACGATCTCGAATAAAGAAAACATCCACAGCGTAGAGCAGGGGTCACCAACCCTTCTGAAACAGTGAGCTACTTTAAAGCTAGCGAATGGTCTGAAGGGTTAAAAAAACACTTATTAAATACTAAGTTTTCACTTTAAGTTTCAACATGCAGCAATTTATTTCTCTTTATTTTAGCTATTGTTTCATTTTTGTTACGTTTCACAGGAAATCATCACGTTCCTATTTCACTCGCCACTAATAACTTTCAATAATCGTCAATCTAATAACATGCTGGGAAAATATTACACAATGGTTAAATTGTACAAAGATCCACTTTGCGTTTTTCAACGGTTCACAACCCAGAGAACAAATCTGTGACACTTAAAAACATGTCACAATGTTTCAGTTAATTATTTTGTTAAAGATGATTAATTTAATCCAAAAAACGTATGAAGTGCAGCAGTATAGGACTCTACTGGTGTTGTCGTCTCTGGTGCAAACATACCAGTGCACTGGTGATCTCACTGGTAGACATGAGAGAATTACAAAAACATATCCTCATAACTCAGCTTCTAATGACAAAGTTAGCAAAGATAAACATATGTCAGTGGCCACGTTTAATGAGAGCTTTAACTCCCCTTTATTTAGGAATAAAAATTAAATCCTCTTCAAACTGACCTTGTAAACACCTAATTCTTAATGAAAATGGCTATTCTGAATTAAACTAAAATAAAATAAAAATAAAAAAGTGGCAGGTTTATTGTGATTATAACTCCGAATGGAATAATTCCTCCATCTTGCAAACCATATGTCAAACTCAAGGCCCGGGGCCAAATGTGGCCCTTTAGACTATCCAATTTGGCCCGCAGGAGAAAGTAAAAAAAAAACAAAAAAAATTAATTGTCTAAATTCCCAAATAATTCAGTTGTATTTATCTCAGCCCGTCTAAATACACAAATTCAATGAAACTCAACAATATATATGTGGGATCTCAATTTTCCCATGCTTTTATCACATGACTGCAGCCATTTTAAATCTCAAATTGTTAAAAAGAACTACATTTTCCTGAAATAATTTCCCATAATTTCCCTAAATTAAATGAAAATTGGTCACAAAATCAATGAAATTTAAAAGAGAAAATCCTGCAGGGACCAAAATTAGTTTGTAAACGTTAAACTCCGCTTTAAATTAATTGCAGGTGTTCTGCGCATGCTCGTTCTGTTGCGATGACACGCTGGTGACGAGATAATCCAAGATGGCCGCCTGAAGCAAGTGTTGGACTCGAGCCAAGACTATTTACTTTAGAAGATATGGGCATAATGAAAAGAGTGGATGGACGGAAGCATAAACATGAGGACATTCACGGACTTCTCCTACTCAGCGGACCAAAGTGAAACTGTACGTTATTGTCGAGCTGCTGCTTCTAAACTACAATCAAAATCAAAGTAAAAATAGTTCTTATTAAGTGGTCTTCTGTGTTTCTAGGTTTGTTGTGTGTTTTTCTCCTGATAGACGTGAATCAGAACCCTTCCCAACCCCCCACAGACCTAAAGCGGAATTGAATAAATGTGAACAAACGTGTTTCGGAATTCGGAATTACTATTTCCATGTAAACACAAAGCAGAACACTTTATTTCTGATATATTTAATTCTGAATAATTAATTTTGAATTAAAAAAAAACAACATGTAACCGTAGCCAGTGTCTGTATTCAGTGATTTGATGCCAATCCGCTGGAAGGAAAAGTGAACATTCCTGAGGCAGACTAATCCCTTGTTCCTTGTTCTCCTCCAGTAGTTTCCTGGTGACACACTAGCGTCCCTCCTCAGTTCGGCCAACGGGCCTTGGCTCTCAGCCTGAAAACGAGGGCTATTTTCAACCAGAATAAAAGCAAGCTGGCAGCTCCAATACGTGGAAAGGCTTAAAGACTGCAAGAGAAAATGTGTGTGTGTGTGTAAGAGAGAGACGAAGGCCAATTGTGACCCCTCCTCCAGGAGCCAGGAAAACATCAGTCTCTATATTGGACAAACTGATAAACGCTGGCAAAGGTGTTTTCCAAAGATGCATTCAAGGCTTTTTTTTTCTCACCTTATTTTCAAAGACAGATGGAGAAGTTTCTGACATTTCCAGACAGCTCAGATGGCATTAATAAAGAAATGCAATGAAGGTTTGTTGCACATTCTTCACAAACAGCACTAGTAGCCTTCGAAAAACCACAAAAATAATTCCTTTGTCCACTAAATTCTATGATTTAATAATAATAATAATAATAATAATAATACATTCTATCTAGCGAGGGTCACTGTACAAACTGCAACAATAAAATAACATACAAAACACATGATATTTAAAATGGTGGACCAATAAGATTGTCACATCATGGCCCTGTTTTGACAATGTAAAGCTAAAATGAAGCGCTTGGTTTCTAATTGGTTTATTGCAAGTCACTTCCTAAAATTACATCCAGGCTGTGCCAAATCGCCATTTTTTTTTTGCCCGTTTAACACCAAAATATGGCCTAAGGGCCTGATTACGAAAGATGTGCGAGTATACAGTTTACTAATAACCTTGCGCAAAACATTTTGCACCTGTCGAACACAAGAAAACTGTTAATCGTGTTTGCCTCTAATAAATATGTAATCTGGACAGATGTGCCACAACATACAAAATATTATGAGGAGGTGACTAATAAATTTAGCATTAAACATGTAGCTAAATTGCAGGGAGTGTTTGTCAATCACGTTTGATAGGCAGGTCTCAACTGTCACAGGTTTACTCACAGATGGCTGAAAGGTGAAAGTAACAAAAGTACTCCTGTTACTGTAACTGAGTTGCTTTTATAGGTACTTGTACTTTTTAAAACTGTATTTCTAAATCAGTAATTTTACTTGTGCTTAAGTATGTTTTAAAATAAGACATTTGTTGCATTTCTACACCCAACTGTTACTGAGTAAATTCTATATTTTTTGGTTTTAAAATGATCAACGGACATTGTGAAAGCACAAAAAACAAAATGACCAGACAATCAAATGCATCACATCATAGCTGACCAATCAGATTAAACGTAATAAGGGTTCTCTCCAGGAATTATTTACAGCATGGGGGGCGTAGTGTGCGAGCGAATGGCGGGTGGCGTGGAAAATGTTGAAATTTATAATTATTTGAGGGCCAAAATTAGTGAAATAATGCTAAAGTTGTGTTACTGCCATACTTTTAGGGGTGTGCCATCTAAGGGACCTCAAAATTCGATTTCGATTCCGGGTACTGCGATTTGATTTATCAACGATTATCACAATTTTTTATGCATCATTTTTTTCTTTTCCTCACTTTGTGGCTATTTCATACTTTTAAACAAGGTATGTGTGTCGGTATCCATACATTAAATTAACCAAACAAATGTATCACCATTGTCTTTATTTATATCCAATCACCAAATCCAACAGTAATCATATTACAAAAGAAATAAGTATATATAAAAATAACTAAAATAATAGCTTCTTCAGCTAATTCAATTTGATCTAACACAAAAGCTTATTCAGTAAAAATAAATAAAGAATTAAATGAGCAGCATACTGTAAATCCCACAAGACACTAAATATTTTGCTGTGCACAATCAAAGCAGCTTTAAAAACATCTAAAACCTACAATATCAGCTCTCATAACACTTGTGGAATTTGGGTTTTTAAATTAAAAACGTGCACACCTTGGAGTCCCTTTTGTGTCCAAATGTGCAACAACTATTACAACAGTACGAATAAAAAAAAAAAAAACAACAACACCACCATTGCTCCGTAGGGGAGGAATATCACAACGTCGGGGGCCCCTACACTCAACAGCGCTGGCGAGAACCGTGGTAATGCATCACGCCAAAAGTTTTAAGTTCATAAATTTAGTTATACTTTGAGCCTGAGAATGTTTTAATAGTTTGAACTGAATTAATTGGTGTTATTTTATATACTGTATAGACATTTTTAAATTGCACTTTTTGACAAACCTTTTATTTTATACAACTGTATACGTGGAAGTTATAAAGTTTTATGTAAAAAGTGAGTCGCTAACAAAACCCCATACAGATTCCATGCACTTTTACCACCGTGCAAGACTAAAACAGCTCAACTTCAACTTCAAGATAATTAATCTCAGTTGTTTTTAGAGAATGACGCCGAATGGTAGGCAATAGTTTATTTTAAACTGATATTAATTTGGTTGGCCATTATTTTTAGCTCTGACCAACTTTGAGCACTTTTTTTGGCTAATGCTAAAATGCCAATGAGGTTTGGTTAGCATGTATGTCTGTTTAAATCGTCGATACGCGTTTGTTTTTTGTCAATTGTTTGTTGCTCAACAGCTAATTATGTATTTCTGGTCGTATTGTTATTAGTATTAGTATATACTGTATATTAGTATAACTAATGTATTTTTTGTTTACTTATAACAATACAAACAGTTATACTTCTGGTCTCTTGCTTTCATTCGCATCTCATGCATCGAGTCCATAACTAACTTTTTAAAGTACGTTACAAAAGCCTCTGAGTTTGTGGTTCTCCTGCTTATATTCACATTTGTTTGTAGTCATTTGAGTAAATCCAGCTCTTTGTGTTGAAAATGGGGTTTTCAACCACTGCTAATAAATTGCTTTGTTTCTCATAGTTTTTCACTCAATAGGTGAAAACTGATGAAATGGCAAAAAGTCCACATCCTGCCTGTTTTAGGATAGGTAAGCTACAAAACAAATGCATCTGCTCCTAAATGTTAAACAGCTTCTGGCTCATGTGAAAGGAACCGTTTTAAAACAAAGGTGTCAAACTCATTTTAGTTCAGGGGCCAAAAAAAATAAAGTAGTTTGATCTTAAGTGGGACGCAGATTTTAGGCAAGAAAATAAAGCAACGTATAATGCAAGTAATTTCCTCAAGTTTGTACTTAAGACGTACAAATGATACATAAAGTATATAAGGTGCTAACAATATCCCAACAATTAATGACAGATTTTATTTTATTTTTTAATTGAATTGATTTTGTGACAATTTTTTATTTAACTTTGGGAAATTACGAGAAAGAAATTCAGGAAAATTGAGTCATTTGAATAATGTGGGATTTAAGAAAGACTGCAGTCATGTGATAAAAGCATGAAGAAATTGAGATCCTACAAATATTGTGGGTTTTTATTAGATTTGTGCATTTAGAAGGGCTGAGATATACCATATTGATTGATGTTGATGACCCCTCCCCCCCTTTCCTCTCATAAATATATTTATTTACTTATTTTATCTCCTTTTTGCAACATATTTCGGGTTATTCACAATAAAGTTTTTGACAAATCCTCCTCTACGTCTCTTTTACTGTGAAAGAGCTGTTTCAAATCCTCATTGACAGCAAACGTTTTCCTGGAGGACATTTTCGAGAGAGAGAGAGAGAGTGTGTGCAGATTGCAATACACACACAGACACAGTCCCTGCAGGATTTTCTCTTTTAAATTTTATTGATTTTGTGACCAATTTTCATTTAATTTTGGGGAATTACGAGGAAAACAATTCAGGAAAATTGAGTCCTCTGAACAATTTGGGATTTAAAAAAAGACTGCAGTCATGTGATAAAAGCATGAATAAATTGAGATCCTACAAATATTGTGGATTTTTATTAGATTTATGCATTTAGAAGGGCTGAACTATTTGGTCATTTTGTCTTCTTTTTTTTAAAAGTTTCTCCCGCGGGCCGAATTGGATGGTCTAAGGGGCCAGATTTGGCCCCCCGGGCCTTGAGTTTAAAACGTGTTTTAAGTTTAATAAAATAGGTATACTGTACGTTTTCTTATTTCAAGCATTTCACTTTGAGTCTTTGTGTTTTGAACTGATTTAGAAGGAAAACAAGGCACGGCTAATGTTGCTAACAGGGTTGGGGTCAATTATAATTGTAATCACATAATTGGTAATTAATTACAATTAGGCCGTGATTATAATTGTAATAAAAAAAAAATTGTTGATGTTGTAATTGTAATTAAATTGTAATTGAGTTTAGAGAATTGACTTTGTAATTGTAGTTGCCATGAAAAATTATAATTTAACGCAAAACTAAGGAACCATGTTACAGTTCTATGTACAGTTCTACACATTTGTAGTTAAGTATTAAAATATGTTTCATATCAAGCTTTTCCACATTTTACCATTAAAAAAATTTAATCAAGAGGTATACAGACAAAAAAGGCTCAGATATCCACACCAAAAAAATTTAAAACCTATATTTTCATTGATTAATAAGCCAATAGAAATTAGATGATAGATATTTGTTATTAGTGTATTTTACAGCTGATTTAGGACCCAATATCGTAGGAGATGCTAACAGAAAGCTAACACAAGAGGACGGTTTACTTTTATTAGGTTATTTTATTTCAGGTTCGGTAATTGTGAATAACTGTAATTTACATTTAGTAATTGGTAACATAATTGTAATTGACTTTGTGAGGATAAAAAAATAACTAATTTAATTGTAATTGGGGAAAAATGCTGGTAACTGTAATTAAGCCCAACCCTGGATGCTGCACATAGTGGTGACCAACTGTGTTACAAAAAAATGTATTTAATTACAGACACTGGAATTACACATTTTCTCTTTTCGCCACATTGCGATTGGCCTCCGTATGAAAAAATCATTGTTATAGGAAACAAAAAAAGCGACTGTGTTCCTTCTCTCTCGCCACACGCCTTTCCCCGCTCTGTTATTATAAACTGTGGCACTGCCGTTCCCAGATTTGCGTACCATTTCACAATTATGAAACTCAACAGGGAGCGTTCATTAATGTTATGCTAATTTTCTGTATCCAATTAATTCCTCGCTCTCCTCGTCTCTCTTTCTCCCGCTCCTGCGTGTTCTCCTGTTTGGAAATGGTGGCTGTCAGTCAACTGAAGCGTTAAAAAAAAACCCACAAACAGAGACGTGGTAAATCACCAGTGCTGCATTCAGCCCGTCAGCTCATAGACATCCAATTCTGTAAATTCAAATGCTGCGGTCAGGTGAGAGATAAACATGTGTAGGCAAAAGGTGAATAAGAAACCAAGTACCGCTACTTGATTATATTTTGACGTCCTGCACCTTTGAAATTAGACACTCAGGTTTCAAAGAGTTGCAAATGTGTTCAGCACATTAAAACAGCTTCAACCCTAATTTAAATACAAATAAAAGAAACATAGTTAAGGTTGCACTGACAGGATTAAGACACATCCAGCATATGAGATATACATTACATTAAAGAACAGTCATGTGGAGACAGGGTCATCCATAAGGAGGAATAAAAGGGTCCATCCATAAAGTCAGCAAAATGATGGTTCATTGTTCTATGAATCTGTGATAACCACATTTATTTATTTTTCTGAATAATATCCACTGTTATCCAGGAAGTTTAGTATTATTTGTGCCATAGTATATAGTCATCTTAAAGATATAAATCCATGTTTTAATAAAAAAATGAAATGGGTTAAAAGTGACCAAAAATGGTGGAAAAGGTGGTGAAATTGGATTTAAAAAAACAAAGAAAAATTGGTTAAAAGTTGCAAATTAGAATAGCCAAAAACAGACAGAAAAAGTGGTAAAAAGGTGCCAAAGTGTCTATATTGGAGAAAATCAGTTTAAACTGGAAAATAATGGACATGACAAATGGTAAATGTGTTGAGCATGAAATATGATAAAAAAATAGGTTAAACGTGACAATAATGGGTCAATGTATGCAACATTAGGTGGAAAAGTGGTGGAAAGGGTTTATAAGTGTATAAATGTCCTGAAAGTAGAAAAATGTGCAGAAAAGACATTGAAATTTGATGTAGAAGTGGCAAAAATAAGAAAATGTAGCAAAAATGCATTAATAGTAGCAAAAAAATGTCAAGAAAACGTGATGAAAATAAGTTAAAATATGGCAAGTTTGGTGTAGTTGCAGTAAAAGGGTAAAAATAAGCAAAAATGGGCTCAAATTGTAAATAAATAAATAAATAAAAAATAGTTTCTTGAAGGCATCTAGTGCTAGAAAACCCTTAAAACAAGCACAGCAACATACAAAATGAGACCAAATAACAACAATACACAATATCAACACAAATAGAGATTTCATTAAAAAAAAGACTACAATTACACACAGAAATCATTGGAAAAAACTAAACAAAAACAAAACAAGAACTGAAACAAAATGAGTCACAAAACCAAAAACATGAACAAAGGGAAAACAAAAATAAACAAATGCACTCAAAAAACACGTAAGATGACTATAGATATACACAAACAGAAAAATGACTCCAAAAACTACTTCAAAAACACACAAAACAGGCAGAGCAACGTACAAAATGAAAGGATAATATACCAAATACCAACACAATACACAAAATACCAACATAAAAAGAAATTAATATGTTGAAGTTTCATTTATTCAGACAACTTTTTTCAGGAGATTTACTGTGAAATGTACTTTAATCACCTGACATGTTTCGACTGCCAACTGTCAGTCTTCCTAAGAGGCATCTACTGATTGACATTTGATGCTTTCCTTATGAAAGACATAATAGGAATACATCAAAGCAAAGTACATTTTCTGAATAAATGAAAACCTCAACATATTATTCCAAAAAAGAAGACCAAATAATTAACTTGCTGGAAAATTTCACAAATAGAGATTTCATCAAAACACATTGGAGTGACTACAAATATACAAGAAATAATAATAAAAAAACCAAAAACAAGAACTGAAATATACAAATTAATATTCAAAAAAAAAAAATTCACATAATGTCGCAAATGAACACAAAACGAGAGGAATATATACCAACGACACTTTTTTTCCCTGTAATAATCATCAGATTGGTGATTATTCTGAACTTTAGTGACCCCACACCATCTCTGACCTAGAAGAAAAGTTTACAAACCTTCATCAAACAAAGTGCTGTGGATGGAGATCCAGAACCAGACAGAATGACAATCATAGAAAGTGTCAGTGTCGCACAGCGCACGCATGCGCTCCTTACCCTGAGGTAGTTGAGGGTGAAGTTGGTCAAAACCCATTCGAGTGATGTTTTTGGACAGTTGCTCCAGCACCTGGGGGTCTTGTGCCTGCAGTCACAGCAACAGCAGCAGAGAAATAAATGAAAAAGATAAGTTTCTGTGCATAGACACACACACACACACACACACACACACACACACACATATACAGCACTTCCATATTTCCATGTTTGCATTCAGCTAAAAACCTAATTATCAGAAAGCAATTAAGCTTACTGGCATTCATTGGTTATGCACAATCAACACTTTCACACCCTGGAGTCCATAACGCAGCTGACATTGTTGCTGCAGTTGTGCCATTTTACACCTGATTAAAAGTACTTGTGGCTTTCATTGCACACCCTTGTCAATTTGCAGGCTAATTAATCAATATTGCTTTGTTATTTTAATTTCAATTTCAATTATTAATGGTCTTATTATTGGCTAGATTTGATGTTGCAGCATAATGATATGAAAGAAAGTTAATGGGAACTATCCCTGGAACAAAGAACGTTTTGCTTATTTATTTATTTTCAACCATAAAAACCAGGAATTGAGCATCATCTAAATCTGACATGGGCAGATTTTTATTTTGTGAACCATAATACATGAATAAAACGACTCCAGGAACACACATATGACAGAAAGATACACAAAAGGACAGCAAAAATACACAAAACTACAAATGCACACCAAAATAGCAGGAAAACATACAAAATGACAACAAATACCAAAATGACAAAAAGATATACACAGATAACATAGGTGAAGTTTGCAGCGTGGGGGGAGGGGGGTTAAAAGTTTAACCTCAGTGGTTAAAAGTTTTCTTTACAGTTTTCCCAATTTTTAATATAACTTGCACAATATACAAATATTCTAAGTGCCAAAAAACACAGTGAGTAGGAAATAATAAAAACGGCGATATAACATTCAAAGTGTCTGGATATGAAGTGGTGGATTGAGAGGTTGTTGTGATAATCTACTCGCCCGCCTCCCCCGCAAAAATATCAGCATCCACCAGCCACAGCACATAGACAATCAGTGAAGGGGGAGTTACGTTGTTAGAGACTTGTCATAATCTACATTGTTGGACTTTTAAATGCTTTTAATTCATTTATTCTATCCTACCTATTGTTTAACTTAGTGATTTACAACTGACAGAAAGTCAATCCCTCCATGTAAAAGTGTATCTCACATATCTATCTATCTATCTACTGTATATATATATATATATATATATATATATATTTGTTTTTTTTTAGCTGCCCCCCTCGCAAGAATCTTAAACTCCGCCTATGACAGACGACAACAAATATTTACAAAATGACTCCAAAAACACACAAAGCCACCAAATAATACACACTTGACAACAAATATTTACAAAATGACTCTAAAAAGAAAAAAATGACAACATAAACACTCAAAATGACGTCAAAAACATACAAATTAATAAATCTACTCAAAAGAAAAAGAAAAAAAAAATACACAAATGACAACAAATAGACACAAAATGACTCTAAAAAGAAAAAAAAAATAAACATAAACACTCAAAATGAGATTAGAGAGGCAAACTTGTTTTTAAAGAAATAATCAAATGTTGTAAGAATAATTAACATTTCTGATGAAAACTTACAACATGGGGAAAAAACCTGGGCAGAATAACTGTTTATGCAATGTTCATGTTTAAAAGATGAAATATTCTTATTCAGACTGAAAAACTGATAAACTGAATATATCCTGTACTTAAATCACAGCTGACGTGTTAGACAGTTGGTATTTTTGCAGCACAAACCTTTATCTTTATCTAATGAAAGCGTAATCAAACGTAAGTACAGACAAACTGTGTTTCCCAACACCTGAGTATATTTATATATTAAATAGTGAATATGTTGAAACTAAATTAATCCCCTTCTGCATCACTTTAATTATCCAAATATGCAACACAAATTCTCGTTTATTTCAACAAAATCACTGATTATTATGCTTTGTATCATGTGACTATTTCTACTTTTCATTAAATGCTTGTGAAGGAACTGCAGGCTCAGATACTGTAAAAATAAATCCATGTCAGTCATTAATGTCAGTGTGATGTGTCACCAGGACATGAAATAAAAAAAATAGTAAACAGCAACAAAATGTCATGTGATTGACAGGTCAGTCAGCATCCAGCGTCACTGCTCCTTTTTTAAAGAGTGTGGAAAGATATTAGATAAATGTTATATCATTTTAACAACCAATGGCAAGCCTGAATTTGCTTTGTTCCACCCCCTATTAGCATATAAGGCTTATTAGCACGACTAGTGACACGTTGCGTCACTAATAGAACTAACAACATTATTTACCTCACTAGTAAAGTGTACTCGCACTAGAGCTGAACAATTTTGGAAAACAATCGTATTATTTTTTTCCTCAATACTGTATTGCAATTGCGATTTAATATGCGATTATTTGTTCAAAGGCCTCTTGTTACGTATTTTTCAATAAACACAAGCAATAAATCAACCTGTTTCGCAGTAAACGATTTCAGATTTAGTTAAACTTGAAATAAATGTAAAATATACATTTTAAAGCACAGATTACAACAATAAAGCAAACAAATCTGAGGCTTTAACTCTTCAACACATGTAACTAACTTCACGTTTCATGAAACATGTAAACTACACTCTCTGAACTTAACAAGACAGGACAAGAAAAAATAAATAAAATTGCAGCCTTTGCGATTATAAAATCACTATTTATAATATCGCAAATGCAATGAATCGTTCAGCCTTTCTCGCACACTAGTAAACTAAATTTGAGTGCTAATCGAGCTTAACTATGGTTGATATCACATTTTTGCTCAAATTTACCAATATTCTATTTTTAATTTTTAAAGTATTAAAAGCCTTTAATCAGGGACTGATGTTTCTGGATTTTCTGGGTAAAGGTTTGTTTTTATATCAGGAGCACACTTTGTCACTTCTTTTCAAACTTCGACAGGAAGTACGAGACAGGAAGTGGTGAGAGGAAAGTTTGACTGACTTTTTTTGAAAAAAAAAAAAAAAAAAGGTGTGATTTCCACCTCAGCTTTTTGTGAACCAGCGTCTGCACTTTTTATTCTTCGTCCCTTGTGTCTGTAATCTGCTTTCATTAGTCCAGGCAGCGATCAAAGGAGTGAACGCACACACGCACACTAGAAATGATGGCTAGGTAGCCCCCCCCTCCCCCAATATCCTTCTCTCACTGAATTAGAGTGAATACCCTGAGGGGCCAATTTATCACTGAATGAGATTAATATGAAGTTTTCAGTGAGTAAAAAATAAAAAAAGGGGGGGTTGGGGGGGGGGTTAAGGGCTGCCTTTTACACACACCTTTCAGTGGGGAGGGGGGGCAAACAGAAAACGACAAGGAATGAAACTCATTTTATGCATCTGGTTAATTGGAGGAGCTGCATGTAACATAAATATAACATTTTATTTTTTTATTTATAAACCATAATAATATCACAATTAATTTTAATTTTAAATTTTTTTTCGCAATTTGATGATATTTGTCATAAAATACATGATGGATGATAAAAAAATAAAAAATAAATAAATAAAAAACATTTAAAAAAAAATAAAAAAAAATGGAATCTTATTGTGAAATAAAAAATTTAAGTCAAATGATAATGAATGAAACGGTTATCAAATAGATAAATTTTATTCTATTGTCTTTTGCAGTTTTGGTTTTGTTATTGTTATTATTTGGATTTTTGCTTTTTATTATTGTTATTATAATAATTATTATCACTTGTTTTTTTCTTGCTTTGCTAACAATTAATGAAATTAATTTCTGTTTCTCATACCTTATCGAGAAGCTTAAAAAATGAAGAACTTAGATTTATTTATTTATTTTTTTATGGAGAAGGGGTGGGATTAAAAAGCACAACCCCGCCCCCTTTTTTTTAATTTTTTTTTAATTTATTGTAAAATGCCCATTGTCCCTCTGCAATGATTTAAATCTTGTAATTTTGCATTCCATAATGGAAAATAAATTGACAAACAAACAAGGGGTTACAGAGCTCGTCCCCACTGACTGAGGGTGCATGTCAGTGCACACCTTACACAGGTTTCCAGTCCATCCCAGTCTTATTAGAACTGTAATTACTGGATGTAGCTTCCTGATCTATGTATTCACCTTCAGAGCATTAGGTCCTGATGGCTAAACAGTGGAGTTTGCATGTTCTCCCTGTGCTTAGGGGTTTTTCTTGGTACTTCGATTTTCATTAAATCCTTTAGGTCCAAACTGGTTGTTGTTTATTTCATATATTTAATGTATGGTGACAACGACAATCTCCTTTTACCATCTCCAAAGAAAGATTTACTCAAATATGTGTGAAAAAATGAATGCATTTGTTGAAATGTGTAAATCTGAAGGAGGAAGAGACGCCGTCTTTAACCCTTGAAGCAGGAAAAGCCTCGTTGTGCAGAGCGGATTAAATCTTGACACACTTTTCAAATGATGAATTTCTTTAGGTTTGTCACACATTGTGCAGCTTCAATGACTGAACGTGTGATACACTTAGT
Source organism: Gouania willdenowi (assembly GCF_900634775.1). Lineage (NCBI taxonomy): Eukaryota > Metazoa > Chordata > Actinopteri > Blenniiformes > Gobiesocidae > Gouania > Gouania willdenowi. The sequence goes on along the minus strand of NC_041053.1, from coordinate 37,346,372 downwards.
GAAATTAAGCAGATCATTCATTTGACCTTGTTTTTTTCTCCCTCTCTCACGCTGTTGCTGCTTTTTTAGTCAAACGCCGTATTCCACACTCGTCTTTGATGTCTGCAAATAGATTGGTTGCAAAAAAAAAAAAACCCCTCCAAACTGCTTTAATAGACCTGCACGTTTTTATGTTCATGGATAGAATTTAGTAATTGGCTGTGTTCAAAATGGCACACTCCATACTATACACTACAGACATGAATATATACAGTCTACTAGGGGTGTGTACTAACTGGCATCTGGCAATATGATTCATATCTCGATACATAGGTCACAATATGATATATCCTGATATTAAAGTATAAGGCGATTTTATTATATGACTTAATAAACAACTAATCTGTAATTGTGTACACCTTCATGAGAACATTATGTATGAAATGTATTTTATTGGCATATTTTACACTCAAAACATTGGCTTTAACATTCCAATTTAAAATTAATAAAATATCAAACAATCTTCCTGTGGCTTTTAAACCAACTTTGACTTTAGTGCAACTTAACTGAGGTATATGTCTAGATCAACAAATAAATGCAGAAAGTTAGTATTTTCTTTTTAGATTTGATTGAAAAAACACAAGATGGTCAACATGTCCAGGTTTCAGCAAAACTTCTTTGTGCAGTTACAATGTCTTCTGCAGTGGAAAAGACTTTCCTGTTAAATATATAAAATAATTGTGTAACGTATAATTGCGATATATTGCCGAATCGATTTTTTTCAACACCCCTACTGTCAGTGTCTACTATATACTATAAGTATGGTTAGGAGGATCCCAAGATGCATTTGGAACCTACAACAACAAAAACCTGAATCACACTGAGGTTAAATATCTCTGATGATTCTTCACCTTTAAAAGTTCTGAAAAAGTGGGAAAGTGACGATAAAACCCACGTAAACACATTTCATGACGACATTTCAGAGATTTTCAGAGACCCTCCATTGTGCTACTGACTAAACTTCAAAACAAGAGCCCTATTTACAAAGGTGTTACAAAACTAATGGAAGACAAAAACAGATGCTTTTGTTTTGAAAAAGGGGATGTTTGACTTTTAGCTTGAAGCTGGTTCCAGGACCATTTTACATTCCACTCGCAATGCATCATGGGGCAGTTGAGTATTACTGGCGGACTGAGGAAATGTTCCTGATATAGCAGTGATTCTCAAAGTTTTTTGTTTCAAGTACCCCTTTCTCTTATTTCTTGAGCTGCGCTTTGGTGCCTTTACAAAGTGCCCTTACACTACAACCTCTTCTTTTTTTAAATGTGAATTTGAGTTTGTTTGAGTTTCTTTTTCTAATGCAAATTTAAATTTCTTTTTAAAAATGGTAAGGGATTCATTTTTGGTTGAACAGGTTGTTATTTTTTATCAATTTACCATTGTTGGTTAAAGCTTTGCAGTTGCACTTTATTCCAAATATGGAAATGTTTTCACTTTTTCAATTAATAGAAAATACTTGCAATAATTAAATCAGTGTCTTTTTTGCTTTTAAAGGGGAAAAAAAAAAAAAAATTGAAAACAAGTTTTGAAAGTAAAACAAAAAAAATCGAGATTTGTTTTGAATTAAAGTCGTGCAGCCTTAATCCAGGTATTTCTCGCGTACTCCATCTTTTCATACTATGCACTACATACTCATTTTGAGTCAGACTTAGTATGAGTGGTACATTGTTATGACATTTACAACACAGCCATTGTCTTGGCAAAAGTCCTGAGACACTCACGTGCATGGCGAGGATGCTGCGAGGGATGAGCTCTCGGTACTGCCGGATGGTAAAGTGCCACGTCTTGATCCTCATCAGGTCGTCGAAGGCAAACTCCAGTATCAAACGTCCCTCTGTACAAACCTGGAGACAAAGACAGAGCGCTTTGGAGTCAGATCACAGCTCCGATCTTTGCTCATTTCATTCCAGCTGCAAGACAAACATTCACAAATACGGCATTTTTTATTTTTTTTCCTCTCCTTTGTTTATTATAGCGTTGGATGTGTTTTGTCTCAATATTTTTGGAGAATTCATTCAAGGACTCTGTGGTATGAAGTGAGCTATTACGCTTCTAATTTTTTTTATTTTTTACTACGCTTGCTCGCCTCATTCAGAGCATCTGTCCTTGGGCCTCTCAGCCATCCAGCTATTTCTGAAATGTGAAAATAAATGTAATCTGGAGAGGGGTGTGTTTACGCCAGAGACAAAAGAACTTCAGGTCAGAGCGAGTTGCCAATTAGGAGGAAACAGAAACACACGGAGGTAGAGAGGGAGGAGAGAAAACATTCTTTTTTTTCCTCTTCTCGCCCCTTTAGCTGAATCCAGCGCTCGCCGGGGCCTTCGCTCTTCTCCCATATTTGGTTGCTGTGACAACCAGGCAAAGACAGAAAGGGAAACAGAGAGACAGACAGAAAAAAAATAAGGGGGGTGGGGGGGATCAGATGATTAGTTGGCATGGCAACAGCAAAGATGTAATCCCACCAGACACACTCTAATCAATGCCCCCAGCGCAGATGGTCTCCTGAGGATCAACAAGAAAGAGCCCGTGCTGCACCTCTCCCCCTGAATCCCCACCCCCAAATCACCTGCCCCCCACCTCTGCTACGTTCCGACATACTCAGCTAAAATTAATACCAACAAAACACCAGGAAACAGGCGTGTTTCACCATCTTCACTGGCAGTGGTTTCATGGAGTCTGTTCTGGTGCAACAATGGATTTCCGGAGTTTTTCCCCTCCCACCGAAAAATGCAAAGAGCACAACAAGTTAGGGTTGGGCGATATGGACCAAAATTAATATCTTGATATTTTTTCTCAAATGGCGATATACAACATAAATCTCGATAATTTTATTTGAAACTAGAATAATAAGCAATGATGCAGGTGCTGGCCTGGGTCACACTGCATTAGCATAGAATTAGCATAATTTTGCATTAATATTAATAAAAGTTACATTAACCTACCATTAGCATGAATCTAATGTTAGCATTAGCAGTAGCTTAAATAGTATTAGCCTAGCATTAACATTAGTATCAGTTAGCATTAGCAATAATTAGCATTAGCATCAATTTAGCTTTAACATGAATCTAATGTTAGCATTAGTAGTAGCTTTAATAGTATTAGCCTAGCATTAACATTAGTATCAGTTAGCATTAGCATTAACCTAGCTTTAGCATGAATCTAGTGTTAGCATTAGTAGTAGCTTTAATAGTATTAGCCCAGCATTAACATTAACCTAGCAATAGCATTAACCAAGCTTTAGGATTAACCTAGCAATAACATTAACCTAGTATTCGATAAGCATTAACCTACCATTAGCTAAACAATAGCAATAAGGTCGAAAAAGGTTCAAATGGGTTAAAAAGGTTGAAAAATGATAAATGGATATGCAGGATAAGTCAATACAGTTTCACAAAAATTATAATAACTCGAAAAGTTTAAAAGTTACAAATTATAAAAGTACAAGCATAAATCTTGCGAGCTTTCTGAAAGTTTTGATAGTAACAGAAAAACATGTTTTTGGGTGGCCGCCATTTTGAATTTTGGCAACCCCCATTGAGAATAGGCGCCGGCTTCCGTTAGATTTGAAAGTACGCCAAATTTAATGCTTGTAGACAAATTTGCACAATTCTTTGTCTTAACAAAGACTATTATAAGAGACAGCACGTGTGAGTGAGGTCTGTAGTGTGGATGTTTAGAGGAAGGTCTTGGTTAGGATGCACTCAAAATTAATGCTGTTCTGAAAAGTAGTGAAAGCAGCGACTACTACAATGAGTATTTCACTTCCTGGTTTGATCACGGTTCATTGATCAGGATCAATAATCTAATGTGTGACAAAGAGAAGATTTAGCACTTGGAGGAGGTTTGCGCTCTCCGAGAGCTCTTGTGATTTACATTACAACAAAATAAGTTCATTTTCAGCTTACAAATAAAAATGTAAATCTCTCCAACATAAAGAAATAATATAAATATTCACGATGCTATTTTAATTATTTCTGCGTTTAATTTCCTTTCTGATGCAGTCAATGCTTTCTTTAGTGTGAGTTTTACTCCAGGTCAGCAGGTGGCAGTAGGTAGTACAATCATTGTTGGTGTAAATTATTGGATGTTCTGCAGTAAGAACGTCTATACACTGGACACGGTTACATGATGTTTTATTAATCCTGAATTAAATAATTCGGAATTAAAGTGTTCTGCTCTGTGTTTATATGGAAATAATAGAATTAATACAATAAATAACAGAATTAATCACCTTTATTTAATTCCACTTTAGGTCTGAGGGTTGGGAAGGTTCTGATTGGACAGGGGGCGAACGTAACTTATTCACGTCTATCGGAAAAGACGTACGGATAGAATGTCGGTATATTGATACGGAAACCGTACAGATAGCCACTGAGTCCAACGCTTGCTTTGGCCGCCATCTTGGATTTTTTAGCGCTTCATCGCGTCAGGATGAGCATGCGCAGAATGACTGGAATTCATTTATTGCAGAATTAAACATATGCAAGTTCGAAGAATTATTCAATTCAGAATTAAAATCAGAATAAACCAGCCACTTAATTCTGATTTAAGTTTAATTCCGAAAGGCCATTTTCATTCGGAATTAGGTGTTTACAAGGTCAGTTTAAAGAGGATTTCATTTTGATTCTGAATTCAAAGGGAATTATAGCTCCCATGTAAATGTGGCCAGTGATGCAGGACTGTGTTTAACGTTGCCAAATACAGCACTTGTGTTTTTTCATCGATTAATTTACACCTTCTATTTTTATTTATTACAGTTCTTGTCTTATTTACCTGGCTGAGTGTCTCCCACTGCACACAAACAAATCTATGAATTTGTGTGATTTCTACTTCTACAAATGTCAAATAGTGAGAATTTCCTCTAAATCAGATGCACGGCGCATTTAAAGCACTTCCTTCTTCCGTGACTGACACCATTCTGAGCTGCAATCGTGGTTTTATAAACAGGTTTAAAGGCATCTGCGCCTCCTGATAATGGGCTCGTATGAGCTGGAAAAGTGTGGATTAAACTAAAGCAGTGTTTGGGAATAATCTGTGGTGTGTAACAGACAATGAAACAAGAGCTTATTTTATCTCGTTGGTTTATTCACTTTGATTCCAGCTGCAGTGTTGTGTAAAAGCTGACCTCAAAGTAAAAATCATTTAAAACATAGAACAGACAAACTGTGCAGGAAGTTTCTCTGCAAAATCATCTCCAGATATAAACTTCTGTTCATTCCGCATTCAAAATAAAGAATTCAAAAAGCAGTTTGTTGACCCAAGTGTGGAGGACAGCAGTTTGGTTTTCCCTGAGTTTTAATGAAAGAAACATTGCGCCGGCCAAACTCATTTGTCTACAAAGGAAAATACACCATTTAAATGAAAAAAAAGTTGGTTGTTGTCGCTTTTTGTACGTAAGAAAACGTAGCTAATTATCACTGACTTTAGAGCTTTCAAAGAACGCTGAATTAAATAGAAATTCTGTAATTATTTGATTACGCTCAAACTGCAGCTCAAAGCTTTAAAACATATTACATGAATACGCTGCTGCGTGTCCTTTGAAATGTATCACCACCATCGTGGGATTTCTGCCTTACGGTGCGAGAGAAACCTAATGAAGGAGTGAACACGGAGGCACGTATGCATTATTTCTGAATGTTTGTAATATTTACCCCTCGGTGAAACAAGTGTTTAGTGGTGAACCCGCGTCATCTCAGCAGGAAAACAACAAGGCACTTTCCTGATGAAGAAAAGCCAATGCATCCATTTTCATTCTTAGTCCACTCTGAAATCCAGGGGTTCTCAACTTTGGGGTCGCGAGACACTGGGAGGGGGATGCCTTCAAGAAACTAAGAATATTTTCTGAACAATCTGAGCCCGTTTTTGCTTATTTATACCCTTTTTCTGCAACTACACCAAACTTGCTATATTTTCACCTATTTTAATCACTTTTACTTGGCATTTTTTTACATTACTCCAATTTCTGCCACTTCTCCATCAAAATTCAATGCCTTTTCAGCAAATTTTTTCCACTTTCAAGACATTTTGGCACTTATAAACCCTTTCTACCACTTTTCCACCTAATGTCACATATGTTGACCCATTATTGTCACTTTTAACCTCTTTTCATCATATTTCATGCTTATTCTTGTCAATTTATCCACATTCATTTGGCCATTATTTGCCAATTTAAACAAATTTTTAAGCCAGTATTGACACTGAACTCTTTTTTCAACGTTTTCTGTCCATTTTTGGCCACTGTAATTTGCAACTTTTACCCAATTTCTGTGGTTTTAAAAATCCCATTTCACCACCTTTTTCACCGATTTTATTTCTGATTAAAAGAATAATGTACACCTTTAAGATGACTATATACTATATGGCCCCAAAAATACTAAACTTTCTGGATAACAGTGGATATTATTCAGGTAAATAAATAAATGTGGTTATCACAGATTCATAGAACAATGGACTATCATTTTACTGACTTTATGGATGGACCCCAAAAATCTCTCCCGTTTATTCCCCCTTATAGATGGTCCTGTCTCCACATGACTGTTCTTCAATGTCCATGTCTGTGTATAACCACCTTCAGCTACAGTGGGGGTCCCCAGTCTCTGGAACCTTTATTTTGGGGTCGTGGGCTGAACAGGTTGAGAACCACTGGTGTAATCAATAGATGAATACTAAATGTTTCATGTCAATCATGAACTTGGAACAAGTTCCCTCATGGAAAACCACAGAGAACATCCTCTGGACATTAACAGCAGCCGGTTAAAAGGTTTCAACGTCTCACAAAGAGTCACCATTGATTTGGGAGCAGTCTCATAAATCTTTCACACAACAGGGTTGAGATTATGGGATGTAGTAGACTCTGCATGTTCTGTACCTGCTTATCTTGATCATTACACATGAAAACACACACACACACACACACACACACACACTCACAAAAGAGGTAATCCTGGAGAACCTGCAAACCTCTCTGCTTCAATGTGTTTTTTTTTTTTGAGAGGCAGCATAATATTTATGTATCTGACCATGCTGCTATTAAATACTACTGAGCTAGCATATTAGCATAATAATTCCCAAACCGATACGCTGCTGATATTTGTATCTGAGTACCAATACCAATACTTCTGCTGCACACACAAAAAACTAAATGCAAAGAATTGGAAGACATACAATATTTTCTTCTCTGCTTTTTACAACAAATGTTCATATATTAGATAAATATATCTTATACGTTATGACTATTATTATCAGCAACAAACCAGGGTTTCTACAGCTTTAGTCAAATTAAATTCACAAATTTTTAAGACTTTTTATTGTCATTTGACATTAAATTCAAGACCAAACTTCACAGTCAACATAATTGGGAGAAAAAAAAGAAATGCCACATCAATTACATAAGGTTAGGGTATTTTTTTTTTTTTTTGTCTAGTGCAGAAGTGCAACTGGCGGCTCCTAAAGTAAACACACAAAAAAACCTGACTAAAATAATCAGAATCAATTCAAAAACACAAGATGACTACAAAAATAGCCAGAATTCTATAAAACAGCAAAAATACAAAAAAATAAAAAACCACTAAGAAAACCCCTTAAGAAAAAAATGTGTGGGATAGGCAATTTTCGCTAAATTTACATTTTTGCATGCTGATCATTATTATTATTTTTTTTTAAATGAACATTACCATTTATTTTGATCTGTGAGACTAAGTACAATCACAAAATCATACTTATTTTCTCAATTTGTGTTAAAATGTAAGACTTTTGAAACTGATTTAAGACATTTTAATGAACAATTAAGGACTTAATTTTAGATTCGTGAATTTAATGCCTTTTAAGACATTTTAGGGATCCCGGAACCCTCCGTACATAACTCTGAGAGCACTGAACAGCAGCAGATTCATTGAGGTACACATACTGAAAGCTTGTTTACCTCCAAATCCCAAACCGCTCTGTTTCCTAAAACAATTTAACCAAACAAATCCTATGTCCGCATCTGACCAGCAACCCTATAGGTGGACTCAGTGTCATTCGTCCAAACTGCCACAACATGTACAGTATATCCTGTATGAAAGACTATAAAACCAACGTTTCAAGTTAAAAGAAAGGTTTTCTGTGAAACTGTTGCAGAGTTCCCACTTCTGAATCAAACAAAATAACATTCTTTTGAATGCTTTCACATTAACAAAGCATTAATAAAACTATTGCATACTGTTTACATTTGAATCAAAGAAAATATCAATCCAACTATTTGTGATGCACCAATATTAGTATTAGTATCGTATACACCAGAAGCAGTCAGTAATTAATAATCGGACACTATCGATGCTGCAATCACGCAAGATTATGTAATGCAAGAATTTACATGTTTGTCAGTTTTTGCTGCTGTGGTTAAACATTAGGCCATGAAATGTAAATATGTGATATTGTCCAAAGACATGCATGTGAGGGTATAATCCATGTTATAATGCAATTTCCACTTGATTATGTTAAAAAATGAAATAATAATAATAAAAAAAAAACATATTGCCATATCAGGAAGTTAACTCACTACTACTGTTTTGAGTTTCCGGTATTTTAAAAAATGTGCAGCTTGTAGCAAAACCAAATAAAGTCCAAGTAACCATTATTTTAGTGAAATCATTTGTTTTAAAAATAGACATCGTTTGGAAGCATAAAAACCTTCAAAGTCAATACAAACAATAAAAATATCTTGTACATTTTGCATCAAAATGACACGAGTGTTTCATGGTGGAGCGAGTCTGTCTAATCTACAAACAGTGTCAGAGTGAGGCCTCAGTGGTCTTTGCTGTTAACACTGCAGTGCTGTCACTCACACTGCAGACTTTAAAGCAATGGTTTTTTGTATTCTTATACTCAACTCCTCAATAAATGTGAAAAAAAAAGCTAAAAATATTGGATCTAATTGAAATCTGACCTAAAAAAACTGTAACTGACTCAATATTAGCCAATCCTGGCAGTATTATTAAAAAAAGAATAACAATTTAGAATAATAACAGATATTCACATCTTTCTATAAAAGCAAGGAATCTCTGTCTGGTGTGTGTGTGTGTGTGTGTGTGTGTGTGTGTGTGTGTGTGTGTGTGTGTGTGTGTGTGTGTGTGTGTGTGTGTGTGTGTGTGTGTGTGTGTGTGTGTGTTCCTCAAATATCTCTGTGGATCAGGATCAGACTGACCTGAGAGTTTCAACATGGCTGCTGCTTGGTTCAAGGGTGTGGAACGTCAGATTTGTTTGGATGCCCCACCTCCTGAGTCAATGGACTCAGTGATGATGTCATCAGTCCTGGCTCTACAATGATGATGTCATCAGTCCTAGCTCTACAGTGATGATGTCATCAGTCCTAGCTCTACAGTGATGATGTCATCAGTCCTAGCTTTACAGTGACGATGTCATCAGTCCAACCTCTACAATGATGTCATCAGTCCTAGCGCTACAGTGATGATGTCATCAGTCCTACCTCTACAATGATGTCATCAGTCCTAGCTCTACAGTGATGATGTCATCAGTCCTGGCTCTACAATGATGATGTCATCAGCCCTAGCTCTACAGTGATGATGTCATCAGTCCTACCTCTACAATGATGTCATCAGTCCTACCTCTACAATGATGATGTCATCAGTCCTAGCTCTACAGTGATGATGTCATCAGTCCTGGCTCTACAATGATGATGTCATCAGTCCTACCTCTACAGTGATGATGTCATCAGTCCTACCTCTACAATGATGATGTAATCAATACTACCTCTACAGTGATGACGTCCCACCTTCAAACAACCTAATTTTGCCATCCACGAAAAAGCTTCTTACCCTCCCCCTTTTCTATAACAATACATACTTCCTACGGCCACTGTACTAGTCCTTTTAAAGCACCAAATCTCAATAACTATAATCTGGTGCAGGGTTGTCCAATTTATACTACAAAGTTTGATCTAAAATGAGGCGAACTAGCAACATTCAGGTGTTTTTTTAAAGAAGGAAAAAGCTTAATTTGATCAAAGGTGTACATTTCTACTTAAAAATTAGGATCATTCCATTTAATTTTAACACATTTATAAAACATCCCACCCACTTAGGTCTCAAGAAATGTTACCAATTGTTCCGTGATTATTCAATAGGCACAATGTAAATGTTTAGTTTGAGCGGATGAGATCTGGACAATTTAGCAAATATGTTTTCAAAAATAATTGTTTTTCTGATGCAATAGTTTTTTGTTGTTACTAGTGAAAAGCTTGTAAACGATGCATGAATTTAAGACACAGAGTCAAGCTACAATGACCTCATGGAAAGGATTTTTAATATTTGCGACTGCGGTCCAAAACTAAAATGAAGTTGCATAAAGAAAAAATGTTTGAAATCCCAAGAAAAAGTAACCTTAATACTATGAATTAAAACAGATTGAATTTTCAGATTTCAAGAGACTGTCACCCAAGAACCAATGCATATATGTGACTAATCATTAGCGATGTGAACAGTCTATGTTCATAGCTCTAAACTGATCAGATTACAGGAAGCTGAGGCATATGCTAAGTTGAACCAAACACGTTCCAGAACCAAACCTCAACAAACTTTTTTCCAATGTTGAGGAGCTGACATGTCCACCAGATAGAATATATAAAAAGATCTGCTATACATCCTAAGAGAGTACGTGGAGTTGTATTACTATATCAATATTTCAGTTTCCTATGTGATGTAGTTCCTGAGATACCGGAAGTTGAAAATGAAGAAAAAATAAGGACTTCTGAAGGAAAATTGACACATACACCCCTCACTAAATTGGCCATATCTCAAAAAGTATTCCTCTGATCAAACTAAAAATATGCGGTGTGCCTATTGAATAAAGACGGGACAATTGATAAAAAAATCTCAGATTATAAATCCCTTCAAATTTATAATGGAACTCAGTAAACACAAACATATTATGAATAACTAACTCTGAGCTCCAACAACTGATTCACATTCTGCTCCCCCCCACCCACCTCCCCCCCACCACCAGGGCTGAGCTCCTCTAACAAAGTCTCTGCCACCATCCACATGAACACACACTAAGTCACCCACTGAACCCCCCCCCACCCGATCACCACCTCCATGATGACATTATCTGCTGCACTGTATATATATATATATATATATATATATATATATATATATATATTTATATTTATCCTTTATTCTCTATCTATCCTTTATTTATCCCTCATCCTTTATATTAATCATTATTATTATTATTATTATTATTGTTGCTGTTTTTTTTTTTGTTTTTTTTTGTTTGTTTGTTTTGTGCACAAACTACCAAGACAAATTCCTTGTACTGTCCTTAAAACTGTACATGGCCATTAAAAACATTTCTGATTCTGATTCTGATAATCTCCCTGCTAACACATACTGGTCATGGAAACCAGCAGCCTGCTGAAGGGGTGTTGGGACCAGTAGGTACCCTGTGTCATCTTGTTAACACCTCCTAGTCTCTAAAGTTCCTGTAACATATGTCCACTGACCACCCCCCCACCTGCTCTCTCAGCACCCTAGTAGCCCCGCCCCTTCGTTAGTCCTACAATGACACACGCAGAGAAAGATAAATACAGTGTGACATGGACATATCAAGTTCAGCAGACCCCATCAAGGTCTGTTACTGCCTGCAAACCCCCCCCCCCCCCCCCCCACACCCCCCACGCACAATTTTACACCTTTTTTAGTTCGATCTTGAAGTTCTGCATCAAAAAAATTACAACTCTCAGTTTCACACAAAGAAGAATGCTGTGAATTCTAAATGATATGGTTAGTGATGCATCTTAGAAAGACAAAAAAAAAACACTCCCGAGTGGAATATGTTCATGTTCAAGATTAAAATGATTCACCCGAGCTGCTGCTGCTGCTGATGCTGCTTTCTTTCCCTCACATCAGGTGTGACGTGTAACGCCGTCCAATTTTGTTTCAAAGAAAAATGTGTTACTACATTTATAAATGCAATAATTTTTTCTACAGATTAGTTTCCGTGCCTTCGACATTCAGCATGCAGAGGGATTTAAATACTCCTCCGTGCCAATAGGTGGCAGTAGCAGCACATTGGGCTGTAAAATCATTGATACATATATTTTTCTATTTCACCCCAAAGTCCTGCTTATTTTGACCATCAACACTATTTTCAATTTCAGGGTAAGTCTCTGGACAAAAAAAAAAGTCCATACTCTGGAAATAATACTTTTATTATTATTTTTTTTCTTTTTTTAGAAAAAAACAAACTATTCTTTAATTCAAGTACAAATGAGAAATGGTGCGATAGAGAGAGAGAGAGAGAGAGTGGAGAAAAAAGAGCAGATACAGGCTGAGAGATAGAGAGAGGGAACGCAAAAGAGAGCGAGCTGGAAGCTGGGGATGATTTCTTTTGTTTTTAACACAAATATATTCTGGTAATGACTCACCAGGCATTTCTCTATCAAATGTAAACACATTATTGGAGCCTACTGTCCGTATTGTATTTAGACTATTTACTGTGTTTACGGTCCGTGGACCTTTAAAGTATAAAGTTCAAACAAACACGTATTTTATTTTCATTTATGTTCCAGGTATTTTATTTTGAAAAATCAGTACTTTTCTTTGAATGATTGCATTTATTCATTCGAGATCGATTTTCACAGATGATTTTTCTTCTTGTTTTTACATTATTTTCAACCTTTTCAGGTAACAAAATAACATTGTAATATTTCAAAGGGTAATTAAGATCAGGAAGTTGTATTTACTGTTTATTGCACACGTCTGATACAAATATTTTGTATTTCACCCCAAAATCCTGCTTATTCTGAACATTACACTCAATTTTCAATTCAATCACTCCTAAATCTGGAAAAAAAGGTCCAAACTATGAAAATACTATTATTATTAGGAAAAAAAAGAACTATTCTATAATTAAAATCCAAATGAGAAAAATAGTGCGATGCAGAGAGAGAGAGAGAGAGAGAGAGAGAGAGAGAGAGAGAAAGAGAGAGAGAGAGAGAGTGGGTGACTGGAGTGAAGAAAAAGAAGCAAATACAGGCGGAGAGATAGAGAGAGGGAACGCAAAAGAGAGCGAGCTGGGAGCTGGGGATGATTTCTCTAGGGATGAAAGATGCCTGCATGCATGTGTGTGTGTGTGTGTGTGTGTGTGTTAAGGGTGCGGGGGAAGGGGGCAGGCGGGTGGGATGTGAGAGAGAGAGGGGGAGAGAGGGAGTGGTGGTGGTGGTGGTGGTGGAGTAGAAAAGCGAAAAGGAGAATGAGTGAGGCAGCGAGTTAGAGAGGAGGATGAGTGAAAGAGAGGGTGTGTGGGGGGGGGTAGAAAGGGTGATGGTGGAGGGAGGGAGGGAGGGATGGAGGGAGGGAGGAAAGCGAGGCGAGGCAGAGCTGATTGAGATTCGGGGCCTCTGGAGCTGCTGCTGCTGCTGCTGCAGGGAGAACACGCTCAGTTATTGGAATTTTTTTTTCTTCTTCTTCTCCTCTTTTTTTTCTAATGAATTAATTCTTCTCATCCAATTTAGGTGAAGATGAAAAGAGAACAGCGCTGCAAGCATCACATTTAGCTTTTTTTTGTTGACCAGGGCCTGGGCCGTTCTGTTCTCGCTCTGTACGGTTAATATTGGTACACTTGTAATATTTTATTTTATCTTTCTTCCTCTTCCCTTTGGGGGGAAAAAAAAGCTTGTTTACAAAACTCGAAGAGGAAAAAACACAAAAGACACATTTCCTGTGTGAGTTATTGGGCTTTTTCATACTCATTTACTAATATAATAATACAAATAATAATAATAACAGAGCCCACTCATTGTACGCCCACTTGCACACACATATATACACTCACCCAACCCCCCCAGCTCATGCACCAAGCACTGCTGAATACAAAATCACCTTGAAATAGAAACACTGACATGACCTTACATTGCCTATCGAAACCCAAGCGTATGTACTCAGCCATGCATGTAAATATACTCCAACATAAATACACACAGGCAGCGGTAAACAGCTGCTGTACGACCAGATCTGACGATGAGGCCAGTAGTTCTCAACCTTTTCAGCCCACGATCCCCAAATGGGTTAAAAGTGACTAAAAATGGCGGAAAAGGTGGTGAAATGGGATTTTAAAAAACCATAAAAATTGTTTAAAAGTTGCAAATTAAAGTGGCCAAAAACAGACAGAAAAGGGAGTGAAAAAGGGTTCAAAGTGTCAACAATTAGTTCAAACTGGCAAATAATGGGCATAACAAATCGTGAATGTGGCCAGATTGGCAAAAATAAGCATGAAATATGGTGAAAAAAAAGTTAAAAGTGACAATAATGGCTCAACATATGCTGAAAATGTCTTTAAAGTGGAAAAAAAAAAAATGTTTTCAGCCCACGACCCCCAAAATAAATGTTCCAGAGGCCTGGGGACCCCCACTGTACCTGGAGGTGGTTAAACACAGACATGAACATTGAAGAACAGTCATGTGGAGACAGGGCCATCTATAAGAGGGAATAAAGGGGAGAGATTTTTGGGGTCCATCCATAAAGTCAGTAAAGTGATGGTCCATTGTTCTATGAATCTGTGATAACCACATTTATTTATTCATCTGAATAATATCCACTGTTATCCAGGAAGATTGCAAATTTTAAAAACCACATTGGTTAAAAGTTGCAAATTAGCATGGTCAAAAGTGGTAAAAAAAAAAAAAAAGGTTCAAAGTGTCAATATTGGCTTAAAATTGGCAGAAAAAAGTAGGAACAATTAGTTTAAACTCGCAAATAATGGGCATGACAAATCGTAAATGTGGTTAAAAAATAAGCATTAAATAAGGTGAAAAGAGGTAAAAAATTACAATAATGGCTCAACATATGCGACAATAGGTGGGAAAAGTGGTGTATAGGGTTTATAACTGGAAAAGGCATTGAAATGTGATGGAGAAGTGGCAGAAATGGGAGTAATGTGGCAGAAATGCATAAAAAGGAGCAAATATATGGCAAGAAAAAGCCATGAAAATAAGGTAAAATATGGCATGTTTGATCTAGCTGAAGGAAAAAAATGGTAAAAATACACAAAAATGTACTCAAATTTTTTAAACAAATTCGGATGAACTACGGCCGGGCCCGTGGAACGTCTCCGCCCTGAATAGCACGTACCACGTTCCCAAGAATTCAGTCAAATGACTCGGTTCCACTGAGTAAAAAAAGGTCTATGAGAATATCTCATAGAATATCCATGTCAGATTACAGCCTGATTCAACGAGCATTAACGGAGGAGTAGTCATCTGAAAAATGGGGCCCCCGGCGCCCCCGTGACACTTACGGAGTAATGGGCCCCATTCATATATTAGTATGTGTCAATGATGTGGTACCATCAACTGTTGCAATATTTGACTCACTAAAAAATGTGAAAACAACTTTAACTGAAATTGCCGAAAGAATTTTGAGGCATATTCGTAATCTACATTGAATTACCTTTGAAACGATATATCACACGACTAAGTTCCCATAAGTTTGTAAATTACCGGAAATGGGGGGCCAATGATTCGGTACCACTAACCGTCATTATATTATACTGGCAAAAAAATAAAAAAATTGACTTGAGGGGGGGGCCCCCCTGGCCCCCAAATTGAAAACCAGGCCCTAAGCGTTGATGCGTACACATCCATAGATTATAACTACCAAATTTCAGGCTAATCCGTTGACGAATAACAGAGGAGTAGTGATTTTAACTAGTGTACGCAACAACTAGTGTACGCAACAACAACAAGAACAAAGTGAGTGACGTTTTTAAGCTGGGAGCAAGCCTAAAAATATTATTAGTTTCTTGAAGGCATCCCAGTGTCTCACGACCCCAAGGTTGAGAACCACTGCTTTAAATGATCATTTTTAATAGGCTGAAGGATTGTAAGGCTGCTAACTTTTAGCATGTTGGACAAACTGCACATGTGTATCTGTTTAATGTCAGTACTAACCAGCGTGAGGCTGCAGCCCTGGGTTCATGGAACAGAGAACATGGAATCTCCTCTGTGCTGACAAAGTATCTGGCCTCAGAATCATTTCAACAGTCAGCAGAAGAAGAGTCAGCGAGCCATCTGGATCGGGCTGTGGTGAAGCTAGAGCTGATATTCACTGCGGCTCACGGGGGATTCTCTCCCCCCTCAGACTGAAGCAGACGAGCTCAGCTACGCTGCTTTCATAAGACCTCAGTGTCAGGTTTGGATTATTCTACCTGCTTCCATTTGTGTTTTCTCAGCTTTTTCTTGCTTCTGCCATCGTATCGCTTAAATGCTAAACTCATCCGTGCTCTTAAAAGGTCCGACTGGTGTCCCTCTAACCCTGCCTCATACCTGCAAACCTGCAGCTTAGGGATCAGTCTATATTATTAACAGTGAACTTTAGGGTTTAGAACAAAGACCTAAAGCAGTGTCAACTACTTTTGTAGTGTGGTTACACTAAGAGCTAAACACACAGGTATTAATAATTCACAAAGGAATTTTTTTGGCTTGAACATGTTTTTAATGAAAAGATTCTTCAAATTCAAGGGTGTCAAACTTATTTTAGATCAGGCTCCAAATATGAAGTCATTTGATCTTAAGTGAGCCACAGGTTTTAAGCAGAAAAACAAGCAATGTCAACAATAATTTTGCCAAGTTTGCACTTCGATGTATGAACGATACATAAAGTATGTGACGCACAGACAATATTGAAGCAATAAGTGACAGATTTCAGTCCCTGCATTATTTGAACTTTTAAAATTTCATTGATTTTGTGAATTATTTGCTAATTTACACAATAATTCATGTTTTTTTCTGTGTTTTTTACTTTCTCCTGCAGGCCGAATTTGATGGTCTAAAGGGTCGGATTTGGCCCCCAGGCCTCGAGTTTGATATATGTTCTAATTCAAAATTTTACTATTCTTAGCTAAACAAATTTTAAGCAATAAAGACATTTCTGAAGGCATTATTTATGAACTTGTTGCAAAAATTATCATTCAAACTTTTAATGCTTAGAATATTTCATACCCCATTAATAATAACAATAACCATACAGTAGGTTAAAACGTACGGACACGCCAATTTTTTTGAAAAATCACGATAAAATGAGCAATCCAGATAATCCAGATGAAACTTGGTGGGGTGATTGAGGAACTAACCCAACATAACAGTCAGATTTAATAAAGATTGGTCAATTATGAACTGAGATATGAATGTTTTTAATTTGGCCAATAATGAAAAATGGGGATTTTCATTTCATTTTGTCTTCTTTGTCTTTGAAATAACGTGTTAAGGTTTCATTTATTCAGACAACTGTTTTCAGGAAATGTACTTTACTCTCCTGACATGTTTCGACTGATAAATGTCAGTCTTCCTGATTGCTATGATGCATAAAAGCAATCAGCAGACGCCTCTGAAGAGAACTGACAGTTGGCAGTCGAAACACGTCAGGGGATCAAAGTAAATTTCCAGAAAAAAAAAATTGTCTGAATAAATAAAACCTCAACATTTTGGGGATTTTTCTATTATTCAAACTGATCCAGAATCAGTATATTGATCCAGATCCCGTCCAAAATGGAATGGAATCTTCCATGGTGTGGGGTCTATTTTTGGTTAAACTTTAGTAAAAATGTAAGTACTTTTGATTTAATCCCGCTAACAAAAACAAATAAACGCCAGTGAAAATATCACCTCCTTGGCTGAAGAAGGAACCAATATATTGTGTTTAATCTGGGATAAAAATCTAATTCCAGTCACTGAAGCCACTTAATTTAACGGCAAAAACCCCAGGGAGAAAATGTAAAGAGAGAAAAAAACGATTGAAGGGTTGTGAATAGTTCTGGTCGTTAACCAGTTGAACACTTTGGCCCCACCATTATCGCTGTGTGTGATTTATTATTCATGCTGGGAGAGACGGAAGGAGGCGGGGTCAGGTGTTACCTTTGTAAACATTGGCTTCCCGTGCTGGGTGACCATGGTGCACTGATCACAGTCCAGGGTGATGCAGGAGTTGTGGAAGGACTCCTTGGAGTGTTTGAGGATGTAGTGGAGCTCCGTGACCCCGCCTTCAAACACTGTGCTGAAGTAACGAGGGATCAACGTCCGGCCGATCGCTGCGAACGAACAAGAGAAAAGGACAGAGGGCTTGAATAAAAACTCAGAGTTTTGTTTTTATATGATCATCATCAGAGTTTGTAGTGCAGCAACCAAAACCACAAAGATCTACTGTATGTCTAACAAAACGCATTATTTTGCACCAGATTTGTTTTATTAACTTTTAAAAATGGGACTACTTTAGAGCCTGTGTTCCGCCATCTTTGAAATCATGTGACTGATGACATCACACAGCCCCATTTGCTTGTAAACATCCCATTGTTTCCTATTGCAGTGAAGCATTTAGCCTGACGTTTTGAGCATTTAGCAGCTTTTTAGGTCAAAATGTCAATTTGTGCTGCTTTTCTTTGCTCTAAATCAGGGGTTCTCAACCGGTCTCACCCTGGGACCCACATTTTGCCACGGTCATTAAATCCCGACCCACTTTTTTTTTCTTTTTTTTTGTTTTTTTAGAAATTCAAACAATCAAATTTCGTTTTTTCCAAAAATAGCTGTTGAAAACACACATATATAATCTTTTTAAAGACATAAATCTATATATTTTCCTGTGCAACTTGCATTTCACAGCATGCCTGTCAAAATAAAAGTTTCTTTCATAATAAAAAAAACAAGTCCAACATGAGAGACATTAAGTATTTATTCATTTATGACCAGCTGTCTGCGACACCAGTTGAGAATCACTGTTCTAAGTCAGGAAAATGTTAATGTCTCTTTTATTTACCGAAAAAGGATAAAAATAGTTGTGACCCGAAAAATGATCTATGACCGCAGGGGGCAACAGTTCCAACTCTGCGGGTTCATAGTAGACAATGAAGCAGAGAAGAAGAGCTCTCCTAAGGGACTTTTACTTGCCACGCTTCTTCTTCTCCGGTCCATTCCTATGAATCTGTGATAAGCACATTTTTCTATTTATCTCAATAATATCCACTGTTATACAGGAAGCTTAGTATTATTTGCACCATAGTGTACAGTCACTTTAAATAATTGAAAAACCACAGAAATTGGTTAAATGTTGCAAATTAAGAGTGGCCAAAATGGTGAAAAGATTGTTAAAAGTGACGATAACGGGTCTACCACCCAAAATGACTTCTATCCTCAGGGTTTTTGCATCTTTAACAGTCTGGGATTTACTCGCTAACTTCAGCCACCAGAGCTTGTCAGCACACTGTTTAAGGTACAGTAAAGGTCCCTTAGGAGAGCTCTTCCTCTCTGCTTCATTGTCTACTATAAAACCGCACAGTGGGAACTGTAGTCATAAAAACTGTTTTTATCCTCTTTCGGTAAATAAAATACGTTTACATCGACATCTTTAACTTTTACTGATTATTTAGAGAAACCAAAAGTGGCACAAATTGGCATTTTGACCAAAAAAGCAGGCAAATGGGGCTGTGTGATGTCATCAATCATGTGATTTCTAGAATATAGGCTCTAAAACGGTAAAGTAGTCCCATTTTTAAAAGTTAATAAAACAAATATGGTGCAAAATATTGTGTTTTGTTTGCCATAGTTCTTCTAATAATGATAAGTGTTTTAGGCCATATTTGTAAAAAGAGTGGAGGATATCCCTTTAAGGGAATAGAATTTGCCCTGTTTGTTTTCCTACCATGAGGTAGATGAGAGGATTGATGCCACTCAAGTCTATCAGTTCACTACTGAGCCGGAGCAGCCAGACAATTTGCTTAACTTAGCATAAATAGTAGAAACAGCAGGAATCCGCTAGCTGGGCTGTGTGCGAAGGCTTTAAGCTCTTAAACCACAAATTAGCATACTACTTTTACATCAGCCTTGTGCTTGTATACAGATTAAACTAAATGAGATACAGAAGAGTGTTAATTAGTGAACTTCTGAGGGGCGGACAAACATGTTTTGGAATATTTCGATGCAGACAGGTTTGTGTTTTGTGCTTAGAAGGAATGGATTAATACATTCTTTTATTTTAGAAGGAGGATCATGCTGTTTTTAAGGAAAAATTATTAGAAAAATTTAAATAAAGCCGGCACGTTCGAAAAGCAGGCAGAAATGAATGCATTGCCTTCTTCAAAAAGGGAAAAAAAAAGACAGCCATCAAGAAAAGCTTTTATTTTGAAAAGTATAAGCATCTGTTAGTTGCGGACAATGCAGTTTAAATATGATTTAATTGTTTATTTCTGTAAATATAAATGTATAACTTTCTATTTGTAAATCTAATGGAGTTTTTGGAAAATATTACCTTTATTTTTGCCTCTCCTTTTCTTTCCATATATACTGTATGTATTTCTTCTTTTTTTTTTTGTTTTTTCCATGTGTGTAATGTTCATGTGTAAAAACTTGACAAAAGACTTGCTTATAATTGTGCATGTATATTTAAAAACATAAAAAATTGTATGAAAAAAGACATAAAAACTAAGAAACAATACAAAAATAGAATAAAAATACATATAATCTAATAGTGAGGTATGGTAATAATGTGAGAGAACATGCACCCTTCATAATAAATGATAATGCTAAATGATGTGAGATGCAATATTCACACATTATTATGAAAACATTTTTTTTTTTTTTTTTAATATAATCATAACACTCAAAAACATTTAATTCAATTTTGGATGGAAATCAAACACTTAGCTTTAAACGATTGTTATGAGAGAAAAAATAGGAACTTCTGTTCAATAATCATTAATTAACATGAACAGTTTACTCACTGAGATAATTGGGAGGAAACAAACATTAATTAGATATTCAAATAAAGCAAATTATTTAATATTTGTTCTCATTTGACTCTGCGACTCCCATTTCAAAATCAATCTAATCCGGCACATCACGTCTGATGGTTATTATTGATTTGACTTTGAGCTAAATAAGTGTTAACATTTTGCACTTTGGAATGTTTCATAATCCTCACATGTTCAGTCCTATTCACAGCAGAGAAGATTAGCTTCGATCCTGATCAATAACCCTGATCAGTTACTTAACTGTTAATAACGTAACGATGTTGAATTCATTCACAGCTGCTGAATCAAGACTCACGTTACAGATTCCAATAAAATCCAGTCACTCCTTGTTGAAAATTCGACTCTGCCTCCAAGAAATATCCAAACCCTATAATCTCATATTGAGCGTTCAGCAAGTGTCAAATAAGTGTTACACAGTCAGAGTTAAATCATGCATCACACATGGAGATGAAACACTGTCTCAGAAAAACATGTTCCATCTTAATTGACCTCCAGGTTAGGGGTCAATTATAATTGTAATTAGGGGTGTGTATTAGCGATACGATTCGTACCCCCGATACATAGGTCACGATATGATAGATGATATATCCCTATTGTATTTTTTTTTTTTTTTTTTTTTAATATATGACTTAAGAAACAACTAATCTGTAAATTTGCATACCTTCATGAGATCATGTATGAAATATATTTTACACTCAAAACATTGGCTTTAACATGCCAACAACTTAAAATAAATAAAACAAACAATCTGCCTGTGGCTTTTAAACCAACTTTGACTTTAGTGCAACTTAACTGAGGTGTATAACAACAAATAAATGCCCAGGTTTCAGCAAAACTTTGTGCAGTTATAATGTCTCCTGCAGTGGAAAAGACTTTACTGGTTAAATAAATAAATTAAAAAAATCAATATGGATGCATGTTTTCAACATGCATATATGCATTTAATGACTGTGGTAAAATGTGGGTCCCAGTGTGAGACCAGTTGAGAACCCCTGTTTTAACACCACTAATTGTAATAGCGTAATTGATAATTAATTACAATTATGGAGTCAATATAATTGGGAAAAAAATCTGTTGCTGTTGTAATCATAATTGAAATGTAATACAGTTTAGATAATTGGCTTTCTAATTGTAATTCTATTGAGATTTTTGTGGCATTTCAGGGAAATTCTACAAAAATGTGTTCATTAAAATGTTATTTAACGCAAAACTGTGGAACCATGTTACAGTTCTATGGCTTACACATACGTACTTAACAATTATTAATATATATATTTCATATCAACTTTTCCCAATACTTGTCATTTCTCTTCAGGATCATTTTACCATTAAAAAAAATAAAAATAATTGAAATTGAGGGGAATATTGACACCCACACCAAAAATATTAATACCAATGTTTTAATGGATAAAGAAGTCCAACAAGAAAACCGAGAGATAATAAAATATTATAGGACAGATTATATTTTCAGTGTATTTCACTTCTGATTTAAGACATGAGTCCAAACCAACCTGTTATCATAAGAGATGCTAACAGAAAGCTAACACAAGAGGAAGTTTACAATTTTGGGGGTTATTTATTTCATGTGTGATTAATTGAAAATGAACATGAGTAACTTGCAATTGACTTTCAGGGGGACAATAATAATTGTAATTTTAATTGGGAAAACATGTTGTAATTCAGTTGTAATTGAACATGAATAATTGAAGACGTAATTGACCCCAATCTTGATTTACACTGTGATGATTTAAGATCTTTCTGCCTGTGGAAGAGGAAGAAAAAGACTATTTTCTCACAGTTTCTCTCTCTCGCTTTAAAAAAAAGGACATTGCATGACTTGGTAATGAACTGAATAATTAAGATCGACGACTTCGGCACTGTAAAGTTTTGTGCAGGAGCGTGAAGAGACAATGGAAGTATGACGAAAACTTGAGGAGGAGAGAGAACGTGTCCTCGGTGTGTTGCAGCCCTCCGGCTTTTGTCTGGTTTCTATAACCTCTGTTTGATGGCTTCAAGGAGAAGAGTGGGTGATCCAGTGTGTGAGGATTACATTTCCTGTTACATTACAAACGCCCTGCGAAGGCATGTGATGTACAAATCCTTCACATGGACTTTGAAAAAGGTTTCATTTAGAAAAAAGGAAATCAAAAATCTAACTTGTATTAGTAATTCCATCCAGTTCTTTTTGAATATGTTTTTTTTTCAGGAACTTTACTTTGGCAGTCGAAACATGTCAGGAGATCAGTCTTCTTCAGAGGCGTCTGCTGATTGCTTTGATGTGTCCAGGACTTACGCGTAATAATTCCAGCAAGTTCTTTTTCAATAATATGTTAATGTTTCATTTATTCAGATGGCCGTTTTTCAGGAAATTTACTTTGATCTCCTGAAATGTTTCAACTGCCAACTGACAGTCTTCCTCAGAGGTGTCTGCTGATCGCTTTGTTTCCTTGACTTCTGCGTACTAATTCCAGCATGTTTTATTTGAATAATATGTTAAGGTGTCATTTATTCAGACAACTGTTTTTCAGGAAATTTACTTTAATCTCCTGACATGTTATCGATCAGCAGACGCCTCTGAAGAAGACTGGCAGTTGACAGTCGAAACATGTCAATTTGAAATTTTGAAATGTATTTATTTAGAAGGGCAGTGCATATTAACATAACAGCTGTAGAATATGCCAGAGTTAGGCAAAAGGCTATTTCTCATCTCTTTGATGTCAAGACATCAAAGTAAAATTACTGAAAAACTATTGTCTGAATAAATGAAATCTTATTATATTATATAACTTGTATTAGATTTTAACATGAGTAGATCTCTATAAGACTCAGCTTTGGAGCTCCCTGTTGGCTCATGGGGTCCTATACATTTGCATGGTCCGCATATAGCCAGAAACGGCTCCGATCTCTAGCGAGAGCTCGCACTTTTTTTTTTTTTTTTTTTTTTAAATAGTATGTTAAGGTTTAATTTACTCAGACTGTTTTTGTTCAAGTTTTGCAAAGTTCAATGTCATTAAATTGTTTTTGGTCTAGAATTCAATAAACATATGAATCATAAAGTGAAATTTAAAAACGACAAGATTTCCACAAGAAGCAAAGCTCAGAAATATTCAAAAATACAAACTTTCAAAACAAACTATTTATTGGAATTAACCAAAAAATGGACGTATGTCTTCAATAACTGATGTGGATATTTTAGATGATGCTAAAATATATTTTGCAAAACTATATTTCACAACTCTGTTAAGAGCCGACCTTTCATTTTGAAAATTTCCCAAGTATTCCCATGGAAGGTTTCCAACTTCCCAAAATTTTAAAATGTTATTTTTAATTTGCATTATTTTGCATGAATGGTAATATTTATGTTTGGATATGATAGTTATTTTATAGTAGTCCAGATTTCTGGTTAATTCTGATAAATAATTCATGTGAAAAGTTTATTTTTTAAGCACAAGTTCTTGTGGAAAATAACCAATATTTTTCGTCAACCTTTTAGAACCGCTAGTTGAGAACCACTGCTCTACAAACAGGTGCTACACCTTTTAGTATCATTATGCACATTAGAATAAGCAGGTATACAGTGAGGATTATTGGATTGATGGAGCTGGAATATTAAGGTTTTGTTGCCAACATTTTTTTTGGGTTTGACAGAACTGTGTCACTGTTTTTTTTATGCTTTTGTCTGCCTTACACATCTCATGATGTGATTTCATAAACCCGTCGATGTTCTCTCGGTGTCAAATCTCCCACTGCCGCTGCGTTTTATTCAAGTAAAATCCGACAGAAGTTGTTTTCCCCGGACGATTGTGAGCCTGCATTTTTATTTATCTACCCTCACCGGAGACTCTTCTATATCAGCATCCCACTGTGTTGCTCCAAATGGCCTCATTCCAATAAATCACGAGGCCTGATTTCTTTATGCAGTGCTGAGTGTTGGTGGGAATGCTGTCAAAAAGCAGTGATTCTTAAGCTGAGGTACTGTTCCCCCAATGGGAGCCACTCTGCAGTACAGGATAAATAGAAAATGATGAAATATAGGAGTTCTCCTTTTATTAATTTTAACTTTTTTTCAACCACACTGAATATTTATTATGTGTTATTTAAATGAAAATATATAATCTACACCCTCCACAGAAGGAAACATTATTAACACCCTGGATCAACACATATTATACACTGAACAAAATACAAAACGCAACACTTATGTTTTTGCTCCAAATTTTCTTGAACTCAAAGATGTAAAACATTTTCTATAAACACTAAAGTTTCAAATATTGTTCACAAATGTGTCTAAATGTGTGTTAGTGAGCACTTCTTTGCAGAGATGATCCATCCCACCTCACAGGTGTGGTATATGGTGTGCATCAGGGTGGCCACAATAAAAGGCCACTCTGAAATGTGCAGTTTTGCTTTATTTGGGGGTCTGGTGGGGGAGGGGGTGGGGGGGTCACTCCTTTTTAATGGCTGTGTGAAGTCGTTGGATATTGGAAGGAACTTGAACACGCTGTCGTATACGCCGATCCAGAGCATCCCAAACATGCTCAACTGAGATGTTCTCAGCTTCCAGGAATTGTGTACAGATCCTTGCAACATGGGGCTGTGCATTATCATGCTGCCACGAGGTGATGGTTGCAGATGAATGACAACAATGGGCCTCAGGATCTCGTCACGGTATTCAAAATGCCATCAAGTTGTTGTCCATAACATACGCCTCCCCATACCATAACCCGACCGCCACCATGGGCCACGTTATCCACAACGTTGACATCAGCAAACCGCTCACCCACACACACTCTCTGCCATCTGCCCTGAACACTGAAAACCAGAATTCATCCATGAAGAGAACACGTCTGCAACGTGCCAGACGCCATCCAATGTGAGCATTTGCCCACTCAAGTCAGTTACGATGACAAACTGCAGTCAGGTGGAGACCCCGACGAGGACGACGAGCATGCAGATGAGCTTTCCTGAGACGGTTTCTGACAGTTTGTGCAGAAATTCTTTGGTTATGCAAACCGATTGTTGACATATTTATTAATTTATTGTTATGAACATCATTCATAATTACAGTAGTAGTAATCCTGTTAAATATCCATCTGCAGTACAGGAGCTTTTAAAAGTTGACATTGTCTTCAGTAGATGTAAAAAGCTGAAATAACTTTGTTTATCAAATATTTGAAGCCCTTTTACTCCTGACATTTTTGCTTGTATTTTCTTTCTGCATCATTGAGTTCAACTGGAATCATGTCTTCAAACTTAGGAAATGTCAGTGACCTGCTTGTCCCATTGAGTCCCAGTTGACGGTTAAAAACAAGACGAGTCAGCAAACATGTTGGGATTTCTCTCCGACACAAATCTTTGTGAGTTTGCATTTTCATCCCTGTTTGACCAGTACTACCTGTCCAGTACTAGTGCCCTCCAATTTCAGGCACCAAAAACAACAATAGCCACATTTACATGAGACCTTTAATTCAGAATAAAAACCAAAACTTTAACCTGACCTTGTAAACAACTAATTTCCAATGAAAATGGCCATTCCGAATTAAACTTAAATCCTGATTAAGTGTGGCCAGGAGCTGTATGTAGAAAAACCTGTGAGCAAAACTTTGTTTTGAAGCGAAACGTCCTAAAAGCCAGAGGTTTGAGTGGCTGTTGTCCAGAGATATATCCTACTCAAGTAGAAGTACTGTTACTTGATTGAAATTTTACTCAAGTACAAGCAAGTCATACATAAAATACTCAAGTCCATGTAAAAATTAGCTCAATTAATTAGTATACTCAAAGTTACTAGTTACTTCCATCCCCCATGTTTATTTTTGGTCATAAATCTTGCCACGGTTCCCTTGCATACAGTAAATATCTCATGTATAAACTTAAAAAAGGAAGAGACCAAATCTGGAACTTTTAAGCATTTAAATAAAACACCAATTAATTAAATGAAAAATAAAATAAAAATATCAGGCTCTAAGCATAGCTACATTTATTAACTTTAAGATTGAGAAAATACCTGGCATTCAACACTGTTTCGGCGCCATGCATTACCTTTAATCTGGTTGGTCGTCTATGATGTGATGCATGGTAATTTAATTTTCTCTCGTTTCACACTGTCCGTTAATCATTTTAAAACAAAAAATAATACTTTACTCAGTAAAGGTTGGGTGTGGAAATGGAACAAATGACTTTACTTCTTTTAAAACGTACTTAAGTAAAAGTAAAATGAACGATTTAGAAATATACTCAGAAAAGTACAAGTACCCATTACAGTAACGCGACTACTTGTAATCTGTTACTTTCACCTCTGCTGTCGTCCAGTCGTGGATGCTGAAGTCAACTAAAATGAGAGTGAATGAGCAGACGGATGAAGCTGGTCGGTTGATGAAGAGGGGGTGGGATGGTTAAGGGGGGGACGGGGAGGTGTGCGTGGCCGTGACTGGCATGTTGTTCAAATTCGATAAAGTCAGGCATGACTAAATAACACATAAAATGTTTGGCTTGGTGAGCAGAAGCTGAGGGCTTTGCCGCTGTGTGAATGATGCTCTCTCGCTCTTGCTCTCTCCATCATTTGCACTGCAGCCTCCCTCTCTCCCTTCCTCTCTCTCTCTCCCTCTATTTCCGTTGCTCGCCCTCTACCGTGGATGAAAAACAAAGTACGTCTAGGAGTGGAGCTGACTGCTAATTCGGAGGAGCTCTGAGAGGAGACGAGGGGGGGAGGTGGGATGGGAGGGGGGTTAGAAGAATCGGGAGAGAAAGAACGAGCGGGGGATAAAAGAGCAAGAGCGAGAGAGAGGAACCGAGGAGGAACTATGGAAGAAGAAAAAAAAGCAAAAGCTTGTCAATGAGGGAAGGAAGACTCACTGATAATGGGAGGAAGAGACAAGGTGAGACAGAGAGCCAGAGGAGGAAGACGGGGGGGTGGGGGGGGGGGGGTGGCGCTGGTGGAGGGGGGGTGTGGAGGGGGAGGAAGTGCTGAGGTGAGACACAGATCTGCTTCTTGCTCACCCCACCAAACCAGAAAGAAGTTTTGGTTGAATCTCCTCAACCAAAAACTGTCCTTATACAAGCGGGCAAGCGTAGCAGCAGGTGACAGGGTGATAGATAAGCATGTAATGGTAGCCATGCTAGCAGGTGACAGGGTGATAGATAAGCATGTAATGGTAGCCATGCTAGCAGGTCTCGGATCATTTCCAGCACAGTAGGACTTGGTTGTAGCTACAGACCTGACGGACAAACACTCCCTCCACCTGTTTACTGTATTTACATTTATGCGCAACACTTACTGCAGCATAAACGACCCCAGTTCCTTCCTCAAAGGGTTAAAATACATCATATTCACTGTGTAATAGACAGATGGACAATAGATAGATAGGTTTAGACCTCATGCACTTAACCAGGAGCATCAAACTCATTTCAATACAGAGGACATTTACAGCCCACTTTGGTCTCAGAAGGGTTGAACCACAAAAATATGATTTATCAATCAGATAAATATAATGACCTGATTCACTCTTCACTGTGTAAACAATGTCTGTAGTCTAGACTTAGAACATCCTTTGGGCATAAAGCAATAAAATTCCTAATATTTGACTGTAAGAATGGCTACATTTTTCCTAAAATTTTCACTTTGTAGAAAATGGGGAAAACATTTTGTTATACCAATTTAAAAACGTAGAGGAATGGAAATATCTGTAACTCAACTATTTGGTGATAGTAGTTTTCATGCAGGTTTTCTCTATGTTGTTTTTACTTTGAACAAAATTCATTTTGGTCCAAAAAAGAAGCTCGAGCTATACTGCGTTCAAAGCAACTGGGAACTCTAGTGACTTGGAACGCCACCTGAACGCGGAGCTCCTACTCAGTAATAATAGGAGAAAAAAATCTAACATTATACACTCCCTTATGCTGCGTTTACACCGAATGAGTCTTCTGCGGCAATGGACACGTCTGCAGGATCAAAACATTTCTCTATTCGCTTCATATGCACGTTTGAAGCGAAGCACCGCCCACCAGTGACACATCAAACTTGGTGAGTTTCACTGCCTGCTGTAGCGAGGAGCTGCGCTCCTTTTTCTCCTCTCATAAACATAAACCACCAGAGAAAAAAGCCGGTGTGATTAGCAGCTAATGCTATCCTAGCTCAGTGCAGACTTTCAAAGATGAAAACAAGAATGGGTGAACAGACCGGTGTCCGTGTTGACGGTCTGACGTCATCATCAACAAAGACTCTGATTGGCTTTCGTCATACAAAACAGTCTCAGGAGTTCAATATTTTCAACTCTTGCGAACGTACGAATATGACAAAAAAAAAATCAGGAGCGCGCTCACATGGCCAATGCTCTTGATGCGTGGACCGGACCGCACTGCTGCACGCAGG
Organism: Gouania willdenowi; assembly: GCF_900634775.1. NCBI lineage: Eukaryota > Metazoa > Chordata > Actinopteri > Blenniiformes > Gobiesocidae > Gouania > Gouania willdenowi. The sequence continues at coordinate 37,317,169 of NC_041053.1, read as the reverse complement.
CATATCTATCCATTGACTTTGGCAAATCTGGTCGCACAAACATTTTGTGACGCATTCGGTGTGAACGCAGCATAATACCCAACATTATAGCACATTATCAAACAAAATTCAGTTTAAAAATAGTTATAAAGAAATTACTTTCACTAGGTACAGAAATGAAGGCTGGCTTTGTTTTGTTTTGAGTATTACTGATTAGCTATGAACCATTTGTGAATATGTAGATTGTATGAGAGTATGTGGGTAACAAATTGTATTGTTAGTTGTATTTAAAGATGACATAATAGGTCGTGAATAATGGGGTAGGATTAATTAAGATTATAGCTCTTCCCACTCCCTTTTGCACATCTGAAATAAAGACATTAATCAATCAATAATGGTCAGCAATAGTTGAGATATTTCTACATGCTGCAGCTGAACTCTGAGATCAGAATTTTCAACTCGGAATCTCCAATTTCTGAGTTGCCTTGAACACATGCATTACGTGTTACCCAGTCAGCTCGCTTCTTTTTATTCCACACTACAATGGTTATGAGTCTGGGTTTGACTGTTTTCCTCACACACACACACGAGGAGTTTTCATCCTAAATATTGAACAACTTAAACACATTATTTGCGATTGTCAAACCTGACCTGTTTCAGAGCTGGTTATCAAGACAAATTCCCTCTAAACACACGTCAGAACAGGATTATCTGATAGGATCATGTTCAGAGGTGGCAAAAGTACTAGTCTTCGGTACTCAAGTAAAAGTATAAAAGTTGAAGTTGCTCCCTTACTTGAGTAAAAGCAAAAAGGTGCATGCTCCTAAATGTACTTAAGTTAAAAAAAGAAAAACAAATGTCCCTTCATATCTTTTTTTTTTTTTTTAAGAACTTGTAAAATACTGGTAAATGGAAACAAGTTCAACCTGTTACCTTTGAACACCAATTTAGCACCCATAATAAATGCAAATTGTGAATAAAATATTTTAAGGAAAAAAAAAAAAAAGTGCAAATGCTCAATACAACCCAGAGCAGCTTTGATTTAACATTATTAGGAAGTTGTAGAAAACTGATACATGGAAATGAATTAAATCTGATACCCTTTATGAACATCTGGAGAATGTAGCACTTATAGATCACATTTGTAAATAAAATGTTAAAATAAAAAAAAGGAAAAAAGAAATTTAACTCAAATTACCAAAATGTTGCATCTTGTTACACTGTGACGTCATCTTCAAAACTCTTAAAAGTAACAAACTCATTTTTAAAATGTAAGAAGTAGAAAGTACAGATATTGTTTAAAAAAGTAAGGAGTAAAAGTAAAAAGTCTTCAAAAAAAAAAAAAAAGTAAATAAGTAAAGTCCAGATACCAGAAAAAACTACTTAAGTACACTTGTCACCTCTGATTAAAAGTTAGATCCAGCCCAAAAAATCCAGCCCGACCCGAGCACGCGGGCATAAAGCCTGACCCAACCCTGACCCATGAACATTGTAGGCCTGAGCCCGAAGCAAACCCATGTAAATTATAATTTTATTGAACAAATTGCTGCCGGTAGCGCGGTACCTCGTGCCCTGATGGGCGAGGGGGGGTGGGGCACGCACACACGCACCGCAACTCTGCCCAAAATTTATTGTAATAACTTGACTCGAGCCGTTACAGTTTTACAGGCTTTAATGGAGGTCATAGTAACACGCCAAAAATAAACAATCAAACACACAAAGAACCGTCTTACACCGTCATACACTCACACTACAGTGGGAACAGAATTGTTCACTAGTCTTTTCCCGCTTACGCCGGCCCTTTCCTCAGCCTCCCAGCCAATCAACTCTCAGGACACACATTGGCAGAGAAAGCTGCACGTAACCGTGATGCCTTCACGGCCATGGGAAGTCTCACAAGTGGAACATAACCAGAACATAGAACCCAGTCCGTTGCAGTATGAAGACCAGACCGGGCGGCCCGTGTGTGGAGCACAGACCTGACTGAAGCACGCAATCATATTTGTTCCCTGTGCTCCAGCAGCAAGTGAGGAATGAGCAAAATCAGCAAATATTCAGTGAATGTGAACGCTGAACAACTAAACGCAACACAACGCCGTCAATATCCCGTCTCACTACTAGCAGAAATCGCTTTAGAAATAATACCACAACAATATAGAAGTGTTTTTGTGTTTATTAAAAAATAATATCAATGTAATAAAGATTTAAAAAATGAATCTAAACTCTACCTCTGTTAGAAAACATTAAAAACATTTGCCATCCTTGGTTAGAAAGGGAGGATAATCGGGACAAGAACAGCCCGGTTATCTTTGTGTCTGCAACTGAAAGCCCAACATCCACGTGGAATCTACAATAGAAGAAAACTCAAACGTTACTCAAAAATAAAAATAGATTTGGAAGAAAGAAGTCAGAGAAACATGAGACAGAAACCTTCACTGTCACACTCATGTTTCCTCATGTTTTCATCGTCAGATGTCACATCCTCCCACCTAGCATAAACTCACCAAACTGCAAAAAACTAATGTCACAAACTTGCATGTGGTCGAGATAGAATAAACCATATCTAGTCCCCCCCCCCCTCTCATCAGCTCTTTTCTCTTCCTGCCCCGTGCTGATTGGCCCGTCTTCACTCGAGGCACTCCAGAGATACAGATTAGCTGGCTGCTTTGAACGAACACGACAAGCAGCATATGTCTCTCCACTAATGTGTACCCAAACATGTGATTTACAAATAATCAACGTGGTGTTAATTAGTGACGTTAATTCATGCCACTTTGTTGGGATTGTTTCTCTCCCATTGGTTCCCAGGACTCGTGCCAGCTCCGTCAGACTCAGCGAGACGTGTTTCCCACTCGTATTAAAGAAGCATCAATAGAAAGAAAAGCTGCTGGTTCATATACACACACAAGTACACAATACTTTTAATATTATTTTGTTGTCATTATAAGCATTGGAAAAAGCTTAAACAGTGAGTAAATGTCAAACATGACATTGTGCCGTCACGTGTTAGTGAGACGTCTATTAATCATCTCTAACGAATGAAAAAAACCCATTTCTCAGTCTTAAAAAATGTACAACTTCAAACTATTACTATTTATGGACAACTTTGAGCTGCAGATTAATACACAGTGAAGCTTTAAAGGGATCCTCCACAGTCTGTGATTTACTCGTTAACTTCAGCCACCAAAGCGTGTCAGCGCACTTTTTAAAGGTGCAGTCTGCAACTCTTGTTAAAGTTTTTTTTTCTTTCTTTTATCATATTTGCTAAAGCTGTCACTATGTAATGACAACTTTACATGAAACTAGTAGTTTGTGTGAAAAAAAAAAAACCAGACTCATTGAGTCCCGCCCACTGCTGCTCCTGCAGCCTTTGGCAGATTGCCAGAATGCACCGCGACTGAGCAAAAAGAACCAATCAGAGCCAGGATTGTGATTGATGGACTGTCTGACTGTGTTGTTGCTGCTGCTGAAATGTGTGCACATTGAGAGAGAGAAGCGCTGCAGTAATATGATTTTAACAGAGCATTTTATATTACTGTGATGTTGCTATCGGGCTAACGTTAGCTTGTTAGCTCCTCTGAGGGAGGGATTTTGGAAAGTTTGGATGCAGGGCAAGATAGCAGCGGGGAGGGGGGGGGGGGGGAGAGATCTGAGAGTTGCGGACTGCACCTTTAAAGGAGAGTAAATGTCTCTTAGGAGAGCTCTTCTTCCCTGCTTCATTGTCTACTACCAAACCGCAGAGATGGAACCGTTGCCCCCTGCGGTCAGAGATTATTTTTCAGGTCACAACTGTTTTGATCCTCTTTCCATAAACAAAATAGGTTTACATCGACATCTTGCCCTGATTATTTAGAGCAGTTGTTCTCAAACTTTTTAGCTCAAGTACCCCCTTTCTCTATATTTTGAATTCAAATGCCTCCTTTAACTGACTACAGCAGTTTGCTCAGAATACTATGGAAAAAAAACCCATAGAACATAAATATGGAAGGAATGAGTGATACACATTTTAAAGAATCTCATTTTGTAAATAAGTGGAATGCAATAATATTTAGAGCCTCCTGAATAGATTTATTATTTCCAGTTCATGTTCTAATCAAGCTCATTGTGTATTTTGTTGTTTGTCCTTTTTATTATTGAGTATATTTTTTAATTTGTGTTATCATATTTAAATTATTCTATCTCAGTGTGTGTGTCTTTTGTGTCATTTGGTTGTTTCTTATGTCGTTTTGTGTGTTTCTTTGTTATTTCTGTATATTTTTGTAGAGATCTAGTGTATTTTTCTCTCTTAGTGTGTGTTTTTGGTGTCATTTTGTGTAATTTGTTGTAGTTTGTCTGTTCTTTTTGTTGTTCAGTATATTTTCCTCTAATTTTCTGTGTTTTGTTGTCATTTTGTGAGCTGTTAAAATAACCATTATAAATCCTCACATTTTTAATGCTGTAATTTGTTAATTTTCCTCTCCATCTCACTCTCTCTCTCTCTGCAGTGCCACCATGTGCCCCTACCCTAATTTGAGAAACCCTGGTTTAGAGCAACTAAAAGCAGCACAAATTGGCATTTTGACCAAAAAAATCTGCTAAATGAGCTAAAAATCAGACTGAATGTTTCACTCCAATAGAAAACAATGGGATGTTGTGTGATGTCTTCAATCACCTGAGTTCAAGATGGCGGAATACATGTTTTAAAAATATAAACTACTTTACCGTTTTAAGAGTTAATATAACAAATATGGTTTAAAGTAATGCGTGTTGTTAGGCATAGATGGAGGATCCCTTTAATGACATGTAGCTGCCACATGTTAGTAATGTGTTTCATTGCGTCTATTTTCAGAGACCTGACAAAGAAAAACAAGTGTTTAGTGTTGACACTTAATTATATTTATTTGTAAATATTTTTAATTATATAAAGGTAGGAAAACAACAACAACTACAGCAATATTATCAATCACAACAATCACAACAGTGGAGACAAAAACAACCATAACACCAGTAATAATCAACCACCATAGCAACAACTACTGTATAATAGAACCAGTATCAGCACTGACCACAGTAACAGCCAAAGTAAAAGACAAAAATGACAAATTACCTCAGATTATAACTACTAAAAATGATTGATTAAGCCAGTAAATATTTGCTTTAAACATATATTTTTTGGATTGATGGTTTCTGTTTTCTGTCAAACATTTCTGTCTTAATTAAAAAGTATACATTTTTTCATTAAATCCATTTATCTAATGTGAATATTTTTAAATACAAGTCTTTTTCTCTACTGTGTATTGTTGATGTATTGTTTTTACTGCTGACTTTAATTTTCTTATTGACTTTTAACATGTTCATTGTTTTCTGCTGCACTTTTGAATGCATGTAAAGCACATTGAATTGCCTTGTATTTATATTAAAATGCACTATAAGTACATTTGTCTTGCCTTGCACTCTGTTCAGCCATTCATTTTTAGTTGGGATGACTTTGAATAGACAATGTGATGTTATACGTTTCTTTGCTGCAGTGCTCACATAAATAAGTTGAACAGTTATGGATTTGTACAGTTGTCATCGTCATTCACATTTTCAAAATGAGTCGTCAGAAATACTAAGATTGGACTAAAATATGTGTAGACAGTTTCCTGATTTATTCTCAAGTCACTGATTATGTCTGAGTTTATTTTTGCCATTCCTTAATTATTTTAATGATAATCAAGATCAATGAATGATTTGTTAAATATTGTGTTCAGAGATGGTTATAGAGAAAAAAATAAGGAATAGGAATGTCAGAAAATCTGCTTTAAAATATTTATTTTTTTATTTTTTGAACCCAACTCTAACTTAGTGTGATGGTTAAATAGAAACGCTGCACTATGAGCGCTGATGAGTCCTAAAATGACCCCGGAGCATTTCAGGTGCAGCCTTGGAGTTTCTGTGCATATGTTAAAGAAAAAAAAAAGGAAGTCAAGTGAGGTTTATAGTGAAAGTTTCATTTTTAGATTCACTTTATATTCTATCCACAGGCCGCCAGTGGCTTCACACTGTACACTGTGGGTGTCCTTGAGCGCTCCTCGCTCTGTCTGTGTGTGTGTGTGTGTGTGTGTGTGTGTGTGTGTGTGTGTGTGTGTGTGTGTGTGTGTGTGTGTGTGTGTGTGTGTGTGTGTGTGTGTGTAGGCATGCTGTGTAAGTGAGACCCAGTTTCTGCCTTTTGTGTGCACGCATGTGTGTTGTTCACACATCCATTTATGCAGTAATTGTACTCCCAGGGAGTCGTGAGGGAAGCTGCGTATATAACATCGACTCCTACATGCAGGGACAAAAATAAACATGTAAACATGCAGCGATGTGCTAAAGGTAGAAATGACCTTTAGTACCAATGTTTTATTCCCCCTGACAGACTGCTGCATGCCATTTGTCTATTTAGTTTTATTTTTTTGGGATTAAAAAAAAAAAAAAAATATATATATATATATATATATTTTTTTTTTTTGACCAGAGTGGATTACAGAGAGAGTTGCAACAACTCCGTTCACTCCAATGGTTCATTTTTTTACAGCAATGGCTGCCCATGGAGCCTCACATTTTGTCCCGGAAGTGATCAGTTTAACATTGTATCGGATGAGCCAGTTTGTGACGCACTTTTGAACTTTAACACATTTAAATAATCATATTGGATATTGTTATTATTATCAGTGTATTTAAACCCATTAATGTGTGGTTGTTTTTAATGACCCATTTTTTTTAGGAAAATAAAGAAAATTCAAAGCAATACATACTGTATACAATACATTTTAACATATTTTTAAACCATATTAATGTTGGCCTTAACTATGTCAAAAAAGCAGGTAAGCTAGCTCCTATAGTGAGGAATACAGACTTTAAAAAAAAGAAACAAAATTGAGGAAAAACCCCCCAGAAAAATACAGAAAATGACTCCAAAAACTCACAAAAATAACAACAAATACACTGAAAATTACTCCAAAAACACATGAAAAATAAGGAATTACCAAATACACAGAAATTAACTCCAAAAACTCACAAAACAACAACACAGAAAATGACTCCGAAAACTCAAATAATAACAAATACACTGAAAATTAGTCTAAAACACATGAAAAATAATGAACGACTAAATACACAGAAAATTACTCCTAAAGCTCACAAAATAACAACAAAAACATAGAAAATGACTCCAAAAACTCACAAAATAACAACAAATACACTGAAAATAACTCCAAAAACACATGAAAAATAAGGAAAGACCAAATGTACAGAAAATTATTGCAAAAACTTACAAAATAACAACAAAAACACAGAAAACAACTCAAAAACCACATAAAAATAAGGAAATACCACATAAACAGACAAAATGACACAATTAAAAGAACATTCAAAGCAATATATACAGTACTGTATATAACACATACTAACACATATTTTAACCAAATTAATGTTGGCCTTAACTACGTCAAAAAAGCAGGTAAGCTAGCTGTTTACACTAATCATTAATACAAATTTACGTTACGGGAAAAACCATTTATGGAACTACATAAACATATATTGTGTATACACATACATATGACGATGTACTATATAAATATTGTCAATCAATGCAGTTATTGACGAGAAATTACCAAAAATCACAGCTATGTCAATGAATTCGAAAAATTATGTCAATTTTGATGATTAATGACAATATCTCGATATGGCAATATATCGCGATATTTTTCCGCACGATCGATTATCGATATGCTACCGTTAAGTATCGATTTTTTTTTAATTTATTTATTTTTTTTCCTGCTTTTTCACTAAAATGTGCAGGTACGTCTTCACAGAAATGTTGTCACTGTTTGTTGAAAGAACCAATATATTGTTTACTGGAATATTGCACTATAATGGTGTCACTGGTAAGAAAAAACTATTTATTGTTTACATAAAGCACTATTGGAGATACTTATTGGTTTACATTAGTATGTTGACACTTATTTACAGAAATGTTGCACTAAAATAGTGTCACTGTTCATAGGACACTTTTTCAATGTATTGTCTTTCAGAGATATAAAATAAAACATGTTTTTTTTCACTTAATTATGTTTTCTTGTTATGTCATAGATTATCGTAGATTGATTTCTGACCTATATATCAATAATCGCAGTATTGTCATATCGTGAGATAATTGTTATTGTGAGCTTTGTATCGCGTATTGTATCGTGAGGTACCCAGAAGTTCCCACCCCTACTTCAAATGCTGATAATTTTTGCTTCAAACCTTTCACAATAAGAGCAGAATTTCAGTTTTTAGTCAGCGACTGAGCCGGAGTACAGCTCACAGAGTGGAGCCAGGTTAAGAAGTGTAACATTGGGTTGGAGGTGTAGTGGCTGGAGGGGGAAAGTCAGGAGTGCGCTGTGTGAGATTATGCAGCAAAAGCAGATATCTGCAGTGCAGAAAAGAAAAGCACGGTAATGAGTAGAGGGCAAAGCAAAGACAAAAAATTTAAAAAAATCATATGATCCACAATATCAGCATCCTGTAACTATCCACACGAGTGATTCAGTGTTTGAGATGTGGTCAAGAAACAGGAAATGACAAAACAGGGATTGATTGAACAAGTAACCTTCTCTTAACCCTCCTATTGTCCTTGGGGTCAATTTGACCCCATTCAATGTTTATCATTAAAAATTTTCATGAATTTTCTTAATGTGATGGCTACAATTTATTATGCATAAAATTACAATATTTTTTCAATGAGTTGAACGCATATCGCACACACTGGTGTTCCTCTGGGGTCAATTTGACCCCAAGCTGTTTTAGCTGTGTAAAACTTGTCTGTGTGTGACCTTACATCCCTACACCTGAAGGTGCAGAGTTGATACATGACATAAGGGGTGGGGGGGGGTCAATAGCCTCATTTTGGAACAGCTCTTTCACAGTGAAAATGATGTAGACACGAATGTGTCTGAAACTTTGAAGTGAATTGTACGTTTTTTTTCCTTCTTCCTTAAGAATTTTATATTTTCAAAGCACTTTGAGATGACTTTTGCTGTAATTGGTGCTATATAAAAAAAGTTGAATTGAATTGAATAACCCCAAATATCTTACAAAAGAGGAGATAAAAATAAGTAAATAAATATGTTAATGAGAGACAAGGGGTGTCACCAAAATGTAATCAAAATAGTTAATTCTGAGAGAGTCATGAATCTGCACCCCAAATTAGAAAAGATTTAGATGAAATATGTTTTTAATATAAACTAACTCTAAAACTGAAAGTTTGACCTGATGGTGGCGTTGCAGGAAAGATAATATCATCACCACAACCAATAGGGTTCATATTCTAGTGGTCATTAAGGTTGTCGGTAAATTTGAGAAGATTTGGATAAAAACTATTCAAGATAAATTAATTTTAATTTAAAAGTTTGTCCTGATGGTGGTGCTCGAGAACAGGTCAAAGTTAAATTATCAACAAATGAACAAAAAAAAAACTTTCTGAAGGAAAATATCCCTGGGGTCAGATTGACCCCATGGGTAAAATGTGTTGTAAATGTATAAATGTGTAATATTTGAGAAAAATAGGAGGGTTAAGGCTACACACACGTCACACAAATAATCTGTTAATGTTTCAAACATTGTTTGAGCTTCACTCGTAAGTATCAAACTGAATTAAAATTGATGGTACTTTGTTCAGGTAAACTGACACGTAACAACAGACCAGAGGTGAAAGTAATGGATAACATACTTACGTTTCTGTAAGTGAGTCGCTTTTATGACGACTTGTGCTTGTTTTTTGAGGATATTTCTAAATCAGTAATTTTACTTGTACTTAAGTATGTTTTCATTACATTTCTACACCAAAATGTCAGAGTAAATTATTATGTTTCTGTTTTAAAATGATCAACGGACATTGTGAAACTACAAAATGACCAGACAACAGTCAAATGCATCACATCATAGCCGACCAATCAGATTAAACGTAAAAAACAGAATTAAATGACAAGTTTTAGACTTCATAAATGTATCTTATTTTTATTTTTTATTTTTAAATGTACATTTTAAAAAAACCTATTTTATACAGATGCCTTTGTAGAAAATAAATGACGTTCCAATTGTGCAAGATTTAATCTCTTCCTTTTCAAGTTTATACATGAGATGTTTTTTACTGTATGTAAGGAAACCGTGGCAAGATTTATTACCAGAAATAAACATGGGGGATGAAAGTAACTAGTAACTTTTACTTTGAGTACTATTTAATTGAGCTACTTTTTACTTGTCATTGAGTATAATTTCCATCAAGTAAACAGTACTTCTACATGAGTAGGATATAGCAGTACTCTACACCTCTAGGGAACACACACTCTGCTGTTTGATCTGTAAGTGAAAACCAAAGGCTCACCTGGAGATTAATGCAAACACTGAGCAGTTCATCCAGTATGAAGTGGGTTGAGAATGTAGCACATTAGGAGCCAGTGTAGTGTGAAGACCCCACTGACCATAAATATTTCAAAGTGAAGAAACGACGCGATTATGTCAACATAAGCAGACGTAAGGGATCACAGGCAGGAGTTAATTTATCGAGTGCACTGTAGTGTTCAAAGCAGATGTTATCCCAGGGGACGTGCTTTACACTCCAGCTGCACAGTTTTACATTTTAACACACACACACACACACACATTCTCTCGTATTCCAGAGTCCCATGTGGGGAAAGAAGACGGAGCAGAGATTTAATGTCTTTGTTGAGGATAATCTCTGATCTTTGCTCGTACTGTGTGGTCTGTGTAACCCTGGACAAACACATAAAGTTAGTCAGAGGCGTAAAGAGCGCTGATAAATCCTACTCATGTAGAAGTACTGCTACTTGACTGAAGTACAAGTAAGTAGGGATGTCTCTTTACAACTTTTTCATTTCCAATACGATACCGATATTGATCCGATATCAGCATGAATCATACATACTTTTATTATTTTTTTTCTTTAATAAAAAAATAACAATGACTTATTTTATAGTGTGGAATGTTACAAAAGACTTGATCAAGTGATGTTGCTTAAACAGAGAACAATAGTCAGCAACAGTATGTATGAGAAAAACTGACCCATTTATTATTAACCAGTTGGTTACATGAATTTTAACCTTCAACATAATATCAACAGTATTCTACAATTGAATAAAATAAATAAATACATAAATAAATAAATTAAAAAAAAATAATAATAAAAAAAAATAAAATAGTTTTTTGGAAATTTGAATCGAATATTCGGACCGATAACCAATATCGGATCAGGACACCCCATACAATTAAGTCATAAATACTCAAGTACAAGTAAAAAGTGGCTAAAAGTAAAAGTTACTAGTTACTTTAACCCCCCGCATGTTTATTTTTGGTAATAAATCATTTGCCACGGTTCTCTTACATACAGTAAATATCTCATGTATAAACTTATAAAGGAAGAGACCAAATCTTGCACAATTGGAATTTAATTTATTTTTCACAAAGGCATCTGTATAAAATACAAGGTTTGTCGAAATGAACATTTAAAAAAATAATAAATAAATAACAGATGCCTGTAGAATCTTCTGGTGATGTTTTGAAAAAATAACCAGCATTCATTGCCGTTTTAGTGCCGCGCATTACGTTTAATCCGATTGGTCGGCCATGATGTCATGTGATGCATTTGATTGTTTTCTGATCATTTCAATCTTTTGTAGTTTCATAATGTCTGTTGATCATTAACAACAAAAAATGTATATAATTTACTCAGTAACAGTTGGGTGTAGAAACGTAACAAATGACTACTTCTTTTAAAACATACTTGAGTACAAGCAAAATTACTGATTTAGAATAAACTCAAAAAAGTACAAGTACCCATAAAATCAACTCAACTACAATAATGTGAGTACATGTAATCAGTTACTTTCACCTCTGAAGTTAGGCTAATGTAAACACATTATGGTACCTGAGAACGCAGCACATTCACCATCATGGATTCTTCGCTGCGTTCGTATGAGCTGTAATCGATAAGCTAAGCTAAAAATACAGTTCATATTGATTATTAGCCCTCGCTGTAAGCTTGGGTTGATGATCAGTGAGGGGGGGACAGATGCAGGGGATGAAAACCAAGCTGACGTATTGATCCCTGAGCGTAATCAATGGTGGAGGAGAGTCTACTTGGCAAACAAACGTCTGTCTTCATCGACTCATATCTGGATCTAAAAGCCCCGTCATGAGCTGCCATTAGTGAATCAACGGTGAGGGGTATTAGATCATTGGCAAACTGATTAAGTCAACTCCAGTCAACTGGACACACAGCCTTGTGACGAGCTGCATTGTTGCAAAGAGCCTCTCTCAAAACAAACAGAGGAAAGAGACAGTTTTATTTTGAAGGGACATGTTTCAAAAACAACAACTAGTTCATCATACAGGCAAGGATAGATTTAACTAACATAACCCATGTGCTCACCTGTCTTTAAAAATAAACCAAACGATTAAAACCACACGCAGAGGGATATTGTAACAAAGTAAATGTACTTAAATAATTTTTTTTTTTTTTTGATGATGATTTGCACTTCACCTGAGTTTTTTTTTTTTTTTTCTTTCTAATCAGCACTTTTACTTGTACCCAGGAATCCGCTACTTTTTTTTTTTTTTTTTTTTTGTTTTTAACGAGCGAATGAAGGCTGACATGGTAACAGGGGGCCAAAAATTGTCCAAAAGTGCCAAAGTCAAAGGGTAATAAAAGGGTGAAAAGTGACTAAAATGGACCAAAAGCAGTTAAGAATGGCCAAAAAATGGGCAAATAAAGAGGAACCAGGTGGTATGTAATGACAAAGGGTTTTAATGGGCAAACTGTGGCAAACAATAGTAAAAAATGTAGGGAAAAGGGAAACAAGTGGTATTCATTGGGCAAAAGGTAGCATCTTGAGATGAAAAGTGGCCAAAAAAATTAAAGATGGGGCAAAAATTGAACAAAAGTGTCAAAAAGATAAACAAAAAAATACGAAAAAAGGAATATTTATTGGAAAACGGTAGCTAAAGTCTGAAAAAAGTTTTGAAAAGGGGCAAAAATGGGAGAAAGAAAAGGAAAAATGTTAAAAAGGGTTAAAGTTTCCGTTTTAGGATTTTCTGGGGGAATAATAATTAAAATTAAGACAAAGAGCCACATGTTGAGGATCACTGAAGTTAAAACAGCTTCTACATAGTGTCCTCTGATAACACAAAACACCAGTCCCCCGTGTTTGTGTTCTATTACATACCACTAAACATCCAACCATCCATGTCCATATCACGTGCGTCGGTCTGGACCACATCTGCACGTCTATACAATGTCTGAAATAGTTCAGCATCTGAACGTCACGACCACGACCTGGACGTTGAAATGATGTTCATCGTTGATTTCTGCTCACTTCTCTTATGAAATTTAAGCAGCTCTACAAAACCCGCACACAGACACGTAGCGTGCACGCTTCATTATTTAGTATTATCTACAGTCACTAAGTATATATTCAGTTGTATTTCAGTAACATTTAAATATTATGCTCTTCAATCTATATATTGTAAATACACACACAACAAGAAGAATGTCAAAATTACATATAATCATTACAATTTATGGTATTGAACGCTCCGACAGTGCAAAATTGTTTTTAAAAATTGATTTTAATGCTGTATTTTGTTATAGTATTTCACACAATTAATTTGGTAAATGTTTCAAATAACTGACAATATACCTTTGAAAAATGATGTGGGTAAAATGACTCACATTTGGCTTTAATTAAGATTAATACATTTGCAAACCTGTCACCATGTACGTGATAAGCAGGTACAAAGGATGCAACAAAGGCTAACTTTCTTAAAAGGCAATGAATAATCAGAAAGTGTATTAGTTTAATTAATAAACTACCTGTAATTGACAACAACGTTCTTAACGTATTGACTGGAAAAGAAAGAAAAAAATCTCAAAGGTTTCACTTGTAGCCAAAAATAAAGTGAAAAACAATGGTTCACTGTATTAGGATGAGATGAGATTTGGTGACATTATTATCTACCAGTGGTGTTGTGTAGATTTGACACAGTGTGAGTAGTAGTGTATAATACAAATCAACTGCTGTCATTTCATCAATATTTCAGCCTGAGTCTGTGCCTTCATCCAGAGCGTGGGAGTTATACAGTAGTTTTGCTCGTTTCCTCCCACAGTGTAAAACCTGCACATTAACCTGAAACTGAAGGAAAAAATGTTTGAAATAACCGCAGCAAACATCCATCATCTTCAATTATTTTCTCCTTCCAAACTCGACGAGTGACAAAAAAAAAAAAAAAAAAAAAAAATCAGCTTTCAGTCTGAGGTATTAATCTTTCAATAAAGCCTTTGCTTTCAATTCTGTAGCTAAACAAGACATTGCACACAGTATGATTTAATATTTACTACTTTATCACAAATATTTCATGCCAGCTAAACCTTTTTTATTGTGTATATTTGCACTAAAGAAAAGCAACTTATAATGATTTATATACCACTGTTATACTGGGTGAGTAACACCTTGAATATGATATAAATATTAAAAAAAGAACAAACAAAATTGTCAACACTAAAAAGTAGGGTTGAGCCGGATACTCGGCTGAAACGAGTATTCGGTACGGATGAAGCACTTTTGCAGAGTACGAGTTATATATGAGTAATACGAGTCAATATCTGTGCTCGGACTGAATGAAAATCCTCATTGTCTGCGTTATGCAGGCTATTCAGAATGCCACACACACTCAGGTTTGCGGGTCTTTTCTGTTAACATTTAGGGTTTCTTCAGCTTCAGACTAGCTTTTTAACCAGTAGAGTTCTGATTAATGTGGGTTCGCTTGGTAGAGCGCGTTGTGTCTCTGTCTGTCGGAGAAGTTTTTCTTTTTTTAACCGTCAGCGACTTCACTGAGTGTCTGACACTTTCTTGCCGTATTTCATAAAAATAATAAAGGTGGTAGTGGTATAAATAATAATAGAAATTAAGCCACACACACACACACACACACACACACACACAAATAAAATTAAAAGTTTAAAAAAGAACACTTTGCTGAGTATGAAAACTCTTGTTCATTAAATTTTACTTCATAATTGCAACTGCATGTGTTGTATTCATTGTTGCAAATTAAAACTTGTTCTGTAAATAGTTTTTTTTAGTTTATTATTGTGATCAAAACCATTGATCCTGTAAATAGCTTTTTTAATCAGCAATAAATATAACCATTTCTGATCAACCCATATCAATTGCATGCTTAAAAAAAACATACCGGTTAAAGCCCCGCCCATTTCAAGATAACCCGACCCACTTCCAGGTTAAATCCCGCCCACTAAGAGTGCAGATACAGATAATGCTGTCCTCGCTCATCCCTACTAAAAAGTTACAAAAACTAAAAGTAAAAATATATCAAGAAATAAGTGTTTTCACAATTGTTTCCACCTCTTTAGTAAGATTTATAAAGTTCTTACACATTTTGTGTTTTTTTGTAGTTTTGTGTGTTATTTTAGGTGTTATTTTGTGGTTGTTTTTGATATTTTCTCTCATTCTGTGTACTTTTGTTGTCGTTTTGTGCATTTTTTAAGTCATTTTGTGTATTTATTTTCCTGTTTAGTTTGTTTATGTTTTGTGTGTTATATGAGTCGTTTCTCTCATTTTGTGCTTTTTTTATTGCGTTTTTTGTCATCGTCTTGTGCCTTTTTGAAGTAATTGTGTATTTTCATGTCGTTTAGTTTTTTATGTTTTGTGTGTTATGAGTCATTTTGTAGTCATGTTTGTGTATATTGTCAATTTGTGTGTTTTTATTGTGATTTTGTAAATTTCTGTCATTTAAAAAAAATATTTTTCTCTCATTTTTTGCTTTTCTTTTGTCGTTTTTTTATTGTCGTTTTGTGTGTTTTTGGACTCATTTTATGTATTTTTATTTTCTAGTGTATTTGACTGTAATTTTGAATGTTTTTTAAAGTCAATCAGCAAGCAAGAGTCGTACGTGTCCAGTTTCTGCATGTCTGTTGCAAACGGGAACGGCACAAAGCCTTGTTTCAGTTTGGCAGAAAACACAATTTTGGAAGATTTTGAATCATGTTCATCCCTCCATCTCTGAAGATGAAAACACAAAAACTGAAGATAGAAAACTAAGCATGCAGGAGGAACATGGAGGCTTGTTACAGGAAATCAAACTAAACAGGTGTAAACAGTAAATCTAGTGTATAATATAATATACAGTAAGGAAGGAGCTAAAATGCTCAAAACAAATTTCTTGGAAACACACACACTGATGCACACAAACTGAATATAAGTGCACGTACACACTTGCACAAACATGCGCACACACACACACACTGGAATGTGGGAATCACTGCCCACAACATGAAACATTCATCAGTCATAAAACTTTAATTCAATCTCTCCCTCTCTCCGTCTTTCTCTCTCTCTTCTGAATTCTGGTTTGTAAAAATTTCAACTCCACAATAATATATTAATTTCAAGAATTTTCTACGTTAATTCCAACTTTTTTACCCTAAAGCAGAAGCCAAAGCCCAATGAGTGACACCTTGTCTCATCTAATGTACCTGCTTATCCTCAGATGTGTTTGCAGAAGCATTTAGAATAATGACTAATCGGAGCACAATTAAGGAAATAACTTTTTTATTTTGTGGTTATGTTGTCATTTGTTGTGGTTTTGGAGTACTTTTCGTCCTCATTTTGTCTTTTTTTGTTGTCCTTTTGTCCAATGTACCCACTTATCCTGAGAAGTGTTGCAGAGTTTGCTGGAGCATTTAGAATAATGACTAATCTCAGCACAGTACTGGAAATAACCTTTTTTTATGGCTATCTTGTCAATTCTTGTGGTTTTGTGGAGTATTTTTACCACATTTTTCGTTTTTTTTATGTCCTTTTATATGTTTTTCTATACATTTCTAAGATTTTTTGAGTCATTTTGTGTATTCTTGCTGTTATTTTGTATATTTTTAGAGTCATTTTGTCTGTTTAATTTGGGGGCTGTACAAAATTAGACCGGGAAGTTTGATTTGCTCCAGACATTCCCATTAAAATCTCAGTCAAATATAACATTTTTATTTTTAAAAACCTTTTAATCTTGGGGAGAGGTGAAGAGGCCGACGTAAAACATGCAGGATAGCGGCTCTCCAGGACTGAAGTTGAGCACCATTGCATTAGACCTTAGAATGACTTCTAAAGATTAAAAAGATATAAAACCTAATTATTGTGCATTTCTCAGGAAAATACTTGTATATCAATGGTTTCAGTTGTTGTCATTTAAAGGGTCATTGTGTCCCTTAAATACAATAATAATCTAAATCTAATCATTCCTACGCAGTAGATGACCCCACTGTTCTCCTCATGATCTACAAACACATTCATGCCTTGAATTTGTTTTAAAATTGAAGCTTTTCAAGTTGGTTATGGAGTTTTTTCAAAACTAACTAAGAAATAAGAAAACAAATTGAATAGGGACCTTTAAAGCTGCTGAAGATGATCAATAAATCGAAGATCATTTACACGAAAAAAAGATGTAAAAGGTTGAAATTGACGCTTGAAGGTTTGTTTTCAGCTCCACCGCAAACAATCTGTTTAATAACATTGTTGGAAAACGTTTCCTGCATTGCATTGTGGGATTTGGAGTCAGGTAGACAAACATATAGAAGTGTTTTTACTTCATTTGCCAGACAAGGAGGACAGTGATTAGCTTGACATTTATATTCTAATTTGTTCCCAGTATTCCCCGTGGTAACACCTTATACCGTGAGAAAATTAATTTTGGTCAATTAAAGTGAACTTCATTTATATAGCGCTAATTATGATACAGATTTTTCGGTTTAAGCCTCAAAAACAACATCAGCCATTGTTTTACCAAAACTTTCAGTGAAAACACCAGAAATGTGTTGGGAAGTCACTTTGTCACACTTTTTAGGAGCAAACACAAGAAATCACAGTAAGAATGACGTAAAAACACTTCAATGTAACCATCTATAGGACCCTACATCCCATAATGCAATGCATGAAACTTTTCCGACAATGTTACCAAGAGAATGTTTACAGTTGAGATCATTAGAAACTTTCAAGCAGCAATTTTCACCTTTAACATCTTTTTCTTGAGCAAATGATCTTGAATTTATTGATCAATGAGACCTATACGCTATGTCTTTATCTGATAAATAATTAGCGTATTAATGTATTTCCAGTAAGAGAACTTTAAAATAAGAGAACATTAAAATAAAAAGAAATCTGAGCACTATGAGATTAAAGTCGGAATATTTCGAGAATAAAGACGTCGTTTTTGTGAAAATAAAGTCGTAATTTTTCTGGTTCTTTTGTCAGAACAAACGCAAATGTTTCCAAAGTGGCTTAAAGTCCTTAAATCGATAACCTAAAGAGAAATATAATCTCACTAAATGCTCCACATTTTCGAACCCACACACAATTCTTGAAATATTAAAACTTTATTAAGATACGACTTTATTCTCATAAAACTACAACTTTAATTTTGAAATATTACGACTTTATTCTTGAAATATTATGACTTTATTCTGAAATATTACAACATTATTAAGATACAACATTATTTCTCAAAATATCACAACTTCATTTTTTTTTTAAATGTTATGACTTTAATCTCATAAAATCCCGAGTTTATTCTCGAAATATTAAGACTTAAATCTCTTTTATTTTTATGTGGCCCTAATACGCCTGTCGTACTAATGTAACATAATTAAATTATTTGCTCAGTGTTGATCGATGAGTTTTACAAAATATACCATTTACTTTAAACAGTGATTGCTTAAGAAAACCAATAAAAGTGTTGCAACCTGAATATATAAGAATATATATTTCTATTTTATTTTATTGATTACTTATTACATTTTCATTAATCTTATAATTTAAATGTCACTAAGGTCATTCTGATGCCGTTTTGATTTTTAATAACGAAATATTGTTTATTTTCTGACTGGCCGTTAAGGGGAAGTGACGTCATTGTAGGTAAAAGAAGCGAAGAAGAAGGTTAAAAAAAAAATGTGTTCAACGGACGGTGCTACTCTTGTATTGTGAACTCCAACGGAAGAAAAATAAAGAAGGCTGCCAAACCAATGATCAGGAGTGGTCATTCCAAGGGGGCAACAAAAGCATCATTAAACTCAAATTGTCTCAAACCATCTGACCGTGGATAACAAATATCTGCCACGAGAAGCATCTGAAATCTGCTGCTTCACTCTGTGTCTTTTCCTCGTTCTCTCAACAACATCTGCAGACGGTTTTCGGTTGAGCGGACGTCTCTTATTTGGACTTTCCCGGCTCAAATCTCAGAGAGCGAGTTGGTGGGAGATAAGGATGAAAGTGTATGACGAGAGAAAGAAAAACAGGCGAAGCAGAAAGATGGAGAGGTAGAGCGAGCGAGGGAGAGAGAGAGAGAGAGAGAGAAAGAGAGAGAGAGATGAGCACACATCTGCAGTCACCCCCATCCAACCTCAAGCCACGCGTGGATGGTGACAGTTTGGGCCGAGGGGCGAGGGAGAGAGTGGACGAGGGGGTGGGGGGGTGGGATAGGGGTTGGAGTCGTACCCTTGAGGCCAAGCCTCATCCCCTCTTCACCTCAATCCATAATTCAAAAGGGCCCACAAACCCCCCCTGCACAGCCCTCGGAGGTAAAGCTCTGTAGGGACGACACAAACCATGTGGAGGGGGGGGGGGCACAAAAACACAGGCTAGGAGAATACCATTGCACAGTGTAAGTCATCGTTTCTGTTCCACTTTATTTAGAAATAAAACTGAAACATGGAACGTTTCCTCTGGAGAACCTGTGGAACCTTAGTGGAGCTCAGGCTAACCCAGGATTTCCACTGGATGCCTGCAGCACATAATGCTGCCCAGAAATCACCACCGACTCTGGTTTTGCTACGTATCTATTCACGTGTAATCACGCAATATTAGGAATGTGAATCTTTGGGTGTCTCACGATTCGATTCCAATTCTGATTCTTAGGGTCAGGATTCGATTCAAAATCAATTCTCTTTTAATTGATTCTCGATTCAAAAATTGATACAATGCATAGTGTGTTAAGGCAAATTATGGCATTAAAACAATACAGTTTGTATAAGATAATTTTAAATAAATTGATTTCAATGATGTCATCACACAAAGGCAAACTTAAGACAAAAGCTAGCATTTATTCATGCTAAACAAACACACACACACACTAATTGTGCTGTCTATGTAATACACTGTAGGTTGGGGTCGCTGTTGTTTCCTGTTGGGATCGTGTCATAGACTGTAAAGGTCTGGTTGAGTTTGTGTGTTTTGGCCTAAAACTGTTGCCGTAGTAGTTGGAAGTCGTCATCTTGAAAGCCCATGGTCTAGTAATCTTCACTAACTAAGTTCTTGTATTTATATATATATATTTATATAAAAAACATGCTTATGAGTATGTTGAAGTGTATTGCTTGATGACACTCCTAAGACTGTGTTTGTGAAAGTTAAACATAAACTGTGTGTTATATAAATCACCGCCAATCGCAGTAAATGTTAGCATGAGCATATACATGGGTTTTCCCATAGATGTTAGCATGAAGCTAGCGGAATTTTTGTACAGTGGTATTTAAATACACTAAAATGTATTTGTATGTTCAGTTTACAGTGTTTCATGAGTAAAGACTAAGCGGATCTTCTGAATCAGAGTTTTTCTTGAAAAAAAATTAATAATTACATTTTTTATTTTTTAAAATCAATTTTTGAAGTTTATGAATCAATTCAGAATTGTGGATGATTAGAATCGTGATTCAATTTATCCCCCACCCCTACGTGATATATATATATATATGTGTGTGTGTGTGTGTGTGTGTGTGTGATTAAACCATGGATAAATTCAATATCATTTATATGTGGCATATGATTTTAAAAGTGCTCGGATCGGGCCAATCATGTGCTGGGTTTTCTGGTAGAGTCCAAATTGCGCCT
This sequence comes from Gouania willdenowi, assembly GCF_900634775.1. Taxonomy (NCBI): domain Eukaryota; kingdom Metazoa; phylum Chordata; class Actinopteri; order Blenniiformes; family Gobiesocidae; genus Gouania; species Gouania willdenowi. The sequence continues at coordinate 37,296,239 of NC_041053.1, read as the reverse complement.
GCTAGAGCCAAAACGCACAATTTTCGGGCCAGAAACGATATGCATTGTTTTTGTTTTTTTTAACATACTAAAAATATTAGTCACTGATTCCCTTCTTCAAACTAAAATTTTATTCCCATTTTTATGAATTGTGGTTGCTTTCAGTTTTCAGCAAGTTATGAAAATAAATAAATGCTTATTTTTCACCACTAGTCCATGGAGGGTAATATTAACAATGCTTTAGGGCCACTTAAAGGGGGGGGGGTTAATATCAGGTTAGTCATAATGCAGTGGCAGGTTAATTACAGACACAAAACATGCCAACAATGACCTGGAGCTTGACTTTCTAATCTGCAGCTGAATTAAATCATGTGTGCATATCTTTTCTTTTTTTATGTCACTTCATGCAACTAATCTTCAGGACAACAAAAGTCTGGAAATCTGCATAAATGACTTAAAAATCTCTCTCCCTATTTTTTGAACAACTTTCATTCTAAAAGCAGCAAAAAGTAAAATATAAGAAAAATTATAGCTGCTGCACAGTAATAGTCAGGTCCTGGCAATTTTATTTGAGTTAATACAAGACAGCAGCCATTAGTAGTTATTCAAACTACTGTCAAAAATTCAGTTATTAAGACAACAAACATGGAATTACACATATTGCATCCAGACAGCATGGATATGTTGGTATTTTGATTTTAACAATGATTTTGTGGCTGCAGAAGTGAAAAAACCGAGGTCTAAAACTGACGATTTTACATTGACTCCAATTTTTCACATTAGAGTAAAATTGAAAATGTTGTAAAAAAGGAAAAAAAAAAAGAAAAGAAAATAGAAACAGTTTTTGAGATAAAATTTAATCAAAAACCAGTAACTTCAAAACAAGAGCCCAATTTACAAAAGAGATGCTTTTATTTTGAAAAGGGAATGTTTGACTTTTAGCTTGAAGCCGTTGTCATGTATTGTATTGTATACGCGCATATACGAGCATGCGCACACATGCGCACGACCGAAAAATGAATTTTTGTTAAAAAGAAATTATTAATTTTTGTTAATTTTTATTTTCAAAGTGAACAAACACGTGTTTTATTTGATTATTGGATTATGTTAGGGTTATAATCTCAGTACGGAAATAAACTCAGTAGATGACGTCGGTCCCAAGACAATTTTAAGTTACGTTCACAATGCATTATGGGGCGGTTGAGTATGACTAGCGTGCATACCTAGGAAATGTCCTCACATAGTATACATTCGGGGATTTCTCGCGTACTCAATCTTTCCATACTATCAAACGTGAACACACTACATACTCATTTTGACATTAGACTTAGTATGAGTTAGTGCTTAAGATCACATTATCTAAGACAAAGACTTTCCTAAAACCAGAATTCACCGACACCAAGACGAGACAGACTTCTGTGAGTCAAGATCGAGTCAAGACAGAGGCCATAAAAATCTATTTCAAAAAGAATGACAAGGTTGAACAGTTAAAGAACATTCTCTCTTTAGTCTTTAAAATACATTTGACAAAACAAACAAAAAAGATATTTATTGTTTAACCAAGTTCTTCTCATTTTCTCTTCATAGCGCTTCAAGATGACTATTATTGTAATTTGTACTATATAAATAGAGCTGAATTTTACTTAATTGAATTATCATATTTGTAAAGTTGAAGAATAGCAGAAATAAAAAAAAATCCAGAGTTTGGGCACTTGGAGACAGAGAGAAAACCGAGTAAAGATGCTTTCAATTCTCAAGTACTACAACACTAGTATGAGTAGTACCAGGGGTAATTATAAGTTGCTAAAACATCCGAGGCTTAGCCTAGAGGGAAGTGGCAAATGCGTGGGTGGCAACATTTTTTTGTATGCTTTATTACGCATGCAAAATGTTTCACGATGCTTTACTTAAATAAACAAAATACACTGTTTATTATAGCTTTAAATAACTACTGTACTGCTCATCAGTTCTCCTTTATTTGGGCCTTTTGTTCTTTCAGCATTAGTGGGAAACTCCTTAGATTTGAGAAACGGTGGAATTTCACAGATAAAGCAAATATTAGCGGAGTCACAGTGTTTTAAACTCACGTTTTCATGTTCCCCGAGATGCATTCATGGTCCCAAAGAAACCCAGACAAATTAATTAATTTATAAAATATCCCAGGGTAACTCCAGACGTATGGTCACCCTAATGTTGTTGGCATCACAGATGGCGGAGAATATAGAGATTTTGTGGCTCTGTTGTCGTGCGGTAAATGAGGGGCATTGAAAGGACCTTAGCTACGACTAAAACAGCCTAGTGATGCCACTGAGTAGTACGTTGGTATACGATTTCGAACACAGCCGTGGATTATTCCAGAACTCCAGCGTCACTGTGAGTAAGTAGCTCATTGTGGGACCATCTGTAGTTCAGAGGCAGCACAAGACACTCCACTCATTCACTCAAAAAGACTGAAGCATTTTACCATCAAACACCTGGACTTTTCTGCGCCGCCGTTGTTTCTCTGCAGGAACATGTGCATCGCGTCAAAAAGCCGAGGAGATAAAGTGTCTGTTACGGTTACAATCGCTCCTATTGTGAGTTTGTCAGCGTGTTTATTGTGTGTACACGTGGGCGCGTGGAGAAAAAGGTTACAGATGGATGAGAAAGCGCCACATAAACTTTTAATACCTTAAGTAAAGCAGTGCAGGTGCTTTCACAGACGATGGAGACGGACGGTTCTGCACCGCACTGTATTATATATAAATATGGATTTCTCCATGCGTCAATAACTCTGTTGCCTCAGGAATACTGCACAGCACATACATCGCTATGCTGTGTGTGTGTAAATGCGTGTTTCTTCATGTCGACTCTTTGTATCAATCTCTTTTGAAAGCACTTGTGCGCTGTTGTCTGTGGAGCTACACGTTGGTGTGTGTCTATAATTAATGATGCACACAGTGTGTGCAACTTTTGTGTCTTTTTGTGTCTGTCCTTGCATGTTTGTTTGTGAGTAATACACCTGAATATGTGTGTGTGTCCTCTTCTTTATCCTCTGCCATGTGCAGATGAAAAGTCTATTCATTATTAATAAAAAACTTGGTCCTCTTCTCGTTCTTTCTCGCCGAGTTCATCCCGTTGACCTCTGGAGCATTCTCACGTTAAAAGCTCATGTTGCATTACGCTTTTCTTTATTTTATGAGCTGCATGTTTGTCATCGTGACCATGTAGCAAACATTGGCAAATTCTATTTTAACAGATCGCACAAATGTGCAGCGAGAGACCTCGGGGGGAGTTCTTCCCCTAGACGCTACAAATGTGTGTGTTTAATTCATGCTTTACAAAATGTGAGTTCACAGTGGTCTGGGTCAGGAATCTGTGCCGTGTCAGAAAAATGCAGCAATTTAGGGAGTTATCAGAAGCCACTGGACGCTCTAAATCACAAATGAAAGGGTAGATATATAACGAAATGAAGCTAATGTGCAATATTGCTTAAATCTTATAATAACTTATAATCACGAAGAGATTTTCTTGTGTTTTAAATGGTGAAATTTGTTGACTACAATTTTTCGTCATAGGGCGCACGGTGACTTAGTGGCTAGTACTTCTGCCTCACAGCAAGAAGGTTTTGGGTTCAAGCCCAGGGGTGGATACGTGGGTCTTTTCTGTGTGGAATTTGCATGATCTCCCTGTGCTGGGTGGGTTTCTTCCAAGTACTCCGCCTTCATCCCACAATCCAAAAACATGACTGTTAGGTTGATTGGAGTCTAAATTGCCCATAGACGTGAATGGGAGTGTGAGTGGTTGTTTGTCTGTGTTGCCCTGTGATGGACTGGCACCCTATACAGGGTGTACCCCCACCTAGCACCCATTGAAAGCTGGAGATATGCACTAGCAGACCCCAGAAAAACTGAAAAAAGGAACAAGCGGGTCAGAAAATGGACAGGTGTGAGTTTGTCAGTTTCTGTCCACCCTATTTTTTTCAGTGACAATAAATAGCAAATGACTAATTTATTAAGAAATACATTTAAATGAAACTAAATGAAAATATACTGTTATTTTAACAACAATGTTCACGTTGTTCATATCACAACTAAAAAATTTTTTTTTGGAAGGTATCCAATCAAAACTACTTTGTTATGTGAAAGGCAGAACAAGCCTTAAAGCTGCAGTATGTAAGTTTTAGGGTGTTACTATTGGCTGCTTGACAAAAGTCAATGTGCGTTCATAACCCTATCTATAGTAAGGGTACAATAGCGGACATTCCAGCAAGAGAATTCCCCATCACGCCACACCAAGACTCCCAAGATGCATTTCAAACCTACAACAACATAAACCTGAAGCACACTGAGGCTAAATATCTCTGATGATTCTCCATCTTTGAAAGTTCTGAAAACATTTTAAGTGAGAAAGTGACCATGTAGAATATCAACCATGTGGTCACTGTATCCATAGTGTATGCTATTAGATATGTTTAATAGTATACACTATGCTTGCTCTCAAACATGGAACCACAAGCTGCTTTTTTTGTTTTAAATGTAGCTACAGATCCTTGTGTTTCTCTGGCAGTGAACTTTGACCACAGGTTCTAAGTACTGCCTGTTCCAGCTGAATTCAGGGACTATTACCAGCCTCTTCTGCAGATGTGCAGCTCACCTTCCTCCGTAGAAAATACTGCCAGGCATGCGGCTTTTATGGATTTCGTTATTCCTGGGACGGTTTTTAAAATGAAGACTGAGATTTAAAAGTGATAAAAGCGTAGTGTCGCTGTTTCGTTTTGTGGAGATGGATGGTCCAGATTAGGTGTTCTCATCAGATTTTGAAGGATCTGGACCTAAAAGTGGTGGAAAAAACTAATGAATCTAAGCTTTTATTTTGAAGGCAACTACATAATAGTACTTTTTTCAGTGTTTAGCTTCAGAAACTATAGTTTGTTGTTCTTTAAATTACAATTGACGCGTTATAACATTGGAGACACAATATTATGAAGACACATGTCTTGGGATATATTGTTTATTGGCAACATTTAGGAGAAAAAAACCCACTGTCCATGTCCAGGTACCGCAGTGTTTTTTAACCTTGGAGTCGTCTGAAATGTTTAGTAATTTTATTTATTTATTTTTTTGAATTACTGATATGAAATTCATTTTGAAGAATTATTATTTTATAAATTATTTACAAATGTCAGATATGTATATAGATAAATACAATAATAATAATAATAAAATGCTGTATAAAAATATCTGAGCTGGCACAACTCATTATACTGCCAACACTGTATTTTTAATACAGTATAACATTAAAAACTTGATCAAAAACAAATTCTAGAAAGAAAAAAGGCTTTAGGATCGCCAGAAATTCTTGATAAAATGGGGTCACGATCCAAGAAAGGTTGGGAACCAGTGCCATATCGGTTTCCCTTCATTTGGGTTTTGCACACATGCCCACCTCCGTTTCTCATCGCCATCTCCGAGTCATCCTCAACGTGTTTTTCAAAGGTTTGTGCCGGTGGTTGCTTTGCAGGTGACCCGAGTCAGGGTGGAATCCACCGTACGTGGCAAACAGGAAGTGGTGACCAGCTATCGAAGGGCACAGCTGTCCTCGAGGATGGGCAGGTCGCCTGACTTCCTGTTTCTCAACGCACTGCGCGCCTCAGAGCCAAACAAAGCCAGCTTCCTTTTTCAGTCCGAAACAATAGATTTCACACACAATCTCCATCCTTCTTTTTCTTCAACTCAAGCGTGGGCTATCTCTCTCTGCCTCCACATCTGGATTTTCCTGCTTTGCCTTTTAACCTCTTTTTGTCTCCAGCAACGTTGCATTTTTCCCAGCTTTCTTTAACACTTTTCTTTTGTCTCGTACCTTCCACTCATAATGTGCAAAACCTAACTGTCCTTGATTATAATGAGCTAGTTTTTTTTTTACACTGCCAACTTCTCATCATAATGTATCTTTTTTTGAGAGAAAATCTAAAAGTCACTCACTCGCATATTTTATTTAATGCAAGTGTTACTTTTAAGCAAACTAGTTTTAACCATAATTTAGCCATCGGCACCATTTCAGTTACAGTCTAGTTTTAGTCAATCACCTAAATGTGTTACAGATAATAGACTAAACAATAAAGCATAAGAAGTCTGTTTTATATATGTACGAAAATGCACTTGAAACATTTTCAGATTATTTATATTCAAATGAAACCCCCTCTCCCCCCAAAAAATTATTTTTCAAAAAAACACTTCCCATACAATAAATCTCAAATAATTGTATCTATACTTGAACATTCTCAAATATAAATGCATCCAACACACTTTAATAAACATAATAAAAAACTAATTCTAGAAAGAGAAAATAAAGGTTTCTGGGGTCGCGACCCAAAAAAGGTTGGGAACCTGTGGGTTATTGTGAAGAAAAAAGAAAGCTTATATAATAATTCAAGAATACTAGTATAGTTTCTGGGCAAAACATACAGTACATAACATACAGTAGAGGCTCAACAAAAATGTGGTGCCCCGCCCCGAATACCAGGATGTAAATTATATAACCGCCCCACGATGCAGTACAAGCTGTAAAATCCTTCTGGGACCAGCTTCAAGCTAAAAGTCAAACATCCCCTTTTCAAAATAAAAGCATCTCTTCTTGTCTTCCATTAGTGTTTTTTCACTGCTTTTCTAAATAAGGCTCTTGTTTTGAAGGAAACTGGAAGTTTAGTCAGTAGCACAATGGAGGGTCTCTGAAAATCTCCAAAATGTCGGCATAAAATGTGTTTCCGTGAGTTTTCTGGATCAAATGAGCACATGTTGATATTCTACTTGGTCACTTTATCACTTAAAATGTTTTCAGAATTTTTAGAGGTGGAAAATCAACAGAGATATTTAGCCTCAGTACTCACGTACTTGCACTTTGACTACATTTCTAATTCAGTAATTTTACTTGTACTTAAGTACATTTTAAAAATAGTAAAATAATACGTTACATTTCTACACCAACCGTTTGAGTTAGTTATAATTTTTTGGTGTTAAAATTACATTGAATTAAATGTAATGCACTGCGCCAAAGCAGCATTGAAAGAAGGTTATTTTTATTTTCTCAGTTTTACAGTTCATAAATTTAGTTTTACTTTGAAAAGAATTTATTGGTGTTACTTAAAAAAGGTATTGTACATTTTGAAAAAAAACGTTTATTTCATACATATGTATTTGTGGAAAATAAGTTAATTCAAACTGTGTTTATAAGTTTATACATGAGATGTTTACTGTATGCAAAGGAACCGTGGTAAGATTTATTACCAAAAATAAACGTGGGGGGTGAAAGTAACTTGTAACTTTTACTTTGAGTACCACAGAATACATTTCTTACATGAATTAGTGACAAAGCTTTAAACCTATCATATAAATATATTTATATACCGTTTACTAGTTTGTTAGCTGCCAGAAGACAAAAAAAAAAAAATCATCAAAACACCACCGGCGACAGTGTCAAACTTTCTGTGGAAGCTACGTTTAACGTGGGGGTACGCTGAAATCTCCCCTTTCTCCTCTTCTGCGAGCCTCTTTGTGGCCAATCCAGCGCCGCGGTTCCCATGCTCGACTCGACTGTCAATCAGCAGCGACACCGACATCTCTGCGCTGCAGCTGAGCCAGGGCCACATCATTCCACCTGCCAATCACCGCTCCACACCTTCAATCCATGCTATCCATCTCTCTGTAAAGCAGCACAGCATCCTCACCCCCCACCCTCCACTCCCTCCTTAACCAGCTCCCAGCCCCCCTTCAAAACAACAGTACACACACACACACACACACAGGCATAAAGATCTTTTACTCACACACGTTTTCTCAGATATTTATAAAAAGAAAATAGCAAAGTTTGGACACGATAAGGGATTAAATCTCAATTTCTCTCACTACCGTTCAAATATGAGTCATGAAATCTGTCTTAAAATGTCAATAATGGAGCTGTAATAGTTTATTCAAGCTTTGTCTAAGATGTAACATGCTCAGTTCGCTGCAAACATCACACAGATACGACAGAGTGGCCATTAACGCCATTAGATGACGATATACAAATCACACACAGTGCATAGAAATCCCATTAGCTCTTCTTTTAGCGGCTGGAAATAAGCCTCATTAGCTTAAACAGCTGAAAATGCTAAAAGTAGCCACTCAATGAATTTTAAATGTCAAAATGAAGAGTATTTAAATAAATAAATAAATAAATAAATAATCAAACACATTAAACAGCTGATCAGCTCAATGTCCATCTTTTCATCCATCATCGATTTTCATAGTTTTTTTTACCTTATAGCAAATTTAAATTACAGCCACTGTAAAAGTCAGAATAAAACACACAACCTGTCCAGCAATGTGTGTTATTTTGATTTTAATCACTAACTCACATGAAAATCTGCTTCCCTTTTTTTTTAATCCCGAGGTTGAATTTAACAGTGTTAAACTTAAGGCCTGGGGGCAGAAGAATATAAAAAAATGCCAGAGAAAACATGAATCATTTTGTAAATTACCAAATAATTCAGTTGTAGGAATAATTCTTTTTTCAACAATTTCAGCCCCTTTTTTGCTCATTTTTACTGTTTTTCTACAACTACACCAAACTTATCACATTTTAACCTATTTATCACTTTTTTTTGCCATATTTTTTGCTCATTTTAATGCATTTTTGTTCCATTACTTCCATTTCTGCCACTTCTCCATCAAATTTCAATGTCTTCCTGCACATTTTTCCAACTTTTAAGACATTTTCGCCACTTATAAACCCTTTCTACTACTTTTTACACCTAACGTCACATATGTTGACCCATTATTGTCACTTAACCTATTTTCACAGTATTCCATGCTTATTTTTTGCCAATTTAACCACATTTAACTATTTGTCACGCCTATTCTTTACCAGTTTAAACAAATTTTCCCAATATTGACACTTTGAACCCTTTTACCACTTTTTCTGTATGTTAACCACTCTAATTTGCAACTTATACCCAATTTCTGTGTTTTTTAAAATCTAATTTCACCACCAATTTTGGTCACTTTTAATCCATTTTATTTCTGATTAAAACAAGGATTAACATCTTTAAGATGACTATATACTATGGCACAAATAATAATAAACTTCCTGGATAACAGTGGATATTATTCAGATGAATAAATAAATGTGGTTATCAGAGATTCATAGAACAATAGACCATCATTTTACTGACTTTATGAATGGACCCCACAAATCTCTCTCCTTTATTCCTCCTTAGAGATGGTCCTGTCTCCACGTGACTGTTCTTCAATATTCATGTCTGTGTTCAACCACCTTCAGGTACAGTGGGGGTCCCCGGTCTCTGAAACCTTTATTTTGGGGGTCACAGGCTGAAAAGGTTGAGAACCACTGCTCTAATGTGCACCAGTCAGCTTCGCATTTTATCCTAAAAAATGCAGTGATGCTAATTTTTTTATGCATAATAGATGTGTGTTCTTACAGTCCTTGTAATATTCAGAAACTCCATGTAATTATAGCCCGTATGTATTGCCAAGGCCTTAGCATTCGCCCCCATCACCTTGTCTGGCGCTGCAATCTATGAGGCATCTGATGAAAGCTGCGCTCTATGATGCAATCAAAGAGCAAGGCTCGTTTTAGAAGCAGTTCAAACAAGAGTGGGGAAAACGCTGCGTGTTTCAGGCAAACTGCAAAAAGTGACTCACAACTCGTCCACTTAAAACTCAGTCCACTTACTCTTGGCGATACCACGCAATAATTGCGAGCCTTAAAATGGCCACGGCTAATAATCATTAAGCAAGCACAAGGACTTAATGAGGAGGGAGAAAACACGGGGAGACGGCTTGAATACGTGTGAGAGTGAGAAACCAACGCCTGCATCATGAAGTAGATTTAACGAGGATCTCATGGGTCGCTGTGATTAAAGATGGAAACGTCTTTTACTTCATACTTGATGTGATAATGACTAAAGTATTTCCTCGGCTAATCCTGTGTAGAGAGGCAACACTAAGCTCTAAGGTGTGTTCATAAAGAAGTAAAACAGAAACCTGACAGAACAGATGAACAATGATCCACGTTAGAGCCCAATATGTAACAATGACCAGAATTGTTATGGAAACTAAATGTAATAACTGGTCAAAAATGAAACAAAAGTGCTGAGCCTGAAATGTAAAAATATGTTTCTCCTAATAGTCTAATAATTTTATTACAACATAGAGTGAGTCAATTATTTATGGATTAAAAGTAGTCACTATTCCTTTATTAATCCCAGGGGGAAATTGCTTTCGTTACAGCCACTTAATAAAAATCACAAATAAAAGAATAAAATGTTTAACAAAGACAAAAGAAAGATTAAATAAGTGTATAATTAAGTAAAAGACTGTTATAAATAAGGATCAGATTCACACATTATAGTAGTAAAAAATAAAGTAAAATTATTATTATTAATACAAATTATATACAAATATGATAAATATTTAAAAAATAATACAAAATGTACAAATATGATACAGACAAAACAAAATGACAAGACAAAATTAACAAATAAGCAATATATAAATAAAATAGAAACACATTAAATGACTCCAAAAACATACAAAACAACAATAAAAACATTCAAAATGAGAGAAAAATCTTCAAAATGACAATAAAATGAGAGAAAAATGAGTAAAAACATACAAAACAACAACAAAATGAGAAAAATAACAAGAAACACAGTAAATGACTATAAAAACATAAAAAACAACAATAAAAACACACTAAATGATTCCAAAAAACATAAAGAAAACTATAAAAGTAACCAAAATGACAACAGTTTGTAAAATGACAACTATACAAAACAAAAACATACCAAATAAGAGGAAAATATACAAAATAACAAAAATAAACACATTAAAATGCCTCCAAAAACATACAAAACAACAATAAAAACATGCAAAATGAGAGAAAAGTATACAAAATTACAACAAAATCACTAAAATGACAACAATAAACTACACAATTACAGAAATAGCATAAAGGGACAACAAAAAAAGTCCCATTTTCTCTAAAAACCAGAGGATACAAATGTACAGAAAAACACGGATTGCCGTATGGATTTAATTAGATGGTTGATTTGTTGTTGTTAAAGTGTTCGTGTTGATCATGAAACAATTAAAATCAGAATTGTTGATTCTAATAAGAGCCATTTCCTGTGAGAAGCAACAGTAAATACAAACTGGAGACACATTACACACCACATAACACAGGTCCACACAATAAAAACAAGCAGAGTGGGTAAAATGAGTTTTTCTAATCTTTCCTCTGTTAAATTATGAAATTAAAGCACCTCAGATTCAAGTGAAATGATGATTTCCTTTGTAATTATCATTTGAGCTCCTGAGTGACTCAAACAAATACACTGGAATAAAACACAACAACATGTGTGAATCTATACGTATTTTATATATTACAGTTAAAGTGCTATTTCTGCGTTATGTAATTTACAACAAGCACAGATTATAAATAATCCTGCAGTACAAAGAAGCTAAACAACCGCAGCAGTCACGAGACTAAGGATGACCAAGATTTTCTTTTGTGACATTTTTAATGACACTTGAGAGAAAACATAAGATCAACTTCACAATAAACACCTGACCACAACAATGACAGAGGGCGGACATCGACAACTGGTGGTAAATGCACGAAACGACAATAAAAACATACAAAATGAGAAAAAAAAATTCCAAAATGACAAACAAAATGAGAAAAAAATTTAAAAAAAAAAAATCAGTCAAATGACGACACAAAATTAGAGAAATTGGGGAAAACAAAAATAGACACGTGACATTTTATCCAAAAAAAGATGATATTTACAAGAGTAAAGAAAACACACAAAATTACAACACAAATTAGTTAAATATACAACATGACAGTAAAAACACACAAAACAATAAAAACATACAGAATCAGAGAAAAATGTACAAAATGAGGAAAATGTACTAAACAAAAAATGACTCCAAAAAACATACATGAGAGAAAAATACACAAAATGACAACAAAATGTGTAAAATGACAACAAATAACTTAATAAATGACTCCAAACAACATAAAATTACAAAAATTGCACAAAATGAAACATTTTATCCAAAAACAGAAAATGATGTATACAAGAGTACAGAAAAACACACAAAATGACTTCAAAAGTGACTGCAAAGACAAAAATAACCACGGCTCATGTCAATGTTGTGTTATTTTGTCAAACAGCTGGAAAGAACAGCGCGCGTGTGTGTGTGTGTGTGTGTGTGTGTGTGTGTGTGTGTGTGTGTGTGTGTGTGTGACATGTGAGGTCACTTTTGCTTTATGTGGATTAAATTAGAAATTCTGCACAAAAACAGTACATGCTCAAGATGTTTACAGTGTAGTAAGATTTAATGTTATGATTTTATTTCTGCTTCAACAGCAAAATAATATGCATGTGTGTGTGTGTGTGTGTGTGTGTGTGTGTTGGAAAACAAAGTGTAGAAGCAACAAATTCAGCATTCCTACTTTTCCTCGCATATACAATGTGACGCGTGCTGGGGCTGAGCTGTAGGAGGACGACGTGCTCGGGTGTGTGTGTAATTTAGCACACCTGAATGCGAATCGAGCAAAGCTTCGCTACTGCCGGCGATGAGTCATCATGGCCGTGGTGTTAAGCCTCCGTTCCCGGGGGAACAGTAGCGTTACCGTCTCTGCATCACTGGGGATTTTTATTTTTACATTTGAAAAGCGTTGGGGAGCCAAGCTCACAACAATCCTCAGTGGCTGTCTCCTCTGCTGCTTCATGACTGAGCTGCATCACAAACGTAGGCATCGCATCTGCTCATTTCAGAGCGCCACATCCTTATCTACGTCTGTGTGATATTCAATATGTTTCAGATATTTGAAACACAAACCTATGCAGATGAGATGAAGGGTGAAAATATCACAACCTGGCTGAAGACACACAAACACACATACAAACACACACGCACCGCAGTGAAAATATGGAGATATTTTAGGTTTAAATCTCACATAATCAACAGAGAAGTACAAAGAACTTTATAGTTTTCAAGTTAATTTGTCCTGTGGACGTTTACACATTCACAATCTGCTGCTGTGATACTTGTTTTGTACAAACGTGATAGTTTTCTCTCTTTTTTTTGTTTAAACATACAAAAATGAGGGAAAAATACACAAAATGACAACAAAATTAGTAAAATGACAACACGAAACACATTAAATGATTCCAAAAACAACACTAAAAACATACAAAATGACAATACAATTAGTAAAATGACAACAACACACACAAAACAACAAAAACAAACAGAACAGATGGACAGATTTTCTCCAAAAACAGAAGATGATACAAGAACAAAAAAAACACAAAAAATTACAACAAAAATGAGTAAAAATATAAAATGACACAAAAAACCACGAGAGCAAATTTTCAAAATGACAAAAATAGGCATTTAAAAGAAAAAAAAAAACAGAAAATGATACAAGAGAACAAAAAAAAAACAAAAAATGAGTAAAAAAGAAAATACAAAATGACAATAAAAAAAAAGAACTATAAAATCATACAGAATGAGGTAAAATATACAAAATGAGGAATAAAATGTACAAAATGACAATACCAAAAAAAACACTGAACATACATGAGAGAAAAAAGTTTACATTTGAGTTTAAAGAGATGATTTGAAGGCAGACTGCAGCCTGTGCACGGCACAATTGACAGAAGATGATTCTAAACCAGGTAAACAATTGTCTGCGTTTTCTATAAATGTTTTCCTTGTGCATTGGAGATAAAATACTGGCCCAGTTTCTCTAAACCAACAGTTTATTTATTGTAAAACGCTGTCATTAAATCCATATATTGTGTTTTTTGTACATTAGTGATTGAGTTCCGATCAAACAAACTGACTATAATAACTATCAAGCATTCATTACAAATGTACAAAACTCTAATTTCCTGCTCTCGGAATAACAACCTGTCTCAATCTTCAGTAATATTTACACTCGTACAAACACCATTCCCTGCAGCGTCACTGAGGAGATTCAGGGTGATATACCAAGCTTTTCAACACCGAAACATCTGAACACGTCAAAGTTCTCTGTAAAGCTTCATTGATCCAATACACGGGAGTGAATCAAGTCAAATAGGAATCCACAGCTTTCATAGTAAAGCACTTCAAAATTAAAACAGTAACAGTAACAGTCTGATGGATAACAGCTTTGTCTTTCAGCTAGGGATGTAACGATACAATTCTCTCACGATTTATTTTACAAAATGGGACTGTAGACAAATGATGATTGAAAAATATAACTTTTTTTTTTTGGGAAAAATACTCTACTATTTTCCTTATATTTTTCATTGTCAAAAGAATCCCTTGATAAACTATTCAAAACGATGCAATTTAACTAAAAATAAATCTTGAATGAAATAAATAAAGGAATATTGCAAATGAAGAAGAAGCCTATTAATTTAAATTCTGGTTCTATAGTAAACAATGCAAAACTGCATAATAGTTCTTTTTCTTTTTAAAAGTGCAACTGAAAATGTATTTTGTGCTTTAACAATTGAACTTTAAAAAAAAGTGTACTGCATTTATGTCAGATATTTGTTTGGACCAGCAGAGGGCACTGGTAACGCAGTGGTCGGTTGGCATGCAGTTATTCTAGCAGTTAAGAAGAGATGCTATGCTAGCAGACAGAGCTAATAGAAAAGTGTGACTTTTACAGATATTCACGTAATATTACAGATATTCTTTCGGTGCTAAAGGGGTAAGGAATCATTTATGAATATGTTTAAGAGTAGAAGGCGGCCAGAAAGAAAGTAGTAGCAGATTTCGCCCGCCGCCTCCACTTCTGGACAAGAGATACAATTTTCACAGTATCGATGTCAACAATGATACCTATAAATCGATTTTTAACTGCCTTACGATTAATCGTTACATCCCTACTTTTAGCATTCCAAAATTCCCTCTTAGGGATCAATCGATCTCAATACACCACTATTGCTTTTTCCTCTAAAGACTTAAATGCTCCAAACATGTAAATTTAAGCTTAAGTTCAACCATGCTCTCACAAACCAATTTTGCTATACAATTATGTTTTTTTTTTCATGAAAAATGGTTTATTTTTCATTGTCTTACTGTATCTCTTTGGTCCGTCTTCCAGGCAGAAGGAGAGCGTGAGAGTGGCGTCCTCTTCAAAAAACTCTGTCGCGAAGGCGTCCCACCACAAACTGTCACCTTCCTGTCAAAGAAATCAACACAGAAATTAAAAATAAATAAATTATACTTTTTTTATAACCATAAATTTAGGCTGAATAAACACTAATATTCTAGAATGATATCCATTTAATGTGTTAAGGTTTCACTTATTCAGAAAACTTTTATCAGGAAATTTACTTTGATACAATTTCTCTGGAATGTTCTGTACTGTTTTTATTTTAATATACAAACACATTTGTTTTAGAAAATGTACTAAAAAATCCAGAAAAGCATAAATGTAGCTTCCTAAATTAAGTTTCCTCCTAAAAAGGGACAGCACGTGTGAGTAGAACACCACACTTTTCCCAGTTTTTTACTGAAAATTATTCAGTTTATGGGGGGAAATGGGGGGCATTGCCCCCCCCCCCCCCCCCGAGTCTTCCCATATTCATTCGAAAAAATACAATTCTTTATATACTGTACATAATATACACATATGTTAAGTGTCAAAAACACAGTGATGAGGAAATGATAAAAATGACAATATAAAATTCAAAGGTTTACAAAATAAAACCAAGTAAAAAAGTTTTAAAGCAACCGATGACATTTGACCCTCCTGCTTCCCGTAGCAGCTCAGAGCTTTGTTTGTTTACAACATGGCGGACACCACGGGTGATCTGTAGACCCATAAGTCTGTTGTTTGTAGTGATACACCAAGAAAAACAAGTGGCTGGAACAGAGAACGAGCAAACCCTGCTCTCACTGCACTTGTCTGGACATAAAACGGATTGTTGTGATCATCTACTCGCCCTCCTCCCCCGTGACAAAAATCAGCATCCACCAGCCATGGGAGCACATAGACAATCAGTGACTTTAAACGCCATAATCTACGTTGTTGGACATTTAATTCATATTAATCCATTTATTCTATCCTACCTGTTGTTTAACTTAGTAATTTACAACTGACAGCAAGTCTGTCCCTCCATGTTAAAGTGTATCTCCCATATTAAAGAACATGTATCCAGTGTTGTATGATATAACATGTAGAACATAATAAATAATAACACTGCTTAATTTGAGCAACTTTACTAAGTTACAGTGGGTGCTGAACATTTCAAGCTGCATTTTGGATTTATTTTGGCAGGTCCATTATACAGTTTTAGACACTTATGTTACAGAAATGAGAAATAATGATAATAAAAACAGTGAGATTGGTACATTTCTTTTCATTACTTACCCAAGACGTCCTATATATTTAATTATTTAATTAAATTTTTTATTTTTTGCATTATTATTTTTTGAACATGTAAGAACTAGAGCTTGGCTTTTAACGCATTAATTGCGATTACGGTAATTCAGTGGTTCCCAACCTTTTTTGGGTCGTGACCCAATTTTATTCATTTATTCAATTTATCTTTTTGTCATTCATGTCCATCCCACAGTTTTATATTTGAACTATTATCCTACGTTTTTGTTCTTACTGTTTACTTTTGCTATTCTTTGTTGTTGCCGCAATGTGTGGGGATCAATAAAGGTTTATTATATTCTATTCATATCACACATTTCTCACTAACCCCAGAGACTTTTATTTCTGTACATTTAGTTTTTTTTAATTATATTGTTATAAATACAGAGTAGTAAGGATTAGTGCACAAAGTGATAAAATGCACCAACTCAGATATATTTATACTGATTTTTAAATGAACTAGCTTTATATTTGAGAAAGTGAAAGTATAGAATACAGTTGTTTGGGATTGTGATTAGTATTATAATTAGAAAAAGAGCTCTTTGAGCTTTCTGCCACTTCCTGAACTGTGTCCATTTCTGTGATTTTATAATATGTATAGTTGGAAATTAGATAGACATATGAATACTTTTACCATTTTATTTCCAGGTGACCCTACATGGGGTCACGACCCCAGGGTTGAAAAAGCTTGCATTAATTAATTAGCAATTATTTCACGCCATAGATATTCTAACCATTTTGCATTTTATTTCAATTTCTCTGGAATGTTCTGTACTGTTTTTATTTTAATACACAAACACATTTGTTTTAGAAAATGTACTAAAAAATCCAGAAAAGCATAAATGTAGCTTCCTTAAATTAAGTTTCCTCCTAAAAAGGGACAGCACATGTGAGTAGAACACCACACGTTTCCCAGTTTTTTACTGAAAATTATTCAGTTTATTGTAACAATGCACACTGGAATGAAGGCATAGAACAATTGAACAATTTCAGTTGAAAAATAAATCATGGAATCAATTTATAGACCAAAATGTATTCTAAACTTTTGACTCATCAAAATACAACACTGCTTTTATGCAAACAGAGGGGGTTGGAAGTAGGGATGTGAATCTCTGGGTGTCTCACGATTCCATTAAATTCTGATTCAAAATCAATTTTTGATTTAAAAATTGATACAATATAGTTTGTATAAGATAATTTTAAATAAACTGATTCCAATGATGTAATCACACAAAGGCAAACTTAAGACAAGTTTGCCTTTGTTTTAGTTTTGTGTGGGGGTGTCCCGATTCAATATTGATATCAACATTGGTCCGATATCAGCCAGAAACGAACATCGGATTTTATCGTACTGCATCTCAGATCACTGATATATATTATATTACATCTATTTAATTGTTGAATACTTTAGATATTGGGTGAATGTTATAATGTAGGTAATTAATTGGTAGATAATAAATGGGTCAGTTTTTCTCATACTTACTCTTGCTGACTATTCTTCTCTCCTTTGAGTAAATAAATCGCATTTTGAAGTTTATGAATCGATTCAGAATTGTGGATGATTAGAATCGAAATTCTTATGTGAATCGATTTTTATCCCCCACCCCTAGTTGTAAGTAACCAAGAAAAGTTGGAACACCTGTAGGAAGTAATAGCGCCAGCTTTCAAGGCTTTACATTGTTAACCCACTTCATTTTCCCTGAAAAAGGCCTATTTTATAATTCTGAAATCTACATTATTTTTTGGTTTTTCGTAATCAAACTTTTTTTTTAACCTCTGGCTGTTCAGTACTTACCTTTGAACCATTTCAAGCTATTCATTGGACTTGCACAACTTGAATGGCAATAAATAACTAGAAAAATTAGGGTGTTCTAAAACTTTTGACCGGTAAAATATATATATATATATATATATATATATATAAAATCAATAGTGTAGTTTTCTATAGCGCCAAAATAGAAAACTCAATATATCTTGAATCTTGATATATAGCCCAGCTCTGGGTGTACTTGAACTTTAAATAACACCTGAACATGACCTTTGTAGTAGAGGTGTCCCGATCCGATATTGATATCGGATATCATTCCGATATCAGCCAGAAAACGAATAACAGATTTTATCGGACTGCGTCTAAAATCTTTGATATAAGCGCTCCGCTAATTTTTTGTCGTTTTTGTCCCCGCTTTCAGTTGTTCCCACATATACTGTCTATATGAGGTATTTGTCGTGGAGCTCCAGTACAGGGCCGTTGGTCATCATAATGCAGTACATACAGTGGCTGTAACCAGCAGCAGTGCAGAAGCTCATTTATATTACAACATCTCTCTGGCTGAATGATGGCCCAACTCTTTTAACTGATGCTTCACAAAGGCTTCAGTGATGAATAAAACAGAGGGCGAGCTGGAGTTTGAGTGCATTCATAATCATAACCCTGCAAAGTCTCTGAAATCCACAATCAGCTGCAGATTGTTGCACGTACGGAGAGAAGTTCAAGGCATTTTCCGATCCCCGTGATTAATAGTATAAAACGCCAATTTTAAACATCAAATTGTGACTAGATTTAATCACAAATCTTAATTTAATCTCACAAAGATGGAGTATTTTAAATTTAAGTAAAATTATAGTCCAGGCAGACCCGGTTTTACTTTGTTACACATGTTTAAAGTTACAATTATTGCAATTGTATGAATTTCAATCTACACTGATGCAGATATAGTCATAATATAAGACTGTTCATAATAAAACAAAATCAATATCATCTTCTAAGCATGTGATGCCACTTCAAATTATACATAATTTTTTGCTGACAAAAGGCCAACTTCATGATAATCAGTCAAATTATTTGTTACGAAAAAAAATAGGGGTGGGAGAAATAAATAATCCATCGTCATTCAGACATGATAATCGATTCATACCTTTAAAATAATCATTTATTTAAATGAGAAGTACTTTAGAAGGATGTTTTCATGGATTAACTGATATTTTAAAGTCACGATAGTACTTGATCTGTTAATTCAGTCCATTTATAATAAACCTTATATATTCTATAATTTAGAACAGCCCTTTGTGTTTATTGTATGCAAAACAAGGATGACGCTGCTACTTTGGCACCATACGGTTCAAAATGAATTACAGATGTCCTCTGCTGCTTTAATAAAACGTACATTTATCTCCTAAAAACAGCAGTTCATCAGTAGTCACGGTGAGAAACTAAGACATGCGGCGAGTTGCATTGATTCATAATCGAATCGCAGTCCCTATAATGGTAATCAAATCAAATTAATAAATAGTTCATCGATGAATCGGTTATTTTCTTTACGGTTCTTCCATGCACTTTACTATATTATTATCCATCCTTCCTGGCCATGTTGGTGGTCATCCCAGCATCACCATTTCTCCAATGACAACTAACAAACATTCTAGGTTTTCAGCCATTTTGGGGATGATCAACGATTAAAGCAGAAATAAGTAACTTGTGCTTAGCGCTCCCCCTAAAGGTCCCTTTTGGTTATGTCACTGTCGTAAACACTCCACACCCCTGCCGCCTGCCCCACCCCACAGCTACAGTACATGTTCACTTTTGCTCTACCAAAACGGTATCAACCGATCACTGAAAAATCCTAATACAAAAGTGACACTAAGGGTGCTTTTACACATATAGTCCCATGTAAACAGTATGAGGAAGAGAGACAGGTAAAATAAATGAATGATGGGGGAGTAATACAGAAGAGAGTGTGGAAATGTGTGTGTGATGTGTTTGTGTGCTGACAAAGTGGCTCTGAAAGTGGACGGATGGATTGATTGATGTGTGTGTGTGTGTGTGCTGCCTGATGGAGCGCTGAGTTGTGAGTGTGTGGGTGCCTGTTAAAGCGACGACAGTGTGTGTGATTACTGTGTGTTGCTGCTGAGTTGTCACTACATGGAGTTGCTCTGTTCCTCAGACAAAGGTCTTCTCTGCCTTTGTTTTTTTGCTGGCTCCGCCCTGATATAAGTTTGAGAAAAGTGAATTTGTAGACAACCGTGTGCAGCCATGGGTCTGGTCATAATCTAGCATTAGTTTGTAGTGGGCTGTCATAAAGCAGTACGTCTTGTCACCGGGTTGGAGGCAGGAAAGTTGCAAGTGCTGTTTTCTGGCCAGAGACAGCAGGGGGAGATGAAAGACCCCCAATCAGCCCATAAACACTTGTATTATCCTCACAGGGACTACGAGAAGGATTTATTAAGGTGAAAAAGTGACTTAGTTCTGTTTTAAAGAGTAACTAAACACCTGCTTTCTGCTGAGCTGCCACGAGGAGAGAAATAAAAAAAATGCCTTGATTATGGGCGTTACTGCTGTAGCAGTAAGACACGCCCACACTATCAGCACACACCGCTGAGCGCAAAGAAAGACGGTAATACACACAATGATGTGTCTGTACACACACACACTGAGTTCATAAGCTTAATGTGTCACTACAACTACAGACACACACAATCACAACGTGAAGCTCACACACAGCCTTACAGACACCACTCAGGGGCAAACTGACCTGCTGTAGTGCACAAAGTGATAAGACGGGCACACAGGTGCACGTGCAAGACAGACGGGAATACACACACGCATAGTGTCTGTAAATACACACACAGCTTGATGAACCCTCTGATTAGGGCATCATCTGCTCTTTACAGAAGCACAGACTCAAAAACATCCCCGCTACAGCTGCTGTTTTACGTGGAACACAGTGGACTCCTCCCTCCTCTCAGCTTTTATAGGAGGGGCGGGGCCAACAGCAAAATTGATGACGCAGGGGAAATATTAAATGTAATTTGAAGATAGAGTTTGCTTCTTGGTCATACCATGTCATTTCACAAATGTCCCACACACTTCAGTCTCAAAATTATGACATTTTTACCAATCGTTCCATGATTATTCAATTGGCACACTAAATTTTTGGTTTGATTGGATGAATATTTTTTTAGATGTGGTCAATTTAGTGAGGGGGGGTATGTGTCGATTTTTCTTCCATTTTCAGCTTTGAATATCTCAGGAACTCCATCACATAGGAAAGTGAAATGTAGTACAGTAATAATACAGCTCCACCTACTCTCAGAATATACAGTATAAAGAAATCTGCTATACATCCTATCTGGTGGACATGCCAGCTCCTCAACATTGGAAAAAAGTTTGTCAGGCTTTAGGAATAAAACCTTCAGTAAACAACATAGCATATACCTCAGCTCCCTGTAATTTGATCAGCTTTCAGCTATGAACATAGACTGTTCACGTCATTAATAATTAGTTACATATTTGCAATGGTTGCTAGTTGACAGTCTCTTGAAATCCAAAAAATTACTTTTTTTTCCCCCATAACTGCATGTGGGAATGTAAGAAAAAAAATCTGTTTAAATTTATAGTATAAAGGTTACTTTTTGGGGGGATATTAAACCATTTTTCTTTATGCAACTTCATTTTTATTTTGCACCCAAACTTTGGGTTATTTCACCACTTTCAAATATTGAAAATCCTTCACGAGGCTATCTGTGTTGAAATGACCCTTCTTTGATTTTCTCCAGACTCTGATGTGTGTTCACACACGGCCAAATGAAGCAGACTTAATAAAGGAGAAGAAATCCTTGAGCAATTAAAACATGCTACCTAACAGTGGTTACTATAGAACCCAACACCATATTAGACAAAGGTTTGGCCAGGTCCTACAAGAAGGTACACACACGTCAACTTCCTTTTACTGTTTTACTAACGAGTCTTTTATTCAAGCTCTGCGTCTTCCTTAAAATCAGCCTATTTATTTTTGAAGCTGCATTCATTCCCTTCACCATAAACTTGATTTGACCATCCATCTATCCATTTATTGTGATCCCAGTGACAGGGAATTGGAGTTTATCCCAGCTAACGCTAAGTGCAGGTCAATGTATTCTCTAGACAACTCAGCAGTCCATCACGGGGTCGTTGGAGAGACTCCCAATTAACATCAACCTTTTTAGACAGCCACAGAAAAGCCCCGTGCACTTGCGTGAGTGGACCACTTTTACAACTGCTTTTAAATCACTTCTCTCCACGTTCTCCTAACTGCGTTTAAAAAAAATTCTCCATTTTCTCTTCTAACTCAATATCCTCTATTTTGGCAGTCGACTGATGTGTGGCTCGGGCCAACAGCCACACTGAAAAATGAGCTTTTATTTCACAAAAAGCAGAGTTGACAGCAACGTGTCTATTGTCTTGTCTCCATTATCCACGACAAACCCAGCGGGGTTCATCCACAGAACGTAAGGTTTTGTTTTTTGTTGCCGTTAAAAAGCCTCCCACCAAGAAACCAGAGGATTCCTAAAACACCCAGCACATTTAATGCACCATCGCATTACCAATCACTACAAGAATACAAAAGGGATTTGCCATTTCTATTGCTTTTCTCTAAATCACTTATTGTGTAAATTAATCATGCGTTTTTGGATAATTATGCTCAGTTTTCCACCAAACTTTTTCATTCTCCGCCAGAAAAGTTATGGTAAGAATGTGTAACCAATAATCCTTTAAATGGGAGGGTTTATTGAGTAAATTGTGAGGAGACAACACTTTGATGAACAACTATTATGACAGAAATATGTGACCATATTTGACCTGAGGACCACAACATCAACATTCATGTAAGCATTAAGAATAATGACCAATCTGAGCATTAATGCAGGTGTTTTTTGTTGTCAATTCTGTGTAATGGTGGTTTTAATTACTTTTCTGTTATTTTTGTTTTCATCCTATGTGTTTTTTTTTTTTTGTTTTTTTTTTTTAAGTATTTTGTATAATTTTGATGTCTTTTTCAGCTATTTTGTGTATCTTTAGTTATTCTGTTTAACTTTTGGTTAATTGTGTTTATCTCTGTTATTTTTTTTTTAACATTTTTGTGTACTTTTGTTGACCTTGTGTGTATTTTTCAATAGTTTTGCATGTTTGAGCCATTATGCATATTTTTGTTGTCATTTTATACATTTTAATTTACTTTTGTGTCATATTGTGTATTATTGTTGTCTATTTTTGTTTTCATTTTGTAACATTCTTTGTTTTTTTGTGTGTATTTTTAGTTGTACTGTGCAACTTTTGGTTAATTTTGTGTATCTACGTTGTTATTTATGTACTTTGGTTGACCCGGTGTATGTTTTCTGTAATTTTGCACATTTTTGAGCCATTTTGTGTATTTTTGTTGTCATTTTGTGTATTTTTGTTACCCTTTCATACACATTTCTGTGATTTTGTGTGTTTGTTTTGGGGGCCGCATAAAATATGACCCATGTCAGATGTAAACAAAGAAAGTTAAATCAAAGCATTCAGTAGACACAAGCAACACGTCACCCTGAGGTGTCAAAGTTGTTCAGAGCCTAGGTTTTATTATATTATTGATGGCAGGCTATAAAAATCATAAATGACACATATTTACTATGAAAAGAAATGCCCGTCTCTATTCAAATCCTCCACCCGCTCACTGTCTCGTCTCCTGTCCTACTGTTGACAGACAACATCCCGCCTTCATTTACGTCCGTGGACTCGCTGACAAACCATGTGGCATGACGACGTTTGTTGTCAAACGCTACAAATAAGGCCGACTTCGAGAGTGACGAGGTGAACCGACGCAGCTGCAGCCGTGACGGCCGTCAGCCGATAAGGCTCCATTGATTCAAAGGAATCGCACGCCATCTGAAGGGGATTTATCAATGTGTCAATTGTCCACCAGCCAACTACAAATCACTGGTGCTGTCCGGCCCTTTGGGGATTGCGAGAAATCCAGCAGATTGGAGCGAAGGCGAAGGGATGGAGCCGAGTAAATAGTAACAGAGCAGAAGGTTAACATTGCATGAGGAAAAGTCCATACAGAACGATTAGGAAGATGACACCAAGTTTGACTAGTGCCCACAACCGCATTCAAAAGTATTGAATGCGGTACCATACACAAACAAATAACCTTCGCTATATGTAGAGTCAATGGATTTTTCTAAAAATCGCAAAAAGACAGATTTACAAAATAAAAGTCTGTAGTTTTCTAACCCACTAGGCACCGTTAACAGTATTGTTTTTTTATTTTCCCAGAAAGCTTTTGTTAGTCTGTATCTGTCTCCTTGCTGCCTTCAGCCTCTCGTAGCAGAAAAGCCTCCAAGAGTGTAGGCGTGTCTGGGGCCTGACCTTGGAGAATTACCAACATCTGAAACCCCATTCAGCTCATGAATAGCACCGAGTGCAGCCGACTGTTGGGCTCAGCAACCCCCCCCCCCTTTTTTTTTTTTTTTTTTTTTTAACTGTTGTCAAAGATTCAATACACTTCAGGTAGTTGAGGAAGACGGCAGCTTTACATCGACAAAGACTTGCTGGATATTGAGAATCTTGAGCGAGTTTTTTTTTGCCGTTTTAACGGTCAAGATATTTCACACGTCATCATTTCTCAATCCTGATTGCCAGGGGTGTAAAAAGTACCGATATATCCTGCTCAAGTATAAGTACTGTGACTTGATTGATATTGTACTCAAGTATAAATTCAACCCCCATGTTTATTTTTGCTGATGAATATTGCCACGGTTCCCTTGCTCAAAGGGTTGGGGGTTCAAATCCTGCTGTATCCAAGTCAATGTCGTTGTGTCTTTGGGCAAGGCACTATACTCACATTGCCTAGTATGAATGTAGTGTGTGAGTGAGTGTTGGTGGTGGTCGGAGAGGTCAGTCTGCCCCAGGCCAGCTGTGGCTACAATAGTAGCTTACCACCACTGTGATTGGAGTGAAATAATAAAGCACACCAATGTAAAGTGCTTTGAGTGTCTATCAAATGCGCTATATAAAATCCAATGCATTAATATTATTATTAAAAAACAAAAGGGGCACGCATTTGTTAATATTTGTGCCCGTGTGGCCTTTTGCATCAGTACATTTAACCCAGAATTGTTATTCTATTATTAAAAGGAGTTAAAAATACAGATTTATATCGTATATCACCATATATTGCCCAGCCTTATTTTTAACCAAAACAATTTTTGGACACTTTCAATAAGAAGCTTGTCTATTTTATCATTAGAGTCCCTATTTCTGGCTAAAGGTAGATTATTTATGAACATATAGAAGACTTTTTGCTCTAATACTGCTTCAGTGACTCAACTTAAGGTGTTCACTTTTAAAGAGAGGTTGTAATGACTGTAGCCTGTTAAACTGGTAAAGTGTGATGGTTGAAGCAGTTTTTGGACCATTCAATGGATTGAGAATCTCTTTATAGAGTTTTGCCAACTGGGGCCAGCACAAAGCTAGAAACGGCTCTGCCTCACTTCCTTCCCCCCCCCCTCCATGTTCCAAATATATAAATAAATAAATGGAATTCACCTGAAAACCATGTCTCAGTAGTCTAAACTTGAAGGTGATAATAGTAATTATTCTACTTTTTATAATGATAAGTAAATGTTTCTTTTGGGAGAAATCAAGAAAACTCAAGATGTCACAATGAACTACCGCTGGTGTTAAAATGTTCAGGAATGAACCTAATTAGAAAAAATAAAATAAAATACAAGCCGGTGCTGCATATTCACACAAAAGTAGAAAACCCAAACAGGTTTAAAAGCTGCACCAGTGCGAGCACACGTGAAAAATAACATTTCACTGCACCCGCGAGAAATTAAGACAGAAACAAACGTGGAAACACAAACAATATTCCACCTCTCTCTCTCTCTCTAATGCTCCTTTCTGCAGCACTAATTAGACCAATAAACAACCAGCATGGCACACTTCCTCTACTGGCAGCCGAGAAGCCCGATCAATACTTGGTTTCGTCTAATCGGCTGATATTGTTTGCGAATTTGCTGCATTATAACGACGCGGCTGCGTTAAAAGCATCCTCACCTGTTGCTCATTAGGGTGATGAGACATCTCGCTACGTTCACTAAAGAACGGGAGAGAGTCGTCAAACTCAACCAGGGCACTCAGATAGTTTTAAAGACACAAAAAGAGAAATTGACAAAGATTTATATATTTTTTTAAAAAAACGCCAGTTATTATAGATAAACACATCCCATTGTGCGTTAAGTCAACATTTTCTGTCAACTCAATCAAGTCTTACATGTTATTCTAACTAGCATTTATTAAGTCAATAGGATTACAACACACGATGAGTGACACAGCCATTCATAACAATATCAGCCGTCAACCCTGAATACAATACTAAGCTAATGACAGATTTATCATTTTAAAGGTCTTATATCATGCAAATCAACTTTTTTGAAATTTTAACCTTGTTACAATGTTAATTCCTTATCAAAAACATCTTTAAATTAATCCTGCTCTAGGAATGGGTGCCTCACGATACAATACGCAAAACAAAAGTCACGATAAAGATCATCTCACGATATGACAATACTGCGATTATCGATACATTGGTCAGAAATCAATCTGCGATACTCTATGACATAACAAAAAAAAAAAGATTAAGAGAAAAATATTTAATTTTTATTTTATATCTCTGAAAGACAATACAAGTGTCAACATACCAATGTAAACAAATAAGTATCGCCAATAGTGCTTCCTGTAAACAATAAATAGGGTCTTTCTTACCAGTGACACCATTATAGTGCAATATTCCAGTAAACAATATATTGGTTCCTTCAACAAACAGTGACAACATTTCTGTTTAGTAAATTTTAAATTGACTTTTGTGTCATATTTTTTGTGTATTTTTAGTTGTACTGTGCAACTTTTGGTTAATTGTGTGTATCTGCGTTGTTATTTATGAACTTTGGTTGACCTTGTGTGTATTTTTCCTGTAATTTTGCACGTTTTTGAGCCATTTTGTGTAGTTTTGTCGTCATTTCTAACCCTAACCTGCACATTTTAGTGAAAAAGCAGAAAAGGTTTTGAAAATAAGAAAATAAATCTTAAATAAAAAATTAATTAATTAAAATAATAATAATAATAATAATAATAATAATAATAATAATAATAATAATAATAATAATAAATAAAAATCAATAGCGCGAGCATATCGATAATCGATTGTGCAAAAAAAAAATATCGCGATATATCACCGTATCGTCACACTCCTATCCTGCTCCCTGGGCTGCTTCCCCGCTCTCTTTTAAAAAACGAGTGGTCTGTTCCGAACTGACGTCACAACGTCTGAACCGCCCCCTCCAGGAAGTGCCTGCTGCCGAAGCCACGCCTCCACATTAAACATACACGCCCACTTTCTCGGATCCAAAGGCATGATGCGTCGTAAAACTACACAGAAGAAGAAGTAGAAGCTCCTCCATCTGTAGAAATGGGTTTACAAAGTTTCGTGGGCGTGCCTGTTGCCCATGCTACCGGGGCTCTACGTCACGAAAAGGGCGACACTCACACAGGGAGAGGCGGAGCTCCAGAGAAACCATGCGTTTCAACTTCCGGGTGGAATAAATTATTGTTTTATTTTGCAAAATGTAAAATATTAACCATATTTGACTGTAGTTTAATTTGGAAGGTCGTAAAAAAGCAGGATATAGGACCTTTAACTTACATGGTACTTATAAATGTCTATTCTCACATTAGCAAGATGAATCTCCAGATTAACTAAATCTATCATTGGATTTGTGAACATTTTCTGACAAATTAAATATGCTAATTCAAATGGTGCAATCTAGCTACACATAGCAGCATCTTTTAAAGCTAAATATCTAATTTCTATTGAAAATAGTTAAAAACAATGAGTAAAGTAATGAGTTTAATTTGTGGTAGGATAAAAACTAAAGGGATAATTTAACAAAGATCTGATTTTATCTAATCTAAGAAAAACTTCCTAGAGTCACAGTTTAAAATGACTGATGAAAAATGAATAAAACAGGTTGTATGTAGCTTCGAGAACACTGTCAAAATGATCAATTTAACATTAAAATACAGTATAGTTAATTCAACAAAAAACGTTATATTCTCTATTCAAGAAATTGTGTTAAAATTTTGTAAATATCTGAAATAAAAATCTATATTAGACTTTAAAGAGAAACTAAACCTCTTTAGTTCAGACCTAAAGTAAAGAGCACCTATGACTTTAACCTTGTAAAAGTGTCTTTACTAAGTTAAAATACAGTTAAAGATCACAGTTACTATTGCATTAAGATGAAGGATTCAGAACCAGCTCACGTTCCCCCGTAGCTTCTTTACCGTAATTGCTGAGATGCACCGTTTGTCATTTATCTGGTATATTGTTTTGATTGCTTCAAAGACTGCACACATCAACATCATTTAGTCAACTTTAACGTAGTTTACGAGTTCTGCGCTACCGTAATTGGGAATCTTCCTACATGAGTGATTTTTGCTGCCTTAAAAGCCCTTAAAAATCTTCAATTTTAATGTGCACTCCAGAACCTCCCACACGTCACGTTAAACCTGCGTGCTGCTGAGCTCCAAACACCTTTAGTAGATCTGACTCTCCTGTAACAGTAATGACTTTAAAGCTCTAAAAAAACAACATTTTCCTAATGACATCCTAAGATAGATAATTGCACATTTCCCTGCATTGTAATTAGTTTTAGGTGTTGACTAAAGCATGAACAGCTAGAGGTCATTTCCTCCTGTTTCTGGAGGATGGGTTGGGTATGGCAACTTTCAATTTGCATTTTTAAAAACCATATGAATCCAAGTCGACAGAATTAGTCAACCTCCAGTTGAATAAAAAAAAGGAAAAAGCTACAGCGCTGCCAAAATGCTGATGTGCAAAATGATGAAACCCTCAGCAAGCAGCAGCAGCAGCAGCAGCAGCGTGTAGTGACTGTTAGTGAGTCCACTGTCAGATTCTTTCACAGCAAAGACACATTGTTGGTGAAATACAACAATATTACACAGATATGCAACACTACACTGTAAAAAAAAAAAAAAAAAAAAAAAAGTGCTTGAATAAGTTTTAATAATTGACGAGTAAAACCATCAGGGTTGGGGTCAATTATATTTGTAATCGCCTAATTGATAATCACAAAAATGAATGCGGTAATTAATAATTGTAATGATAAAAATATTTCGTAATTGAATTGTAATTGAGTTAAGATATTGACTTAACATTTTGAAGCCCATTTTTGCACATTTTTACCTTTTTTCTGCAACTACACCAAACTCACCATATTCTAAACTATTTTCATCACTTTTTCTTGCCACATTTTTGCTACATCTCTCCCATTTCATCACATTTCAATGCCCTTTCTGGACATTTGTTCCACTTTCAAGAAATTTTTGGCACTTTTAAACCCTTTCCACCGCTTTTCCCACCTAATGTCGAATATGTTGACCCACTGGCAAAAATAAAGCATGAATTATGGTGAAAAGAGGGTACAAGTGACGATTTCACCAGATTCACAATTTGTCATGCCTATTATTTGCCAGTTTAAACAATTTTCCTACTTTTTTCTTGCCACTTTTAAAGGTTCAGTAATATACTATTTCTCACTCATCTCCATTTGTTCTAAGAACCCCAACAACATAGTATTTTAAGGTTCATTTTCCTGGGTTTTAGCCTCTGAAAAGTCAGTTTAAGGACGGTTCTAAAAATGGGGTGTTTTGGGGCCTACTTATGCATATGCATGAGTGGGCGTGTCTATAGACTCTGCAAAACAGCTGATTTTTTTGCTATCCACACACTCTTGTTATTGTTTTCAGCCAAAAGACTGCACATTACAGTAAAACAAAGCTATTAAGCAGGTATTGTTGTTATTGTGAGTCAGACAAACGCTGCTCCACGGTGTGTGTTTTTCACAGCAGCAGCAGCGGAGTTTGTCAGCTGTTTCAAGCTGCTACGTCATTTTCTTGTCATCCTCACCACTACTGATTACAGGAATAGCCCATTCAAGACGATAGTCCACAGATTTGTCCAACCGCTGCATCGCATTGGGTCACAAACACGTCAGATCATGTCAAAGGCGATACAAGGAGATATAACGGGTACTAAAAATGGAACTGATTGTAACTGCTCACTGGGTGCTACACATTTCATGTATGTAACTTTACATATATGACAAAGTATAATGTATATTCTATATTCAACCACAGGGTTTGTTTTAGCTGTGAGATAGTCTGAGAGGGAGGAGCTCATATTTTTATTGGGTAGGAGGAGCCAAGATTGTCAGAAGGAGGAGTTTCTGCCTTGTGACATCACAATGCAAAACAGGAAAAAACTTTTTCAACTTTGACCCTCTGAATGAGGCTAAAGGGATGTTTATCACTATAGCAAAACCATTGTAAAGTGAATTTTTCATAATACTGCCCCTTTAAGCCTATAATGACACTTTGACATAATGACACTTTACCACTTTTTCTGTCAGCTTTTAACCACTCAAATTTGCAACTTTTAACCAATTTCTTTGTTTATTAAAATACCATTTCACCACCTTTTTTGGTCACTTTTAACCCATTTTATTTCTGATCAAAACAAGGATTTACATCTCTAAGATGAGTATACACTATGGCCCAAATAATAATTTACTGGATAACAGAGGATAATATTTAGATAAATAAATAAATGTGGTTATCACAGATTCATAGAACAATGGACCATCATTGTGCTGACTTTATGGATGACCCCACAAAGCTCTCCCCTTTATTCACCCTTATAGATGGCCCTGTCTCCACATGACTGTTCTTCAATGTTCATGTCTGTGTTCAACCACCTTCAGGTGCAGTGGGGGTCCCCTGGGTCTCTGTGGCACCTTTACTTAGGGCGTGGCGTGCTGAAAAGGTTGAGAACCACTGTCCTAGAGTATTTAAATTCCTCCTTTACATTGACATGAGTGTTGTGCTACACATGTCCACAAGGGGGCAGCTTGAAGTCAGGATTTACATTTTATCTCTTTAAAACAAAGCCACTCAAAATCTGCAAATGTTGAAAAGATAATAACAGTGGATTTTACACAAAGGACACGCGTGTATTGCAGGTCAGAGTTTCTCACTCACTTTCAACCCTCAGCCTCTCCTACTGCTCCATTTGGTTTCATGTAAACCACATGTGTCAAACCCATGGCACGCGGGCCAAATTTGGCTCTTTGGAGCATCCAATTTGGCCCAAAAAAGAAAGTCAAAATGACAGAGAAAACATTGATTATTGTGTACAATTTTTCCAGCTCTTATATCACCTGATAGCAGTCATTTTTAATGCTAAACTGTGGGAAGAAATCCCTAAATTATCTAAATTAAATCGAAATTGGTCATAAAATCTAGGAAATTTAAAGTGAAGATCCTGTTGTGACTGATATCTGTCAATTATTGCTTGGGTATTGTCTGTTTCTTACATATTTAGTATTTTATGTCTTCATAGAAGTGTAAACTAGGGCACAATAATGTTAAAATTACTAATTTCCCCACATAAAATCTGTGGCTTACTTGAGATCAAACTGCTTCGTATTTGGCAAAATGAGTTTGACGCCTCTGATGTAAACTGCTAAAACTTTAATCTTCTTTATTTTGCAGCAAATAGCAATCAATATTTATTTTATGTTTAACAGGATAGCAGGCGGAGCCTATTTCAGCACAGTCTAACACTAAATTACTCACATAAATATACACACAGGTTCAACTTCAACAAAGTCCAGGTTCAAGATTTCGACCTGTGACCTCTTGGCTTGAGGACAAACTAACGCGTGTTGCACGTCGCTAACAACAGGACACAGGGTAGCTTCACTGTTATCTCCAGCACAGAGCGGCCTGGAAGGAACCATGGGAAAGAGCCAGGAAAAAGGTGCTTCTATTGTCCAAGCATCCTGCTGGATAATGTGTGGCCGACGCTCCACATTTGACGTGAAGTTTCTGGGAACATCCTCTGTAGAGCATCCCAGGGAAAAGTATGACCTAACTGAAGTCAAGTGTATTCTGTATCAGTGCAGCTTTTTAAAAAAAAAAGTCTTAGTCAAAGACGCAATTTCTCTGGGGAAACTTTAATTGGAATCAGAGAATGCTGAGCAGCACAGCCTCATTATCGTAGAAACATTGTGTTTTTAAGTTACAGCTGAAACATGGAGGGAAAAACCAACCTTTGACTGATTATTGTCACATATTTTTCAGAATTTGAATTGAATTTAATGATTAAAAAAAGGTAAAATAATAAAAGATTTTTTTTTTTCAAGTTGCTGCTCAACGTAAAGATGCAGCCATGCTAAAATACACTGAGAAAACACACAAAAACATTAAAAATAAAAGCATAAAATCCTCCACCAAGTACCAAAATCTATCTAGAAATGTCTATACCCATTAACAACAATACAGTATAGGTCCAAATGTAAGGAGAACACCCCCATTTGTCAGAAAAATCACAATAAATGCACAATCCAGATCTGATCTGGAACAAACTATGGGGTAATTGAGAAATTAACTCGAAATAATTGATTCAAACTTCATATTGATCACTCAATTACAAAGTAAAATATGAATTTTTGAAATTTTGGCAATAAAGATCAATAGGTTGGGAAACTGATCCAGAATCAGTATATTGATCCAGATCCACTCCATAGTTTAATGGCATCTTCCACGGCGTAAGGCAGATGAGGGCAAATGGCGGTCGGGGGGCCACATGTGGCCCTCAGTCTAATTTTTTACGGCCCTAAAAGCAAATCCTCAAAAATTGTAATTCAAGAAGTTGAAAAGAATATATGAAGCTCAACATAAAACTGTTCACAAAATGAGAGGAACATACAGAAAAACAACAATACAGAAAGTGACCTCAAAAACGCACAAATCGACAAAAAAAAAATGCAGAAAATGACATGAAAAATACACAAAATTAAGGGAAAAAAAACCCCCACAAAATGACAAAAAACTGCATTAATTTTTTGATTGGTTATTATTCTAAATGCTGACATTATTGATATACTGTATATATTGATCATGTGGCCCTCGGAACAGACCCAATCAGATATTTGATAGAGTTTCCCATCCCTAGCGTAAGGTCTATTTTTGGTAAAAAAAAAAAAATTAAATGTCAAAATCCATGAAGCATTTTTGACGTAATCCTATTTTTACATATTTTTGATGTGATCTTTTATTATTTGTATGTATTTCCAACAACAGCAAAAATTCTAAAACAAAAAACACAAAATAATAACTTAAAAAAAAAAGCACAAAAATCAATTTGAAAAGTATAATACCTCCTTGGCGGAGGTAATAAAGTGTAAATGCAGATGGTTGCCATGGAGACCTAGACTATTCCCATAGGGATGTTGGGTGGAGACAATCGCTCATCCACAGTATCTGATGTGATCTTTGTTCACCTGTGACAGCGACACATGATCAGCACTTTCTCTGCTTATTTTGCGCTTATTACGACATTCGCTCAGCTCAGCAGAGGTACCACACGTATAATCATATATATATGTATGTATATATATATTACTCCTCCTTGCAGCCATTGACATTCCTAAACATGGCTAAAATCTGCATGAATGTCTGTAACTGCATCGTGTTACTAGCTAAGGATTAATAGAGTCAGGCTTTTATCAATTACATGAAAACTGTAAAAAAAAAAAAAAATAAAAGTAAATAAAAACATCTATGAATGACTTTCTTTTAATTTACCCAAATGAAGAGACTGGATTGGATCGTTCTTATTTCCTTTTCATATTGCCCAGGACAAAAAAACGGCCAAATGAAAAAATAAATTAGGAATACTACTTCTAAAAAATATGAGCTGGTCTGGACATCTTTTAAAGAGATTAGTCTTTGATACATGAAGAATTAATGAAGGAGAACACTAAGGTGATTCAGTCCTTTCAGACACTGGCAGAGATGGCTTGATGAATACATGTACTAGGCCTGGGCAATATATCGAGATTCTACATACATTGACATTTCTACTTTGGTATTATAGAAATGGACAATATCCCCTGTAACAATGTAATTTTTTATTTTATAGCTTATTTTGTATAATAAATACTTGTTTTAGGAGTTGCTGATTTTGCTACTTCTCAGAACAAGCCGCCACGCTGCAGAATTCACTCACACGTGCTGTCCCTTATAAGGGAAAAAGTCAAAAGTGGAACATTTGTTAATAAATGTGTCATTTTGCATCAGCAAATTTACCCCGGGATTGATGATGCTAAGACTAAGTTGAGTTAAAAATATCAAGATTTATATCGTATATCGCGATTTTGAAGAAAAATATCAAGGTATGAGGTTTGGTCCATATCGCCCAGCCCTAATCAAGACACCCTCAATATTTAGTACATTTCCAAGAGTGATCCATAATTTTATTTTTTTTAATCAAAACCTACACAAATGAACAAACAAGTTTAAATAAATGTTGATCTTTCCTGTTTAAAACCTGTTCAGATTCACTGAGTTTTTATAACAAGATATATCGAGATTTCTACTTTGGTATTATAGAAATTTACAATATTGCCTATATCAATATATTTTTATGTTTTAGCTTATTTTGTACAAAAACACTTGTTTTTAAAGTTGCTGCTTTTGCTACTTCTCAGAACAAGCATTTAAAGAACAAGCCGCCACACTGCAGAACTCACTCACACATGCTGTCCCTAATAGGAGGAAAACCAAAAGTGGCACATATTGTCAATAAATGTGCCTGTGTGGCATTTTGTATCAGCAAATTTAACCCAGAATTGTCATTCTGATTTTATAAAGTTAAAAAAAGAGATTTATATCATATTTTTCCATTTTGAGAAAAAATATTTAGATATAAATTTTGGTCCATATCGCCCAGCCCTAATCAAGACACATTTCCAAAAGTGATCCAAATTATTATCTTTTGTTTATAATTTTTTTAAAAATTAACAAAAATTGATGTATTACAACAAATTACATAATATTTGAGTAATTTGAATTTATTGCTAAATAAATTGAGCTGTCCCATTTAAAACCTGAGTTTGGAGGCTGTGGGTGTTTTCTGAGGATGATGAATTGATCAAATTGAACTGCTACCTACTGATCAATGTCCTGCTGCAGGTCTCTATTCTGTGTAAATACGAGCAGAAGCTCCAAGGACGCCAAAGTAAAGCCACAACCTTCTAAGCTGTGGAGCAACGTTCTCCTGTTCACTGGAAGAATAAAGTTGTTTCCTAACATGTTAAAATCTTAAAAGATGAAAAACAAAGTGTTATCTAATAAATCTAAAGGTGCAACATGTTGTATGTGCAATGTATTTTGGGCTTTTCTTAGGATATAATGAGAAAAGTGGAAAAAGAGTGAAAGTTTTATATGAATCTGATATTTCTTTGATTAAAAAAACATTCTAATTAACAATAATTTGTTGGTTCATTTATGAAATGTGTTAAAAACTGAACCTTTGATCTCACTATCTGATAATTAATCACAACTAATGGAGGTGGAATTAAAAAGAACATTTTTGGTCATATTTTTTTTTACATCACATGTCATCAGCAGTGATCATGAATCAAAGTTTGCATGTATTAAACTTGAATAACAAAAAAAAAAAAGTGTCTGCATCAGGGTTGGGTTCAATTATAATTGTAATCGTATAATTGGTAATTGGGAAAAAAATGTTTGTTTTAACTGTAATTGAGTTCAAATCATTGACTTTGTTAATGACAGTGTTTTATAGAATTTCCATGACAATTATTTATTTATTTAAACTCAAACCTGGGTAAACACCAAAAATATTCATACCAATACTTTTATTGATTAGGAAACCTCATGAAAAGAGATTAAAAACAAATTGGATGATCGATAATGTTTTTTTGTGTGTGTGTGTGTGTGTGTGTGTGTGGGAGTGTGTGTGTATTTTACAGCTGATTTAAAACACAGGTCAAAAATAAGAGATGCTAACAAAAAGCTAATGACTAGAGGAAGGTTAAGTTTTATAAGGTTGTTTATTAAAGACTCAGTAATTAAGAATGTATTTGTAATTGACTTTCAGAAGGAAAATAATAATTTTAATTAAATAAAAAAAAAAAAAACAAAAAAAACATGGGGGACATTTTTTCCAGTAGCTGCTCAACATAAAGATGAAGACATTCTTAAAATACTTCAAACACCAACAATATTGTGTATATCTTACACTTATTTCAGGACAAATATAAGCAGATAACTACTCACACCCTCAATTAATTTAATTTAAATTAATGCGTAAAACACCAAAAATATTTCACACCAATACCGTCATTGATTAGGAAGCCTAATGAAAAGTGATTAAGAAACACATTTGATTTTAATGTTTTATAGTGTATTTTACAGCTGATTTAAAACACGGGTCAAAACAAAAGAGATGCTAACAGAAAGCTAACGACTAGCGGAAGGTTACGTTTTATAGAGTTTTGTGATTTGTAACATTTGTCAAAAATATTTATCAATTTTTTTTGTTTTGTTAAAAAATGTTCCATTATAATTCCCCATTTTAAATGTTTTTCCCTTCAACTTTGAACTCCAGCTGTTCGGACATTCTTCAACGGATTTTAACCATTTTCAACTTTTAAAATATTCAACCGTCTGTTGTTTTTCAACTGCTATCCTCAGTTTTTCTCCATCGTCAGCTCTGATCCCATGTTTAGAGTGGAATGGAAATATGGATCTTTTTTTTACATTATTATTATTTTTTTTTTTTGCAAGACAAACAATAAAAGTTGAAACACAAAATTATATTAAAAACAGACAAAGTACAGGACGGTAGCAGATTAGTTATACAGTTAATATATACTGTACATATAAAACCAAAGGAGGATGGCACGTGTGTGTGTGTGTACGTGCATTAGTGCTGCAAAATTCATGAAATTTTAATCGTGATCACAATTTCTGTTAAAACGATTAAATAAATCTAATCGTCGGCAATATTTACATTTAAAATACTGGCTCCGCACTCTGTAATTATGCATTTATTTCATTAGCCTTTGGTACATTTTACATTCTTGGGTTAATTTAATATATATATATATATATATATATATATATATATATATAAATAAAATAAAGATTTATTTACATATATATCTTTAGAATTTTCTTATTTAAAGCTTCATTTTGCACCATAAACATATTGTTTGTTTAAAAGTAGCATCATTAAAAACAGATCTTTTTTTCCCCTAACATGATAAATATTTGTGATTATAATCATGATTACAATATTGATAAAAAATTAATTGTGATTATCATTTTGGCCATAATCGTGCAGCCCTAGCATGTATACGATTTTTCTTATAAAGTGAAGTCTGTCATCATCAGTAAAATGGAAAATTATTATTTAATTATTATTGCTATTAGTACGTACAGTATATCACTATGGATGGATCTTCTGAATTCCCTCATGCGCCGCGGGGCAGCAGCTGCATCCTCACTTACATTTTCTTCAGGAAATGAAATTACTCTAGTTTTAATTGTAATTGGAAAAAAATGCTGGTCACTGTAATCGTAATTGAACATGGATAACTGAAGACGTAATTGACCCCAACCCTTTCCTCACGTCCGCGTGCTTCCATCTTTAATCCGTCCTTTTGGACCTGGCAGCTGAGTGCCAACTTGACCCCTCCCATCATGATCCTATTCATGTCAGTGTGACACGTGGGAACACATCCACTTTAGCTCCTGGCAGGAACAAGGGATTTGGTCATAATGAACACTCGGGGTTCCCCCCCAGTACGAGTCGGGGTCTGTGGGC
The DNA here is from genome assembly GCF_900634775.1 of Gouania willdenowi. NCBI lineage: Eukaryota > Metazoa > Chordata > Actinopteri > Blenniiformes > Gobiesocidae > Gouania > Gouania willdenowi. Next base: position 37,258,242 of record NC_041053.1, on the reverse strand, counting down.
CAATTTGAATAATGAGAATGAGACTAACTATATGTAACACACCCCAGTGTGTGGAGTGGCCCTGCCAATCACTATTATATCACTGATTACACTGAGGGACAAAAGTAAAGTAGATATCGAGATACTTTTACTTTAAAGTTTATTTTGTATAATAAAACACTCGTTTTAGGAGTCGCTGCCTTTGCTACTTCTCAGAACAAGCGTGAAAAGAACAAACCACCACACTACAGAACTCACTCACACGTGCTGTCCCTTACAGGAGGAAAAAGCCAAAAGTGACACATATTGTCTGTATGGCATTTTGTATCAGAAATATTGACCCAGAATTGTTTTTCTGACTTTGTTGAGTTAAAATTAGCTTGATTTATATTGTATATCGCCAATTTGAGGAAAAATATTGAGGTATGAGGTTTGGTCCATATCGCCCAGCCCTAATCAAGAATGATCCAGAAATGTTCCTTTTTTTTTTAATCAAAACAAAAACATTGATTTATTTTGAGAAATGATATCATATGAAAGTTATTTGAATTTATTTTTAAATAAATGTTGATCTTTCCTATTTAAAGTTTATATATTGAGATTTCTATGGTATTATAGAAAATTACAATATTGCCTATACCGATATATATTTTTAATTTACACCTTATTTTGTATAATAAACACTTGTTTTAGGAGTCACTGCTTTTGCTACTTCGCAGAACAAGCATTAAAAGAACAAGCCGCCACACTGCAGAACTCACTCACACGTGCTGTCCCTTATAGGAGAAAAGTGACACATATTGTTAATGAATGTGCCTGTGTGGCATTTTGTATCAGCAAATTTAACCCAGAAATGTCTTTCTGATTGTATTTAGATAGAAAAATAGTGAGATTTATATTGTATATCACCAAAAAAAAAAAAAATAAATAAATAAATAAATAAATAAATAAATAAATAAATAAATAAATAAATATTGTATATCACCATTTGGAGGAAAAAATATTGAGGTATGAGGTTTGGTCCATATCGCCCAGGCCTAATCAAGACACCCTGGCCTCAACATTTAGTTAATTTCCAAGAGTGATCAAGACAAAAACAATAATTTATTTCAACAAATCACATCACATGAAAAACATTTGATCTTTCCTGTTTAAAACCTGTTCAGGTTTATCAAGTTTGGCAACGGTAACTCCTATTATCAATCACCTGCCAGGGCTGGGCGATATGGACCAAAACTCATATCTCGATATTTCTTCTCAAAATGGCAAAATACAATATAAATCTGGATCATTTTAATTCAAATGAGAGTTAATTTCTATATGAAAAATGTCACACAGGCACATTTATTAACAAACAGCTGCACAATATGAGACACTTCACTTTTTCTCCTATGAGGGACAGCACGTGTGAGTAAGTTCTGTAGTGTGGCTTGTTTAGATGAAGGTCTGAGTTAGCACGCTCTCAGTAATCCATCTAACTGTGCTTTCCATTATCTAAGAGGTAGAGAAAGCAGTAACCCCTACAACTGGAATTTAATACAAACTAAGATAAAATAAAAATACATTTTGTGTGTTTTCAGAATAACTGGGTTTTTTCTTACCTTTTTCTGTATTTTTGTTGTTCTTTTGTGTATTTTTTGTATACCTTGTGTTTTTTGAGTCATTTGATTTATCTTTATTGTCATTTTGTGTATTTTTGTCAAATTTATGAACATACCGTTGCACAATATGTGCCACTTTAGGCTTTTTCTCCTCTAAGGGACAGCATGTGTGAGTGACTTCTATAGTGTGGCTTGTTTTGATGAAGGTCTGAGTTAGAAGAACGCACTCAGAAATCCATCTAACTGAGCTTTTTATGCTGTTCTGATTAGTAGCAAAAGCAGTAAACAAACATTTTAAAACAAAATAAGCTATAAAAATATACATATCGATAGAGGCAAGATGCCAAAATAAAGCCAAGCCACAACAACCTTCTGTGCAGCAACGTTCTCCTGTTTTCCTTACACTGTTATTTTGTGTCTCCGCTCGCTGTTGCTGAATATTAATGTCCTCCACGCTAATGGCCGTACACCAGCTGAGGTCGACGAAGCTCCTCCTCTGAATGTTAATCCAGGCGCTCATTTGCATACGCTTAAGTGTCAAATTCCCCCACAAATCATTGCAGCTGCCTTCGCATGCAAGAGACACAAGAAACAATGTGGTCACGTGGGACGCTTAGCATCAAATCCACATCAAAGCCTGTTTAGATTGCCAGGTCGCAGCAGGTTCACGTTGTGTAAAATGAAGGTAATGGGATAGCGGTCAGCGCGGTGCAGAAATACAGCGGGCGAGGTAATAAGTATGAATAGAGCAGGTAATAAGGTTGGGATGGAAGACGACCCTGAGTCATCACAGGAGCTGGAGTGTTTAAGCTGTGCTACAGTTAGCAGTTCAAAGGTGAACGCTGAGCCCAGACAAACAGGGAATGTTTGTGTCGTGTTCCTCCTGATTTCCATGAGCGCACGGCGGGTGAAAAGGTTTTAACTGAGAGGAATGGGAAAACAGTCCCTGAGCAGATTAGACTCTCATATAAATAAAGGTATTTATTTGGGGAGTGAGCTTAAGTGCAGACAAGATAAAGGCAGCTCAGAATACCAACGCGTTTCTATCAAGGAATCACATTTCACCTGTTCACAAAAACTAATACGACCACTTTCTAACTGTTTTACCAACTTATAACAGTAAACATGGTCGAGAACAGGGGTTCTCTACCTTGGGGTCAGGACGCCATTTGGGGTCGCAAGACACTTGGAGGGGGGTCACCAGATGCCTTCAAGAAACAAGGAATATTTTTTAACAATGTGAGCCCATTTTTGCTTATTTTTACCCTTTTTCTGCAACTACACCAAACTTGTCATATTTCAACCTATTTTCACCACTTTTTCTTGCCATATTTTTGCTGCTTTTAATGCATTTTACTCCCATCACTGCCACTTCGCCATCAAATTTCAGTGCCTTTTCTGCACATTTTTCCCACTTTCAAGACATTTTCGGCACTTTTAAAAAAAAAATCAATTAATCAAATTTGTAGATAAAAAAAGATTATTTTGCAAATCCGAGTTTTAAAAGAAAAAATGTTATTATTTTATTTTTTCCCCACCACAGTTTATTTTTGGACTTTTTCGCGTTCCGTCCTTGTGGGTTACCGTAGCGCGATGTGAGCCAGCCCCCTCTTTGTTTACCCTTTGAGTAGGCTATGTGTGTGTGCCACAGGCATGTTTAATTTTTTATTCGCACTATGCTGAGATGCTATGGGATGAGTTTTTTTTTTTTTTTTTATTGTAATGTTATAAAATATGGAGTTATCTGATTTCTTGATCAGAAAATTTAAGCTACTGTGAAGATGTTGTTGCACTTTTGCTTAAATCTGAGTTAAAGCTTGAAATTGTCGAATGACAAAGAGCCTCATTTACTTTTTATTTTGGGTTTGTTTTATGGATTTTTACTCTCGAGGACAATCACAGCAATACAGTTGCACTTTTGACAATATATCTGATGTCTGCAGTCATTTTTAAGAGCATTAAAAAAAAAAGAAAATCGAATCTCGAATCTTTCTCTAAAAAAATCGGAGATTTTTAATTTTTTAGGCAAAAATCGCCCAGCCCTATTATAAACCCCTTCTACCACTTTTTCCACCTAATGTTGCATATTTTGACCCATTATTGTAACCTTTACCTTTTTTACCATACTGCATGCTTATTTTTTGCAAATGTAACCACATTCACGATTTGTCCCAAGACTACATCTGTTCATGCACCAAAGAGTCCTAGTGCCTAACGGTGAGCCTTAAAGGCTCAAACATACTTGGGTGGAATGTATTAGACGTGGACTTCGTGCAGATCTATGAAAACCCAATTAGTGCAAAGTTGAAATGTTAAAACCACGCGGACTCTGCTCAGAGAACCTGATATTACACATAACTCTGCTGGGCATGTATTTTTCACATCGACCCACATTAAATGTAACAACGACCTGCATTTCACCACCTGGTGAAACAGAGCAGGAGAGATGAAGACGAGCTGAGAGGAGAGACTGGCAGACGAGCTACGAAAGTACCGACACCTTTAAAACACGTCCCAGCAAGAGTACAAGGTCTACAGAGAAGTGCTAAAGAGGATTGTAGGATATGTAGGTTCGACTACCCGGCCGTGCGCACCAGGTGTGCTCGACTATGAAAGCCCTGAGGAATGCGGACATTCCTCATGGAGTCCGCTCCGCCTACATTCCGCCCGCAGTATGTTTAGCCTTCAGGCTGATTTTACACCAGTTCAGTCGTGGACTCGGTCCGCGGGGTTGGAGGACAGCTGATCATTTTATCACCTTGGTTTGGCTTGGTTTCCCTTCGGAGCGCAACTTCTGATCCACTCCACACTGCCTCTGGTGCAGTTACATAAGCTAGTCACTTGTGGGCGCCATTACCCCATATATCATTACGTGCGACCAGTACAAGACGACTGTAGTGGTAGCCTTTCAGAGGATGGAAGATGCCACAAGACGTCTATGTTTACCCAACCACTAGCAACGAGTGTATCATAGCGTAACATGTTTTTCCTGCAGTCCGTGCCTTCTCCTCGCCCTCCGAGAGCTCTTTTCTGTTTCAGGTGTCTCGATGTTGGAGCTGGTCGTTCCTGATTGATGGCTTGCGGCTCAACTTGTCTGGGACACTCTGATGGTTTATCCTTCTATCCTATTCTGTTTGCTCCTCTGTTCACTAACCCAACCAGTTGAGGCGGATGGCTGCCACCTCTGAACCTGGTTCTGCTGGAGATTTCTTCCTATTAAAAAAAGAGGGACTTTCTTCTTCCCACTGTCGCTAAATGCTTGTTCATTTGGATCTTGTTGGGTTCTTTCTTACTTACTATGGACTTTGAGATGACTTTGTTGTCATTTGTACTACATAAATAAAGTTGAAATGAATTACTGGAGTAGAGACTTCTCTAGGCAGACTAACAGAAACCAGAAGAAGAGGTTCTGATCTGTAGGTCAAAGTGAGTGTGTTCGAGCGCGCAGAGAATTCAACTTTCTCCGTTTGTTCTTTCAAAACATCCATCAATGAAGCAGCAACGTCTGTGCTGCAGTCGGTTCTCCCGGCATCTCCCATACTTCCTGTTTTTAGTCAATTTGTGTTCACGCCACAGCTGAATCGCTCTAGACTTTGATTGGAAACGCTCCGAAACCGGCAGAAACAATCGCTCTGGAATTCTCCCGTTTCATCCGCTCTAGAATTCGTTTTGTGTGTTCACACCAACCAAACGAGGTGAACTATCAGAGCAAACAAATCCTAGAGCGATTTAGTTGCATGGCATTGTGGGTGGGTGGATTCAAACTATGGCGCAAAAAAAACCCACCAAAACGTGGCAATTTGTCACATCTCCGTTGTTGAATGGTGTGAAAGCACCAACAGACGGAGAAGGCAGAATTCTCTGCGCGCTTGTACGTGCTCGCCCATAGAAGTCTATACTTTAGTAACAGCACCCCCATGATCAAAAAGTGAGCTGTGAACACAAACCGAGCCAAACCAAGGTGACCCATCTGGCTGGAGTCCACCACTATACATCACTTTGTTCAACACACTCCAAAATAAAACGGGTAATACCCCAATCTGTGCAGACTATATTAAGGGTGTTGCATTATTAGTAATAGTTGCTATATGCTTAATTATTTTGCAAAGGTTTTAACCTCCCCTCTGAAGGGAGATTGCATGTTCTCTGTGAGTGATGTTCATAAAATAGAGTGGAGGCAGTAAAGCCAACAATCACAATAGGATACTGTTACACTACATACAAAGAAATTAGTCTTTTCCACAGCTGCATGCTGTAAATGCAGGATGAATTTCACCATTGTTATTCTAGCCTAATCCACATTTATTTTTATTTATTTTATTTACAACCAGAAATCCTGATAACCTCCCGTTACACAACACTTGACCCCCTCGTTGATCCTGCGTCTGACTGTGCTCAGATTTTCAAAGGCTTGAGCAGAAGCTACAGTAAGTGACGAATTAAACGCTAGAGAATCCCTTCAGACAAACATCACCATTAAGGAAGCAGCCTCTAACGTGGCTGACTGCAGGTAAGCGGCTCATGGAGAACCTGCTTCATCATGAAAGCCAACTTTATCTTTTTCTGTCTACGTTTCCATAAAAAGAGAGAAAAGCCATTTACATGAAAAGCCACTTTCTGTCGGGGAACGTTCCTCCTTGTGTTCTTATGTTTCTCCACCAAACGCTGCACTATTTGTTACGCATAAATGAGGATAATTACTTTATGATTGAGTTAAAAGCTTGAACTGAGCACGATGCCACATTTGGATGCAAACAAAACTGCAAAAGTCTGCATATAATTCCCTGCACAGCTCAGAGATGATTGTCTGATCTGAGGGCACTATTATTAACGTCGAGGCTGACATTTAGAATTATGACAAATTTGAAAGAACAAATTATTTGTGTGTTTTTGGAGGTATTTTTGTTGTTGTTTCTGGAGTCATTTAGGTTGTTTTTGTTATTTTTGAGTATACTTGTAATTGACATGTTTTTTTTTTGGAGAAAATGTGTGTATTTGTGTTGTCCCTTTGTGCAATTTTCATAATCTTGTAAGTTTCTAGAAGACATTTTCAGTGTTTTTGTAGTTTTTTCACATTTTTACTCATTTAGTGTATAATTTATGCGTGTTTTATTTTGTTTTTGTGTATACTTGTGGGTGTTGGAGTAATTTTTGTTGTCATCTCGGTTGTTTGTTATATTTGTAGTTGACTTGGTTTTTTTTGGAAAAAGTGTGTATTTTTGTTGTCCCTTTGTGCAATTTCTATAATTTCGTGTTTTTAAGAGTCATTTTGAGAATTTTTTTTTTTAACTTATTGTCTAAAATTCTTTTTTGTATATACATGTAGTAAACGTGTGTGTTTTCTGAGTTATTTTTGGAGTCGTTTATGTTATTAGTGTGTGTTTTTTCTGGTATTGTTGTGCATCTTGTTTGTATTTTTGTTCCTTTGTTTAATTTTGTATGTTTTTATGAGTCATTTGGTGTTTTTTGTTGTGATTTTGTATGTTTTTGTTGTCGTGTATGTTTTTTGGAGTCATTTTGTGTGTTTTTTGTCGCCATTTTTGTGTTTGTGGAGTCAAATTGTGCATTTACTCTGGGGGGGCCACTCAAATCAGGCCGAGGGCCCACAGCATTAAAGATGCTGAGCAGAAGTTACACTAACCCACAATATAATAAGTTCAAATGAGTTGATGAAGGTGTTTTGGGGAAAGTATCTTCTGACCGCGCACTTGTGTTTTTCCATGTCTGGCATCAGCACCTTCCCTGTGTGTGTGTGTGTGTGTGTGTGTGTGTGTGTGTGTGTGTGTGTGTGTGTGTGTGTGTGTGTGTGTGTGTGTGTGTGTGTGTGTGTGTGTGTGTGTGTGTGTGGTACAGAAGTTGAGCTCCAGCGAGGCTTGGACCACTAAGCATGAATAATGCATCACACCAGGCCGCTGCATCTCAGCAACATTGCCTTGGTCTGCTTTAAGTTGCAAGTTGTTTCTCATAAAGAAAAATTCAGCATCGTTGTACAAAACTGCTGCAGTCCAGCTTCAGTCCGTTTCCTAAATAAGTGCTAATAGTCCTTTAGGCAGCAACAAAGGAAGGAAGGAAAACAAACTTCTATCGTTTAGATCAGGGGTGTCAAACTCATTTTAGTTCAGGGGCCAAATATCGAGCAGTTTGATCTCAAGTGGGCCACAGATTATATGTGGGAAAATGAGTACTTTCAACATTATTGTGCCCTAGTTTGCACTTCTACCTATACAAGAAATACAAAATCTGTAAAAAAACGATCATATCCAAGCAATTTGTGACATATTTGAGTCCCAATAGGATCTTTAATTTAAATTTCCTACATTTTGTGACAATTTTCTATTTAAAATTGAAGAATTTTGTCGGAATTAGTTTTTTTTAAAATGCTAAACATTAGAAAATGACTGAAACGCAACAATATTTGTACGATTGGAATCACACAATGATTCATTATTTTCACTGTCATTTTTACTTTATCGTGCGGGACGAATCGAATGCTCCAATGGACCAGATTTAGCACCCGAAAATGAATTAATTCAATTGGTCAAAAAACAGACATTAACAGATTTTCACGTCACTCATTGCACACTAGGTTCTTATCAACTATTACTAACTTTTATTAAAACTAGTGCTGGGACTTTATCACATGAATTGCGATGAATTAACTACAGAAATAAACATCACAAAACAGCGTGGAACCTTTCTCATTTCACAAGTTTCTACTGACGCACAGACCATAACACAAGAAACAGGAGAACCAGAGGAGAAGTCGTAGCTGTGCTTATATTTATAGATATATATATACACACAAAATATGTAAGAAACAGACAATAATCTAGCAGAAAGTGATAGATTTCAGTCCAATCAGGATCTTCACTTTAAATTTCTTTGATTTTGTGACCCATTGCTATTTATTTAAGATAAATATTGTGTCATAATTTAAGGAAACTTGAAGGATTTTATATAAATTTTGAGTTTTTTCAACTGTTTAACACTAAAAAATTACTGTAATCATGCAAATATTGTTGTATTACATTCACAATATGTCATTTTTACTTTCTCCTGAGGGCCGAATTGGATGCTCCAAAGGGCCAGATTTGGCCCCCGGCCCATGAGTTTGTCACGTGTGGTTTAGGTCATTTTGTGAAGAAATCCACAGTATGTTTCTGTAAACCCTTTGATGGTTTTCTGTTTAATAAAAGTCAGAAAACATGAAAATAGATCTTCCAACTGGGAAAGTTCAGTAGGTTAATCAGGAAAACGTAATTCCTTCGCTCCAGCTTTTCATATTCACAGTTCACAATGTCAAATTCTAAGCTGCAGAAAGCATGTATTTAATATTTACTGCTGTTTACTTCATTCATCCCCCCCCCCCCCCCACCACCACCACCACCACGAACACACTGGATGTGACAAACCTGACATGTCAGATGAAGTTTTTATCCACTGATTTACACGTTTGTGATCACAGAACAGATGCTGAGGACAGATGCTCGCCGTACACAACTGGCACTGGGGATCACCAAGAGTTCAGTCACAGTGACACTGTATGTGTGTGTGTGTGTGTGTGTGTGTGTGTGAGTGTGTACGCTCAGAGCAGTGGCAAAACACGAAGAATTACTTCACACGGATTAATTTTACAATCACGGGAAATCTATTAGAAAGGATTAATCATCAAAACTTAGTCCAGAGATTGAAGTGAAAACAATCCAATCTGATGCGTCTAACTATATTTAAATTGTTTGGTTTAAGTTAATGCAGATTTGTCACTAAGAGCAAGTTGGAAAAAAAAGAAATAAATGATATAAAAACCAAATATATGCTTCACTGTCAGTCCCAGTGCTCATTTTAACAGCAAATTGGATTTAGATTTAGTCAAAAATGCTATCAGAAGTATTTCAGTTATAGTCTAGTTTTAAATTATATTAAAACTTTTGTTTTTGTTATTGTTGTGTACATCCTTGTAGTCATGTTGTTTGTTTTTGTAAAAAGTGTGGTACCACGAGTGTATCTGTGCGCGAGTACTTGTAATACATTACTTTTCCATGTTCCACCCTCCCTCAGGTGAGACAGGTAATTAATGGTAGTGTTGTTTTTTTTTTTACATTTTACTCATTTTGTGTAAATTTTAGTTATTTTTTGTTTTTTGAAGTGATTTATGTTATTGTTGTGTATCCTTGTAATCATCTTGTTTGTTTTGGGAGAAATTTTGTGCAATTTTGCATGGTCTAGTTATTGTCACTCAAGGAAAACTTTGACAAAAATCTTTAGTCAACAAAATTAAGGCAAGGCAAGGCAAGGCAAATTTATTTATATAGCGCATTTCATACTCAAGGCAACTCAATGTGCTTTACATGATAAAACATTCAATTGTTTAAAATCAATAAGAACATTTAAATCAATAAGAACAATTAAAATCATCAGTAAAATCAATTAAAATCATCAGTAAAATCATCATTACATCAACAACATGACCAAAAATCTCTCTCTCAATCATATGCAGTAGAGAAAAAAAGTGCCTTTAACTTTGATTTAAAAATGTTCACATTGGATGCTGACTTCAGCTCCGCTGGCAGTTTGTTCCACTTCTTTGCAGCATAACAACTAAAAGCAGCATCACCATGTTTACTGTGAACTCTGGGCTCCACTATCTGATCTGTGTCCATAGATCTGAGAGACCTGCTGGGTTCATACCTGACTAACATGTCACTGATGTATTCTGGACCAAACCCATTCACAGATTTATACACCAGCAGCAGAACTTTAAAGTCTATTCTGAGGCTGACTGGGAGCCAGTGTAAAGACTTTAAAACTGGAGTAATGTGCTCTGACCTCTTTGTTCTGGTTAAGACCCGAGCTGCAGCGTTCTGAACCAGCTGTAGCTGTTTGATGCTCTTTTGGGGGATTCCTGTCAGAAGACCATTACAATAGTCCAGTCTGCTGGAGATAAAAGCATGGACCAGTTTCTCCTGAATTAACATTAACAAATTAACAGTAAGGATGTGTCAAATGATCAATAGTACAATATTTATTATAGGGTATAGTATAGGGTCCTATAAAATCCACGTTAATGGAATTGCGGACGGAATCAAATGAACAGAATTGGCATGAAATGCGTCACCGTGAGGCAAGAAACGTTATTTTTATGGGGACATGTTTCTGGGGAGCACTCATTAGGTGCACCGCCCTTCCTCTCCCGTCTTGGCTGCACGCCCAAACCACCCGAAATCCCGTCTAAACCGCCAAAAAACTACGCAAATCATCACTGACTGCTAAATACAGAGCCGACCAGTTCCCGCTTAACTTTGCTGTGCCTGTGAAACTCCGTCCGTTTCTCAGAGCTACAGAAGATTTGTGGGAAAAGTTGCCTGTTGTTGTGGACAAGACCATCAATGCCAGGTTAATGCACTGACTGAATATTTATTTATTCTTTTTCATATGCAGTTTTCATGAAACAAGTTAATATGCTTCAACACAAACATGAACAGTATTTTGGTGAAGCATTATTTTGTCTCAGTCTTCCCTTAAAAAAATAAAGACTTAAACATAACACGAAGACTAGTTGTGATCAGTGTGTGTTAAGCAGAGCCACTGTGCAGTATACACTGTTTTACTTGGCTGTTATTCATGTGAAATTGATTGACAATGTTTTACAAGTTCTGTGAAATGGATAATGGAAATGGAAATATTGTGATATATCGTATCGCGAGGAACCTGGCGATACCCAGCTCTAATTAACAGTGAAGTCTTCGCTTGTGTTCGCTGATGAAAAATATCAGTTTTAATTATTTTATTTATTTTGTTAGTCATGGTGTAGTTATTTTCACTTAAAAAATGTTGTCGAAGAAAACTATGATGAAAATCTTTAGTCAAGGAAATAACAGTGCAGCATATTTAAATCTTTCAAGTATATTATTGAACTTTTACATGTTTTATGAGAAACGTTTAAAAACGGTTTGTATGGCCATCAATTAAATATTTTTCTATTTTTGTTTATGGGGGAAAGGGTTTATTAATGTAATTTTTAAATAATCTATTTAAATAAAGTGTCTTCTTTCCACTTGCCTCCCTACCTTAGGTGAGACAGATTACTAGTAAAGAGTGGTAGTTTTGTTGTTGTCATTTTTCACATTTTACTCAGTTTGTGTAAAATTATTGTTAATTTGTGTGTTATTTCTTTGAGTTGTTTCTGTTGTCATTTTCATTATTTGAAAAAAATTGAAAATAGAAATTTAAAAAAAAATGTTTTTATGGGAATCAATTAGAAATTTTTGATTATTTATTTATTTAGTTATTGTCATTGGGGGGGAAAAAATGTTGTAGAGGAAAACAGTGCAGCCAACCTAAATCAAGTTTATTAATGAACTTTTAAAATACAGCAGTTTAGTATGCCTTGGGTTTTAGAAGGAGAAACATTTTTTAATATATTTTTATGGGAATTAATCAAAAATATTATGATTGTTTTGTTTCTGTTTTTTTTTTTATTATTATTATTATTTTTTTTTATTTTTTTGGGGGGGGGGGGTTAAAGGGTTTATTAATGTTATTTTTAAATAATCTATTAAATAAAAATAAAATAAAGCCTGTTTTTTTCCACGTGCCTCCCTTCCAGGTGAGACTGATTACAGGTAATTACGTCCTCAAATCAGCAGCTTTTCTAACTTCTAACTGTTTACTTTGACCTCAGGAATGTTTCCCACTTTCACATCTCATCCATTTCTCCCCTGACTGACGGAGCTTACAGGTTCTCCGATCCCGATCCACCTCCACCTCCCCCCCGGTCCTCCACCCGCCCAGCCTCCTGCCTCCGGTACCCGGAGCGGAACGGAACCGAGCGGCGGACTCACCTCTGTGCGCGTCTGGAGCCGCTTGTTCATCTCGTAGATCCGGTACTCGGGCTGGACCATGTAGGGCGAGTGCCTCCTGTAGAAGGGTCCGAACGGGGACGCGTAGAACGGGTCGTGGGTCGGGTTGGACATGGTGGCTTCTCAACATCCAGCGGGCAGAGCAGCGCACATGGGGAGCCGGAGATCTCCGGAGAGCCCGGTGGTGGAAGCAGCCGCTGCAGAGGCTGAGCTGCTCTCTGAGAGTTGGCCTGTCCGCTCCGTGCTATAGAGGAGGAGGAGGAGGAGGAGGAGGAAGGCTGTGGAGCTGCTGCTGCTGGATATTGAAGGGGTGGAGGGATGTCGTTTCCTGTTCCCTCAACACTCAAAACTCTGCTTTTCACTCTTGGAAAGTTCAAGTCAGATTTTGGCATGCTTTGTGATTAATTTTCCCAAAAAAAAAAAAAAATAAATAAATAAATTTTGTCATCCTAAATGAATCAGAACTACTGCTATCACACTGGGGCTGCAGGGCGATATGGACCAAAACTCATATATATTAAATGTATTCTTATTTTATTTTTCTCAATATGGTTTTCACGGTGCGTCATCAACCCGGAAGTTGCCATTTTGGAGATAAAGCAGCAGGTTTACGAATAGCACGCAGACATGAAAATCCAGAATTTCGAGATAAAATGGTGAACTATTGCCATGTTTTTGGCTGTACCAATCGGTCAAACAGTGAGATGCATTTGGAATTTAATAGATTGCCAAAAATCATATCAAATCAGGGAGAACAATCTCACAAGTTATCAGAGGAAAGAAGGCGCTTGTGGCTAGCAAAGCTAAATCAGGATACAAAAACGTGCATCGCAGTGTCATTTAATGTTGTAAATTCATGATAAAATCCAGCCAGCGGTCACTTTCAGCTTCATGTTTGCTGCAGTACCATACATGAGCTGCTGGGTGCAGTGTCGCTTCAACATTTACATTGTAAAGAAGAATTGCGCAACAGAAGAAGAACCAACCTCGAGGCTGTCCAAATAGTCCCTCCTATCCCCTTTCCTATCTACTTTTCCATAACCCCGTGGCTGAAGTCACGGGGTTAAGGAAAGGTGTTAGGAAAGGAGTTAGGAAACGACCGTCACGTTTCTTTTCACAATCATACGCACTAGGTGACGTAATAATCCGAAGGTTAGTGACGTCTGATTTCCAAAAATGGACTACTAAAATGGCATTTACAACACGTATTACAGCATAATATGGCAAAAAAATGTGTCAGATCCCTTTTTATGTCAGTTATAATTTGATATGGCTTACATATAATAAGATATGGGTTTTAGATAATTTAAAGTTGTTCAAGGCATATTATTGCATTGGTAACTTACGTGATCTTTGTCTTTTGTCGGTCATCGTGAGTTTCCGTGAATGCTCAGGTGTGCGTGTTCCTTTAAATGTTGTCGCCGCAAGGAATTGTGGGTCAGCATTATCTCGTCTCCTTTGGTAAAGGATGCATCAGTGTTTCCTAGGCTAAGGGAGGTTATAAAGGAAGCAATGAGCCTCCTTTCCTTAGAATTGGATTGCTGTTTGTCATGGCTACCACTTAAACACTTCGTGGGATCAAGGAACAATGGATAGGAAAGGAGATAGGAGGGAATATTCGGATGCAGCCTAAGTCTCAAAATTTAGGGACCATTTCACTGGAAACTTATATTACACACCTGAGCTAACATCTGTGCCATGAAACTAACAGTAAATATGTTAGAATCAAAGCAGCAGAAAACTATTTTATTAAAAAAAAAAACTCAACATTTCAACATGGTTGAAAGGAATAAAATAACTTGTATTTTTAAAAGAACAAATTAATTCATACATATTTTGTACAGTCACTGTGTTTTATGGCACTTAAAATATTTGTATATTATGTACATTATATTAAGGATTGTATTTTTTCAAAATAATTTAGGAAAACTGTAATGAAAACTTTTGACCACTAGGGGGGCTTTTTGTACCCTTTGAAACATTGGTTTCTTTAAGATCCTTTGTTTCATTGTCATTCTCATTAAAATTGTTTGCTCGAAGAAAAAATAAGAGTTTCATTAAACCTTTCCATAGGAAATCCACTTTGATCACCCGACATGTTTCGACTGACAACTGCAAGTCTTCGTCAGAGGCGTCTGCTGATGGCTTTGATGTTTCCTTGACTTCCACGTGGTAACACCTTAACATATTATTCAAAAAGAAGACAATAAGAATCTTGCTGGAATTATTACGCGGAAGTCAAGGAAACTTTCAAGGAAACATCAAAGCGATCAGCAGACGCCTCTGACGAAGACTGGCAGTTGTCAGTCAAAACATGTCAGGAGATCAAAGTGGATTTCCTGAGGCATTGTCTTGGGATAATCTTAGCTTCATTCTATCCTTTCTTAGTTTAATACACACAACTGTATTTTGTGTGTTTTAGCCAAGCATATAAATGTGTCATTTTAATCCAACATATTAAAGGGCACAGCTGTAACAGCTGGAAACATAAACAGCCCGTGTCCATGATATCATGATATGTATTGATCGTGGTGCCTCCAATCAATGCTGCTAATGAAAACGGCTCCTTACCACGCTGGGCATTACGCGACAAACAAAATGCTTCATACGCGTAACATTTTTCATCATTACTTTCAAAAACAAGTCCTCTCCATTAAATCTCCTATTATCCTCAAATATTACCAACACATTTTACACTGGGGTCAATCTGACCCCAGGGATATTTACCTCCAGAAAAATATTTTTTTTGAAAATTGTTGACCAAGTTTTAGTGTCAGACACTTTGTTTATTTGTTGAATACATAAATAAGCCGTTGATGATTTAACTTTGACCTGTTCTCTAGCGCCACCATCAGGACAAACTTTTACATTAGAATTAATTTATCTTGAATAGTTTTCATCCAAATCTTTTCAAATTTATTGAAAACAGTAATGACCACAATAATATGAACCCTATTCACACACAGACAATAATAATAATAATAATAATAATAATAATTATTATTATTATTATTATTATTAATTGAATCTTCTTAAATTTGCTGACATAAATGACCACAAGACTGGTCAGACAAGTCATCCACATCTAAAACTGCTTGGGGTCAAATTGACCCCAGAGGGACATTAATGAGTGCAATATGTGTTCAGCCATTGAAAAAAACGTCATCATGATCATTTAATGCTAAATCAGTGCCCGCGAAATTAGACAAAGTCATGAAATATGAAGCAAAAAAAAGTGAACTATTATTTTTTGAATGATAAATATTGAATGGGGTCAAATTGACCCCCAAGGATAATGGCAGGGTTAACATCTGATTACTGTAGGAGTGGATGTAATATCTTTAATTTTGATCCAATATCACTATTAGAGGCAAAACTTTCATTTCAATATTTCAGTTAGGGATAAAAAAAATAAAAAAATAATCATTATTAGTTTAAAAAAAAAAGCAGAATTGTGAAAATGAATTAAAAAATACATTCATAATTACACTGAATACAGCCGGACTTATCTGTGTTAAAAACTGTACAATCATACATTGCTCATTATTCTATATTTCCCCACAGAGAAATCCATGCAGCAGACATCAATAATATTATTTACTGTGACAGTGTGTGTTACTGACGTGTTGAATTTCTAAACCAGCCACACCAGGGTACGTTGTCGATCTTTTTTTTTTTTTTTTTCTGGCACGCTGATGAAGATTTCCTCTATGACAGATTAGGCTCAGGCTGCCAAGTAGCCACAAGGATCTAAAAATAAACACACGCTCTGACCAGCTGAAACATTGTAGCTGAATCTCACATTAACTGCCCACACTGGGAATTAATGAACAGCATTTATGAAGTCTGACTTTTAATCCAAAATGGCTGAATAGGGAGCGGCAGTCTGAATCGAGTGAGATAAAAGTTGTAATCCAAATGCCTCAGGCATCCAGTGGGGTAATTAAAAAAAAAACTTTGAAAAAATCTATTAATAAACCTTTAATTAAAAACTACATTTTTAATATCTAAAGACCTTTTCAATTGACATTTCTAACAAGATTTGGTTGCTCGCCTCAAGCGCTTATACTACTCAAGTGTGGCTGCAACACAGCACAGTGTAGAAGAGAAAAGCTCATGTGGCAGATTTCACCAATAGTTCAGTTGTGTTGTAATGATAATGACAAATATGTCCTACATACTGTATGGGTACTGGTCAATAGTGGGACTACGTCTGGATGTCACATAGTTTCATTTTCCTGGGGGTTGTAGGTGGGGGGGGGTCAAATGTTTTCATTACAGTTTTCCCAAATTCATTTGAAAGTATGTACATAACAGGGTTGGGGTCCATTATAATTGTAATTGCGTAATTGATATTTATTTAGAATTATGGCGTAATTATAATTATAACTGTAACTTTAAAAAACTGTTGCTGTCGTAATTGTAATTGAGCAGATAATTGACTTTGTATTTGTAATTGTCGTGAAAATTCTTTAAAAATTGTCATTTGTACTTTGACGTAAAACTGGGGAACCATGTCACAGTTCTATGTACAGTTCTACATGTATGTAGTTAACAATTCTTAAAATATGTTTCATATCAAGCTTTCCCACATTTTAACATTTAAAAAAAAATTAAATGAGGGGTATACTGACACAAAAAAGACTCAAATGCCCACACCAAATATATTAAAACCTATGTTTTCATAGATTAGAAAGAAATTAGATTACAGATATTTGTTTTTAGTGTATTTTACAGCTGATTTAGGACCAGTTAGCATGACAGATGCTAACAGAAAGCTAACACAAGAGGAATGTTAACTCTTATTAGGTTATATATTTCAGGCTCAGTAATTGTGATTAATTGTAATTGAACTTTACTAATTGAGAAGGTAATTGTAATTGAACTTTACTAATTGAGAAGGTAATTGTAATTGAACTTTACTAATTGAGAAGGTAAATGTAATTGACTTTATGAGAATAAAATATAATTGGAATTTAATTGGAAATGAAATGAATGCCATAATCGTAAATGAGATGTAAATGACCATGGGTAATTGAAAACGTAATTGTAACTGAAAAATGTAATTGACCGCAACCCTGGTACATAATATATAAATATTTAAAGTGCCAAAAGACACAGCGACTGTACAAAATATATATCTACCTCAAGTGTGTAATATACGTTTTCAGTGAAATGGTCCCAAACTTTTGAGACTTTAGGTTGGTTCTTCTTCTGTTTCGCAATTCTTCTTCACAATGTAAATGGTGAAGCGACACTGCACCCAGCAGTTCATGTATGGTACTGCAGCTAAAATAAAGCTGAAAGTGGTCACCGGCCTGATTTTAATCATGAATTTACAACATTAAACAACACATCTTCAGAAATTTTTGTAGTCAATATTATCAATTATGTTACTAATCATATTTGCATTATTATATATGTTACACACATTGTGGTTGGCGCAAATCTCAAGACGGTCTATTTATTCAATTCTACGTTTTGTTGAACTCCTGCTGGGAAGAATCTCAAACTCCGCCTACGCTTCCACATATTATTACTATATAAAGTATGTAAGGCAGTGACAAAATCAACACAATAAGTGTCAGAAACCAGTCCCTGAAGGATTTTAACCTAACATTTTCTGGATTTTGTGAGAAATTTTTATCTAATTTGGAGACATTTTGTGGAGTAATTTAAGATAAATTGCAGGAATTTGGAAAAACTGAGAGTTCTCTCAACAATTTACGGATGACAATGACCACAGTCTTGTGATATTGGCATAGGGAAAACAGTGAGCCCTGCCAATATTGTGGAATTGAATAAATATTGGTGACAAAGATTATAGAAGTGGAGATCCTGCAGAGACTCAAATGTGTCACTTGCTGCGTTTCCATCACCCTTGAAAACGTGCAAAAATCTATATAGTGCAATAAAATAAAAATAATGGAAACACCTGAATTTTGAAAAAAAAACACTCACATATCACTAAGAAGTTTTTACTCTTTCATGAGGAGGTTTTTCAGATGTTTCAATATTGAAATGTGTCGCAGAAGCGCAATGGAAACCGTTATTTCCACAATTACACTTCACATGACGTGGCGTAACTGGTCACATCACCACTTCTCTCAGAGAAAACATGGTGTGTACGTATGGACAGAAAAAGAGACAAAGACATTTCTAAGCATTAGAATAATAAAAATTAGTGCCACACCAGACAGCAAACAACGGAGTGTTATAAAGAGGTTTGGGGCATCCATATTCCTGCAACAAATTATCGCGGGATGAGATTTCACGAGAGTGAAAACAACCTTCAATGAAAACATGTTTAAAGCGTACAGAAGTGGATTAGGGCCAATTTTGATGGAGAATAAAGAATAAAGTCAAAATTTCAAAAATGATCTCAAAATACAATATTGTGATAAAAGTTGAATGTCTGCTAAAGAAACAATCTACGGAAACTGACGAGGGCCAATCCACCATGGGGTCTATTCCCCCGTGCGCGTATGTCAGAAAAGTCACGCAGCTGAGCAGTTTTTGTGCTGCGTGCTATTCTCCCCCTGTACATAAATCAGTAGCTGCACGCCTCCATCCCAGGTACGCACTCTGGGTGGAGCAGCCCTGAAATGTGGGTGTTCCCATTCAAATCTGGTCTTACGTGCATTCTCCCATCTGCTTGAGTTCTTTTCCTCTTACGCGCTTCTGAACCTGGAATAAGTGCCGATAATATGAAACATTATGTTGCACTAGAAGTTTAGACTTAGTTACAATTTAATCCACACAGACTCATAGTATCGCAAAAGAGACTCCCAGAAAGAATCTATCCATACTGACACTGTCACACTGTCACTGCGTTCAATATATCGACATTTATCAGTCCTAAACGGGACAAAATGTGCTACATTTAATTAGATTTTATCCGTGCCGTCCACTCTTTTTTCTGCTGACACGGTAGGTGCTGTGTTGTGGGGCAGACAGCTGTGCGCACCCGAGTTGCTGCTGCTCGATTAATGAAACTTTGACAGAAGTCAGACTTCTGTCCACGTTGGTCACAATGATTCAACTATTTTCATACTAGGTTCAATGTAAAGTCACAGTTTGATTCACTACAGAGTAAATAATAAGTGAAACTAGCTGTCATATGCTGTCGTTAATATGAGGCGAAACAAAGGAGAGATTTTACACTGTTAGCCGATCCTCACACTGCAATAATCTGATCAAATAAACCTATAACATTGTTTATCTATGAAAGCGTTTCAAATTAAAAGTGCGATTTATCATCTTCACAGATTTCAATGACATTTACAAGCGTTGGGAAAACTCTATGTTCCATGATTTCTAGACGGCCTAAAAGTAACGACATTATGCCCAAGTCCGCCTCCTTTGTTTCAGACCGCCTTCATTCACAGACTACGCGCTTTTGGTCGATTTACGCGCGTCAGGATCCTGGACCAGATAATACACGCAGGAGAGAAGCACATAACTGCAGGCGCACAAAAAAGCGCTTAAATCCAGACCGGAGCATAGACCCCAATATGACAACAAACTGCAAAATTCTGTGTATCGATGATTGCGTTAAACTATACTTCAAAGTTGGGTTTAATAACAAGCAGATTATTTATTTTTTAGCTCATAAACACAGAGTTGTAAGCTCTTTAAGGACTTTGAAAAGATATCCTTAATCTTAATCTGTTCAGAGGGTAAAAACAGTCAAGTTTTAAAGAGGTGGAGCATTCAGTCAATCTGTGGCTATTGAGGAGCTACGGAAACAGATTAGGGCCAGTTTTAACAGAGACTGTTGTTGTCATATGGTGAATTGGCCAAGTAGAGTTGACTTTATTAGCAAACCTTTGACTTTTATCACAATATTCTATCTGGAGTTTATTTTCAACTTTAATCTCCACATTATATATTGTCTTTATTCTCATTATTTCAACATTATTTTTGATTTCCCCAAAATTATTTTCTCCATCAAAATTGGCCCCAATTCACTTCCGTGAAAGCGCAATTATATTTTGTCGGAATTTTCGAAATATCGCTTTTATTTTGCGGAAAAACTGACAATGGAAATACAGCTACTTATTGCTTGGATATTGTCGGAGCTTTACATGCTTTATGTTGATACGTGGAAGTGCAAACTGAGGCATTTTCATTTATAATCTTGAACTTGAGCTCAAAGTGCTTCATATTTGGCCTCTGAACTAAATTGACTTTGACACCCCTGATCTGGCCCAATGCTATTGCATAGTCATAGACAATACAATGCTTAATTCTATTCCTGTTGATAAACTCTCACTAATGCAGTTTTATGACTTCTGTGTAGCTTCTGCTGAATTTATTTGACTGTAAAAGTCACTGTGTACCAAAGGTGGGAGCATATTCTCCTCTGACCTTAATTAACACATTCATGGTTTCTTCCCAAGGTTTGCTCCATGATGAAATAAAAAGAAAGTGAGGAAATCGTGTATTCTCTGCCCAATAATTAGTGGGACTGTGATCTTTTTTGCGGAGGGTGAACAGTTTCTCTATTCTCAAATACATAAAAATGGTGAATTTTGACCTCTGTGTCTTGATTAAAACACTTGTGTTTTTAATCATGTACATTCAAGCCACGCAGGAGAAGAAAAAGTGAAACTGCAGAAGAAGATGATGCGTTTTTGCTTCCTTAATGTTTTAGGTCTCAAGCTTTCTGTGAATTATACGACACGTCCACAAAGGATGGAGAGGGAGAGGAGCTGCATTTAGTTGTGAAACAGCAAGGTGAGCAAGACAAAACACTTGTGGATGAGAATGGAAATGGGTCAGGACACACACACACACATATATATATATATATATATATATATATATATATATATATATATATATATATATCTGCTTCTGATGGCTTCCCTCTCAGCGTTTCCATGGTAACACAACCTGTCTTCCTACCTACCTGCATACCTGCTTTTTTTTAAAGACAGAAACTACACGACCTGGGCGTCCATTCTACAGGTTTTGCAGCTGAATGCATCGTCGTTGACATGTTACAGAGATCCAGGGAACGTCCCTCATTCCTTAATTATCATCAGAGCCTGAAACTGTAACCATGCCTGATGTTGTTGCTTCAAACAGTTGTACTTTTTTCTCTTCTTTTTTCCCAGGGGAAAATTAATGGTTTTCTTTTTTTTTAACTAACTATCTAACTTTTTTTTAGTTGTTGTATGTGTTTAAGAGG
This sequence comes from Gouania willdenowi, assembly GCF_900634775.1. Classification (NCBI taxonomy): domain Eukaryota; kingdom Metazoa; phylum Chordata; class Actinopteri; order Blenniiformes; family Gobiesocidae; genus Gouania; species Gouania willdenowi. The sequence goes on along the minus strand of NC_041053.1, from coordinate 37,236,607 downwards.
TTATTTAGCATTTTTTTCAGTCATTTTGTGTATTTTTCTGTTATTATAGGAATGTTTTTGTCACTTTGTGTGTTATTACAGTCATTTGGTGCATTTTTCTGTGGATTTGTGCTTTTTGTGTGTTTAAGTGGTTGTTTTGTCTGTCTTTGTTGTCATTTGTCGTGTATTTTTTTAATCGTTTGTGTGTTTGTTGTTACTTTGTGTGCTTTTGTTGACATTTTTCTGCATGCACACATGAATTATTTTGCAGATAAAGACAAAATGTGCTAAGACTGAAACTAATGTTTCACTAACTTAACTAACTAAAAACTTTTTTTTTTAGTTGTGTGTGTTTAAGGGGTTATTTTGCATGTTTTTTGCAGTCATTTTGTGTATTTTTCCATTATTTTGGGAATGTTTATTTCATTTTGTGTGTTTATTATTTTGTGTATTCTTTTTGTCATTTGGTGCATAAAAATAATGCAGGGACATTGCAAGTATCCAAGCTGTTTATAAACAACAACAAAAAAGAGGCAAGAAATCTAAAAAACTTATCCTCAAATATTACCAACACATTTTACCCTTGGAGTCAATCTGACCCCAGAGATATTTGCCTCCACAAAATGAGTCATTGTTGACCAAGTTTTTGTGTCAGGCACTTTGTTTATTTGTTGAATACATAAATAAACCCTTGATAATAAAACCTTGACCTGTTCTCTAGCGCCACCATCAGCACAAACTTTTATGTTAGAATTAATTTATCTTAAATAGTTTTCATCCAAATCTTCTCAAATTTATTGACAATATTAATGACCACTAGAGCATGTCCTGCAGCGCCACCATCAGGTCAAACTTTCAGTTTTAGAGTTAGTGTATTTTGAATGTCTTTCATTCAAATAATTTCTAATTTGGGGTGCACATGCACGACTCTCAGGATTAACCATATTGATTAATGTTGGTGACCCCCCTTTCCTCTCATAAGCATATTTATTTACTCATTTTTATCTCCTTATTCATTATAAAGTCCTTTGTCTCAGACACATTTGTATCTACGTCACTTTCACTGTGAAAGAGCTGTTCCAAAACCTCATTGGCGGTAAACCTTTTCAACATTTTTAAAACAGAGAGAGAGAGAGTGTTCAGATTGCAACACACACAGAGCACAATGAGGAATGATTTGGATAAAAGGCTGTTACAGGTATACACAGCTAAAAAAGATTGGGGTCAAATTGACCCCAGAGGAACACAAATGCGTGCAATATGTGTTCAGCACATTGAAAATATATCATCATGATAATTTTATGCTTAATCAAATTAGGGAAACTCGTGAAAAACGAAGAAAAAAACAACCCCAACTATTTTTTGAATGATAAACATTGAATGGGGTCAAATTGACCCCCCCAAAAATAGGAGGGTTAAACACAAGGAAGTCTCTTCCTCGTGTTGAGCTGTTTTTCCAAGAATGGATGAACTATATCCCGGATGCAGGAGCAGCAACTTCTATGTTGGAATCTCATTAGCATCGTAATAGCTTCCAGGCTCATTTGCATTTTGCTGTGAGTGATTCCCCTCTCCCTTTGCTCCGCTGGATGGAATAATAATAATAATAAAAAAAAGAAGTAAAACTTTAAAGCTTCATATTTTATTTCATAATTCAAGCTCACTAATTTGTAATTCAAAAATGCTTTTTAATTAAGATATTTCTTCACACTACAAATGTGACAAATATGTCTTATAAGCAAAATGTGGAAAGACATAAACTACAAAACTAATATTTACACACTAAAAAAATGAACAATTGTAAACCGAATAATAGAAAATCAATGCTTTATGTTGTTTTTCTGTGAAAATTCAAATCAAGTTTGCATCAGTGTCTTACACTTAACTGTGAATAAGAAACCTTTATTTATTGATTGAACATAATTCGTTTTTTTTAAAAAAAGAAGCAGAAATAGACCATTGCTTTGATCCACAAACACTTAAACCTCTCAATTTACATGTGCAAAAAGGAGTATTCAATACAACCCCTTTATTTACTACCGATTTTTCTTTCTTTCTCTTTTTAAAAAAAAATCAGAATCAGCTT